>NC_142871.1:4632045-4945000 GCF_051225735.1 Oryctolagus cuniculus | reverse complement strand
CACACGCACCTTTTTGGTGCCTGTGTTTGAACCCACACTTCCTGCCTTCTCACCAGCTTCCTCCTTGCTCCCTAAAGGGCTACTCAGGTGCTGGTTTTGTTGTTCAACTTCAAAGGTAAAGCACAGGACACAAGGAATTCAAAGATTAAACTGACTGTATGTGACAATAAGCCCTTGTAGATAAGCATAGGAAAAAATGTTCATTAAAGCCAATTAACATGAAATTGGCATTTAGATTTAGATTTCTGAAGCTCCTTGGGTTTTGCACTAGCGATTGGATCTATGAGAACAAAGATGTTCCTGGTCTCCGTCTTTGCGAGTGACTTTGCTGGGAATTTCTTTACAGCTTCTCTTTCCTCTCTGGAGTCAGACGGAGGTAACAGACCTGGGGCTGTGAGTAGGGATGGAAGTGATCAAGCTCTCCGACTGCCTTTCCCTGCAGCCTGGGCACCACGTGTTCCTGGGTGCCCAGCATTCTCTTCCCTGCTGGTGAGAAGATATTCCTTGAAGCACTGATGGCTTCTGCACATGATTCCAATGCACAATCTTGAAGCCATCGTCAAAGAGCACCTGCCTTCCATGTGTGGCTCCCTAACCTCTCCTGGACAGTGGCCTTGTGCCCTGGTGGGAAGGCCAGCCGAGCGTGTTGGCCTCGACGGCCTCGGGGAGTGTCAGTGGCTGCACCGAGGGTGGGGGGAGGAATTGCTACCTGCCCGAGGCCTGGTGGCCACAGGTCAAGGTCCTACAGATGGGGAGGAGCTCCGGCTCAGGGAGTCGCCCTCCCCAGCAATGTACCTGGACCTGGAGTGAATCTTCCATAGTTCATGAATCTGGCTGTTGCCACCAGTGAGAGATGATAGCATTTATGACATCCACGCTGGGTCAGTTCAGCTGATAGAGAGAGCTCTGCTGGTAACTCTGGGAATTGTGCCCGGGGAACCTGAGAGCTCCCTGCCGCTGACTCCTCACTGATGATGATGATGAGTGCAGTGGTCAGGGTGCCCTCAGGGAACTCTGCCCTCCGCTGATTTCAGTTCGTGAGAAACTCTCAGCACAGGTGGGGAATCTTTTCCCTGCCAAGGGCCGCTTGCATATTTAGAGCATCATTTACGGGCTGTACACAGCTATCAACTTAAAAGCTAGCCTGCCATAGATTTACTGAATTTCTCGTGTCACCTGCAGTTGCCTTGGGAGGGCCGTGGGCCTTCCGAGGCCTGTGTGGGCGGGGTGTGGAGGGCACCTGCACAAACTCAGACGCTGCAACATCCCTCAGCTACAGCATCCCATGGGCCCATCGTCACAGATGTGGTCCGTTGTGGGTGGAAGCACTGTGATTTGGCACATGACTATATGTGCACATATTATTTATACAATAATTATTTATAAAATATATGTGAGTGTGTATATATATACAAATATTTGTGTGAGTGTATGCATGAAGGTACTGTTTGTGGAAGATGTAATTAAATAAGCTTTACATAGTATGCATTTTCCATTAACTTTTTGAAGATCTCTTTTTCTTTTCACAGTTTTCAGTTTTTTGCATCAAAATAAATTTATTTTTCAATTCCATTTTCTATGAACTTTTATAAATATATATAATATGTAATAGAGCATAAGATGATTTTATTTTATTTTATTTTATTTTATTTTATTTTTGGACAGGCAGAGTGGACAGTGAGTGAGAGAGAGACAGAGAGAAAGGTCTTCCTTTGCCATTGGTTCACCTTCCAATGGCCGCCATGGCCGGAACGCTGCAGCTGGCGCACTGCACTGATCCGAAGCCAGGAGCCAGGTGCTTCTACTGGTCTCCCATGGGGTGCAGGGCCCAAGCACTTGGGCCATCCTCCACTGCACTCCCGGGCCACAGCAGAGAGCTGGCCTAAAGAGGAGCAACAGGGACAGAATTCAGCGCCCCAACCGGGACTAGAACCCAGTGTGCCGGTGCCGCAGGTGGAGGATTAACCTATTGAGCCGCAGCACTGGCAAGATGATTTTATTTTTAACAGCTTAAGAATTATATTCTTATCACATGTCTGCTCATAAGAATATTATATGATACAAATTGAATATTTTTCCACATTTAATTTCATCTATCATATAATTGTTTTCTTGATGGACATGCATTTCCTGCTACTTTTCCAAATTTAAAACCATGAGATGCAAAATTGCAGAAGGTAAACATGTGGCATGAATTAAATGGGGCCATTTATGTGTGCCACAATTGTTCAAAAGAGAAGCCTGGAGGAAGCAGATCCTAAAACAAAAAGATGGCGCTCTCTGGGTGGAGGGTTGCAATGACTTCATCTCTATTTTTATACCTTTTCTGCAGTTGACTAATGCCATGCATTAGCCTGAATTAGGTTCTTCATCAGAAGACTCTTCATTATTCCAGTCTGAAGCATCAGGCCTCCTCATCTTTAAATTCAATTGAGAAGAGTGGTCAATTTAGAGATTAAAATGGATTCCAGCCATAAGGGGCCAGTTAAGTCTTTTAAATAAATTATCTGCAAGATCCAAGCCAATAAGAGGAAAAGCAGTGTGAGCTCTGTAAACAAGCCTGCACCATTTAGCGGTGACTGCACGCCCGTGTACAGCAAAGGAGGTCTGGACTCTGTCTCTGCACTTGACAGGGCTGTGCCCGGTGAAGCACGACACTGTTCAAGCACTAGGAGGGACGGGGACTAATGAAACACTGACCTTAGCAGTTACACTCACCCGGCGCGTTCTCGTGATATTCCAGTTCTGTTGGTAACTCATTGATCCCTTCTTAAGATCATTCAGCACCCAGATTTTTGTCTCTCTTCCCCAGAGGTCATGGATTTATGGGGCTGGCATTGTGGCACAGGAGGTTAAGCCAGCACCATCAAGGCCGGCATCTTGTATGAACAACTGTTTGAGCCCTGCCTGCTTCACTTTTGATTCAGCTCCCTGTTAAGGCATCTGGGAAGGCAGTGGAGGATGGCCCAAGTGCTTGGCCCCTGCACCATGTGGGAGACCAGGTAGAGTTCCAGGCTCCTGGCTTTGGCCTGGCCCAGTCCTGGCTGCTGCAGCCATTTTAACCAGAGGATAAAAGATATTTTCTTTCTCTCTCCCCCTCTTTCTCTCTCCCCATCTCTCTTCTCCCTCTCTCTGTAACTCTGCCTTTCAAATAAATAATTAAATCTTAAAAAAAGAAGTCATTGGGTTTCCTAAGGTTATTCAATTTTCTCAGAAATGATTTGCAGGCATAAGTTTCTGCAAAGAGCCATGTGCATTGGAGTTTGTGTATTGAGTTTACCTGATGTAACCATTTAGTAAAAGACACTTGAAAAAATGGCTTTTCCATTAGGCTGGGTGGCTAAGATTTTGAAAGGGGGACAGGTACTTTGTGAAGATAAAAGATCTGCAGATGGAAGTGTTGAGAAAAATGGCACTGAAAATTAGTGACGATTTAAGGAAAAAAAATCTATTCATCTGAGGACTCAGACCTACTGGGCTTTTCATGGCTTTTCCAGGTGATGTAGCAGGAGTGAATTAGAAAGTGTGTATTCAGTAGGCAAGGACAGGGGCCTGGAATCTTGTCACTCTCCAGACTGTGTGGGGGGAGATCTAGAGGGTTTGATGCATGGGGGGTTGACAATGGAGCAGGGGGCGGAATTTTGTTTAACTATGAAGATTCTGGAAATTTATTTCGTATGTGAACTGCTTGCCCCACCCCCACCCCACCACGAGGTGCCAGGTGGTTCACGTTCTTGCAGGGGCTGTGTTTGGAGGCCCACGCTCTCCTTCCTCCTCCGAAGGAGCAAGCACCAGGGAAGTGCCACGAGAGCCAGAGCCCCAGCCCCAGTCTCTGCGGGAGGCATCACACACTTCCTTACAAACACAAGACCCTCGGAGACCAACCTCCATGAGTGCTGGCAGCGATGTCCCACTTGGTTCGCATTATTCTCAGGATGGTGGGTCATGGCTGTGAGTATTCTAAAACACAGCCGGCAGTGGAGCTGCAACAAAGCAAACGCTGTTTGACATGTGGATCAAAGAAAGGGTTAAAATATGAATTAGATTTGTTCCATCAAATCGTGTTCTCTTTGAGCACTGAGAACACGTGGCGAAAGTGGCAGTTTTGAGGATTTGTTTCCCTACACGGGCTTTAAAGGAATCACTGTGCACAGACTCTGTGGGATGTGGGCAAAGGCACTGGGAGCTCTCTTGATATTTTGATGCAGATGACGTACTGCTAAAATTAGGACAGCCAACTTCCGGGTGTCTTGTGTGTGTGTGTGTGTGTGTGTGTGTGTGTGTGTGACAGGGATGAATGGAGGAGAAGGAGTCCTGGGGCTCAAACCACCCGCCCCAGTCTTTAGGTAATAGAGGAGCTCATATGATGACTGCATGTATGACACGTGCACATGCATGTGTATGTTGTACACATGTATGTATATTTTACACATATATTCACTCCAAAGCATGAGTGGTTTGTTGGTTGACCTGTTGTCTTTTGCTGCCCTCAAGAGTGCAACCTCTAAGTTCAGACTGAGAAGAACCATCTTGCGCTAGGGCAAGTACCACATTTGTTCTGATTACTTCTCACACATATTTATCATAATGTTGTTCTTTTTTATTGTTACTTGAAAGGTAGGAAGACACAATGGAGAGAGAAGGAGAGAGAGAGAGAGCAAGCTTGCTTGCATCTGCTCCCCACGTGCCCACAACAGCCAGGGCTGAGCCATCACCACTGTTTCTCAGGGTCAGCATTGGCAGGAGAGAGTGGGGTCAGGGGCCCGAGCTGGGAGTTGAACCCAGGCCTCCACTTGGGATGTGGGTGTATCAACCGCTAGGCTGAGTGGACACTTCCCAGAATGTTGTTCTTGAGGTTCTCACAGGGTCAAATCTCCAGGGTAGCGGGAAACCCAGAACACAGCATTTAAACCAGCATAGCCACCTGGTGGTTGTCCTTAATTGCTGAAATTTCAATGAGAGAAAGGATTTTAAATGACAAAGTTAAGGACTATGACACCATTTTAAAGAATGGGGATTCTGACATTTAGGTCCCTACTACAAATTCAACTTTCTCAATTATTGCTTTGGGGAAATGGAAATTGCTGTAATGGGGGGGGGGGTAACAGATACAATACAGTGTGCAAATTTTAGTTAATATGTAAACGAAGGCCTCATGGCAATTAGATTCTGCACTTCTTCTTTCCTGTCCTCCACATTCCCTGAAAGAAAGCAAGGAGTTGCCTGTTGATTTTGACATTGACTATGAGCTCCTCTTGTATTTAGACATACACAGCACGTGCACACACACACACTTTTTATTATTCCACGGTCCCTCCCAGCCACTGTGGAGGTTGTGGGGAAGGTTCCAGAGGTCTGCTGGTTCAAGTCCTTGCCTCAGGCGATGCCAGCCAGCCACACAGTGAAGATGGCAGTAAATCCCACTAGTGGAGATTTCAAGGGCTCTAACTTCTGTCTTCATGGTCTGTGCTAGCGTTTTGTCCTTTAGACAAGACATTTTTTCTTACTGAACAAACTTCCTTGTTGTTAATGCACACTTGCATTCTTTAAGGTTTTTATTTATATAATTAAAATGTATTTTATGTTGCATGATAGAGCTACTTAAATTCTTCAGCCAGTCTGCAGATGAGCTTAATGGACTGCAGCTGTCCTGTGGACTCTGCTGGCCACAGCGTTGTGTGTCTTTTATGACGTTTGCAGGGTGTACTCCTGCCACACCCTCCCCTTTACTATAGAAATGAGACTGCGTTTATGCTTCCTTGGTTTATTTTTCTAATGTGTGTTTCAGTTCCGTCTTTAGTTCTCCATTATTTTCTTGCTTTCTCTGTCTCTCTCTTTTTAATAGTTGCTATTTTAGTGCTTGGCAAAAATCGATATTCAATGAATACTTGTAGAATGGAAAAATGAATAACCTTAACTATTTTCTGAATTGTTGCTATGTTATGCAGATATAGGGCTCCATTTTCAAGTTAATCTGGAACATGCTGTATCACACAAAAAGGTAACAGATTCCTTGTCTTTAGGACCTACCTAAAATGTCAATGTGTGTCATGTGGGAATAAAAGGGAGACAGGGTTTCACGAAGGTTGCTGTCCTTGAATGTATTTGGTTCCTAGGACCGTGCGCAATGGCTGATTTTGTGTCAGCTTGACTGCGCTACAGGATGCCCAGCTAGCTGGTCAAGTATTGTTTCTGGGTGGACCTGAGATGTGTTTCTGGCAGATTAGCTCTTGAATCAACAGGTTGAGTAAACAGGATAAACCCCACCAATGTGGGTGGGTACCATCCAATCCGTGGTGGGCTTGGATAGAACTGGGCTCAGGCCTGAAGATGCGGGCTGGACTATGCCACCAGCTCCCTCATCCTCCAGCTTGCAGACAGCATATCGTGGGGCTTCTCTGCCAACATAATCATATCAGGCAATTCTCACAATAAACCCCTCGTTATGTATCTCTATGTGTGTGTGTACCTTCTGTTGGTTGTTTTTCTGGAGAATCCTAATGCTTGGTGTAGAGTAATATACATGCAGTTGTTGAACTTTTAAAGATTCATTTATTTATTGGAAAGTCAGAGCTGCAGAGAGAGGGAAAGGGGAGAGAGAGATAGCTTCCATTTGTTGTTCACTACCCAGGTGGCCACCTCGGCCAGCACTGGGCCACACCGAAGCCCAGAGCCAGGAACTTCATCTGGATCTTACACGAGGGTGGTATGGACCCAAACACTTGTGCCATATCCTGTTGCTTTTCCAAGAAGTGGAGCAGCCAAAACACGAACTGGTGCCCATTTAGGATCTTGGCATTTCAGGTGGTAGCTTTACCCATTCCTCCACAATGCCAGCCCCATGGTTGGAGATTTTTAAGTTGTCAGCATTACATTCTATTTTTTGTTTGTTTGTTTGTTTGTTTTGACAGGCAGAGTGGACAGTGAAAGAGAGAGAGACAGAGAGAAAGGTCTTCCTTTGCCGTTGGTTCACCCTCCAATGGCCGCCGCGGCCATTCTCTGACATGGACCTGGTAGAATTTCATTCCTCATTTTCAATCACATGCCTCTGTTGGCATTTGCAAAGGCACTCTTATTTGGAATAAACTCTAATGTTTCCTCGAGCATCAAACTTTCAAGTGACTGGCCTGTAACTACCAAGGCAGGCCTCTCCCTTTCTTCACTCCTTTCCTTCTTTTTTTTTTTTTTAAGATTTTATTTATTTATTTGACAGGTAGAGTTACAGATAGAGAGGGAGAGAGAGAGAGAGAGAGAGAGAGGGGAAGGTCTTCCTTCCATTGGTTCATTCCCCAAATGGCCGCCACAGCCAGAGCTGCACCAATCCGAAGCCAGGAGCCAGGTGCTTCCTCCTGGTCTCCCATGCAGGTGCAGGGGCACAAGCACTTGGGCCATCCTCCACTGCCCTCCAGGCCCACAGAAGAGAGCTGGACTGGAAGAGGAGCAGCCGGGACTAGAACCCGGTGCCCATATGAGATGCTGGTGCCGCAGGCGGAGGATTAACCAAGTGAGCCACGGCGCCGCCCCCATCACTTCTCCTTCTTTTGTTCTTTTACCCAGGAGCTTTGTGATGGTCTCTTGGCAGGCCTCAGGGAATCCCCTGTCTTCTAGCTCTCGGCTCTTTGGTAGCATTTTCCAATTTTCAACAAAGTGTGCACTTTCCCCTCTGCCTCTGCCTCTGCTGTTCTCACCAATCTGGCTGGAGAGAGAGGCCTTTTGTCCTCCGGGTTTATGTCTAGTGGCTCCAAGCAAAGTGATACAGTCATAAACACACATTTATAAGTAGCATTTTACCACTGACTCCCTGTTGTCAAATTTTGAAAAAGTGATTTAGAGTTTGATTTATTACAGCATGAAAGGAGTTGGAAAAGCATTCAAGACAAATATTTTTGGAGCCAGAACATGTGTGAGGTCACCTTGCCCTTGCAGAAGTCTGCTGGTGGTAATGTCGCATGGAAATGGGAGACGGAAATCAGAGTCTATTCCTGGAACCGCCTCTGACTCACCCCGTTTTCCCGGGATGGTTCTTATTTCTGCATGACTCTTTCATCTGAAAAGGGGATGCCTGTTGATGCGCTGACCTTCAGCACCCTTGAATCTTGAGTCATTTGTGGGAGTTCAGCCTTCAGCAACTTCCTGGAAGCCGCATGTGGAGGAGTGGTCGGGCAGCCCCGAGCGGGAAGGGACTGGAGGAAGCCGCGGCTCTGCAGCGGAGCTTAGGGTGATGGCAGAGGCCGGAGCTGTTCTTTAGGCGATGCCCGGAAGGCTCCTGTCAGGGAAGGAAGCTCTGAAAAGCCTCTCGAGTTTAGGTCTGGGGTGTTCGCCAAGTAATTAATTGGATGCCTTTTATAACAGCTTAGAGATGTGGAAGACATATGCATTTTAAAGCCTTTATAAGGTGACAGCCTCCTTTGACCTAAGAGAAATTGGGTGGAGAGCAAGGACAGTTTCTTCCAGAAGGGTTGTTAGAGCCCGAAGTCCAGGTGCACGAGCTCCGATAGTTGCGATCAGCCAAGTGGATCGTGATTGGATTTTCTCATGCAACGTCCCAGGTATTTGCCAGGGGTGTCTTGCAGTCATACATGTGGTTCTGTTTGACTCTGCTTGAGAAGTCACGTCGCAGCTGCAGCCAGGAGAGGCCTCTGGGAAATGTCACATGTGATGGAAATGTCACATGTGATCGGAGGGGGCGGCGAGTGGCTTCCATGACATGTAACAACTTTGCAACTAAACATCAAACAGCACTGGTGAAACACAGCAGAAGGTGCAGGCGACTGGAGGTATATGCCCAGATTACGCAGCATCTGTTCTCTGAAATGAACAATCCTCCAAAAAAAGGAAACATGTTCCCGATTCTAACATGGCTCTTTGTCTTTCCATTTAAACCATTTGATTAAAAAGTGAGAGAGAGGGATGAAATCGCCGTTTGCTGTTTTTCTCGTGTTGTGGGAAGGAGGCTGAGCGCGAGTCTGAGACGGCATCTTTGCTAAGGGATGTGCAGGAGTGTCATCTCCAAGGTCCAAGGGCTTGTTCTGAGCAGGCGATGCCTCGTAATTAGGCACTAATGTTCCGAGGACCTAGAGTTCAGAACCATTTTCCCCAATTAATTCTGATTAGCGGGTGAAGACAATAGGGGCAGGAATTGCCATCCCACTCAATCAGCTCAGAGAGGCCCTGCAAGCCCCAGCCACAGTCACCTCCGACGCGTCCCCAGACCCTCTAGGGCCTCCTCCTCTGGTGGACATTGGAGCTGGAGGATACTAGAGGCCTGCAGGCCCTGCCGGGTGACGTGGTCCCTGTGACAGCTTACCTGAGGCGGCCTGGATAGAACTGAGGAGTGGGCGGAACCAGGAATCCTTGTCCATCTCATTCTCTTCCCGACGCCTTGTCCTGGAGGTCTAATAGCAAACCTTACTGTGTACAGCACCAGGAATGCACATTGCCCATTGCTATCACTTAGTTCTAAATGCCGGTCGGTACACGCTGCAGCAGGTATGAGTGAGGACTCGGAACCAGGCCAGTGGGATATTTAAAATGAGCTGTGTGACCTTGGGCAACTTTCTCAACCTCTCTGAGGCTCAGCTCCTCACATATAAAATAGGGGTAATAGAAGTTCCCTGTCTCCTAAGCGTGTAGTGATGGTGATGAGATTGTGTAATCAGCCTCTGTGGCTCAGCTTGCTTCTTCAGCATGAAGTGATGGTATGACTTGCAGAACTCTCAGATGAGCGTTCAGGGAAGAACAGGCCTGTGCCGTTCTTGTCCCGGTGCAGCCGAGGCCTCGTCAGGGGGCTGCACACAGGCCGAGTTCGCTCAGTTGGCTGTTCTGAGTCTGGCTTGGAGCTGACCTGAGGCAGTGCAAAGGGCACTCTGCAGCCTTCTGCAGTGTGTGCAGCATCAGGAGGCACCGGGGGCATGTGGCTCCCGCGGTTCAGGATGAGTTGGTGTGAGCTGGTGCAGTCTGTACCTGGAACGGTTGACTTTTGCTGGACTAGCCTGGCTGTTGAGGCGTGGGATGGAAGTGGACAGCATCTGCTTGCGCAGACCGTTGGCCCCTTGGCTCCACCTGCGTGTGGGGATGGATAACCCTGTGCAGCAACAAGCGTTTGTTAGAGTAAATACCGTCCATTTCAACTTCTGTTGAAGAATGACTTTCTCCTTTACCAACGGATGAAGCTGAGCAGTGGCTCCTGTGTCTCCTGCTTCCACGAGGGACCACGTGGACCCCGATCGCGAATGCACGTCCACATTGATGAGCTGATACCACGTAGAATGTGGAAGAGACAGATGTAGGAACTGAGGGACCAGGTGGACCCCGAGCATGGATGCACGTCTGCGATGATGAGCTGAATGAGACGGTGTAGAATGTGGGAAGAAATGGAAGTAGGAACTGCAGGTGCTTTATTGAGGCATTTTTACGATACTTGAGTTGTCTTCAGAGGCGTTTCAAGTTGGACAGAAAGACAAAACAAAACCCAATGTGCTTTCAAACATGCAGGAATACTGATTTACCATTTCTCCTCCTATTGAAATATTCTGATTGTAGGAATCTCCAGACTGACTTCCATAGTGGCTTGACCAGTTTGCATTCCCACCAACAGTGGGTTAGTGTCCCTTTTCCCCCACATCCTCGCCAGCATCTGTTGTTGGTAGATTTCTGAATGTGAGCCATTCTAACGGGGGTGAGGTGAAACCTCATTGTGGTTTTGATTTGCATTTCCCTGATTTCTAGTGATCTTGAACATTTTTTTCATGTATCTGTTGGCCATTTGGATTTCCTCTTCTGAAAAATGTCTATTGAGGTCCTTGGCCCATCTCTTAAGTGGGCTGTTTGTTTTGATGTTGTGGAGTTTCTTGATTTCTTTGTAGATTCTGGTTATCAACCCTTTATCAGTTGCATAGTTTACAAATATATTATCCCATTCTGTCGGTTGTCTCTTCACTCTCCTGACTGTTTCTTTTGCAGTACAGAAACTTCTCAATTTGATGCAATCCCAAATGTTAATACAGCCATCCCACTCCTTGGAATTTACCCAAAGGAAATGAAATTGGCAAACAAACAAGCTGTCTGCACCTCAATGTTTATTGCCGCTCAATTCACAATAGCTAAGACCTGGAACCAACACAAATGCCCATCAACAGTAGACTGGATAAAGAAATTATGGGACATGTACTCTATAGAATACTATACAGCAGTCAAAAACAACGAAACCCGGTCATTTGCAACAAGATGGAGGAATCTGGAAAACATCATGCTGAGTGAATTAAGCCAGTCCCAAAGGGACAAATATCATATGTTCTCCCTGATCGGGGACAACTAACTGAGCACCAAAGGGGAAACTTGTTGAAATGAAATGGACACTATGAGAAACAGTGACTTGATCAGCTCTTGTCCTGACGGTTGATGTACAATGTAATACTTTATTCATTTTAGTATTTTTTTTTGTTCTAGTACCATTGGTTGAACTCTGTAATTAACACACAATTATTCTTAGGTGTTTAAATTTTAACTGAAAAGTGATCCCTGTTAGGAATTTGGAAAACATTATGCTGAGTGAAATAAGCCAATCCCAAAGGGACAAATACCACTTGTTTTCCTTGATAGGTGACAACTAACTGAGCACCAAAAAGGAAACCTGTTAAAGTGAAATGAACAATATGAGAAATGGTGACTTGATCAGCCCTCACCCTGACTGTTGATGAGCAACTTGATATGTTATCCCTCTTAGTATTTATTTTTGTTTGTTTGTTCTACTTAATACTTTTGGTTGAATACTGTAATCAATACACAATTCTTCTTAAGTGCTGAAACTTAACTGAAAAGTGATCGCTGTTAAATATAAGAGTGGGAATAAGAGAGGGAAGAGATGTGCAATTCGGGACATGCTCAAGCTGACTTACCTTGCAAACAGTAGAGTTAGAAACATACCAGGGGATTCCAATTCAATCCCATCAAGGTGGAATGTACCAATGCCATCTCACTAGTCCCAGTGATCAATTTCTGTTCACAACTGATCATAATGATAGGACTAAGAACCAAAGGGATCACATAAACAAGACTAGCGTCTGCAAATACTAGCTGGTAGAATGAAAAAGGGAGAGAATGATCCAACATGGGAAGTGAGATACACAGCAGACCCATAGAATGGCAGATGTCCTAAACAACACTCTGGCCTCAGAATCAGCCCTTAAGCATGCGGATCTGGCTGAAAAGCCCATGAGAGGATTTCAGGCATGGAAAGCCAAGACACTCTGGGGGAAAAAAAAAAAAAACACCTAAATGAAAGATCTTCGCGAGTGAGATCCCAGTGGAAAGAACGGGTCATCAAAGAAGGAGGTACCTTTCTCTGAAGGGAGGAGGGAACTTCCACTTTGACCATGGCCTTGTCTAAAAATGATCAGAGTCAGTGAACTCAGGGGGCTTCCATAGCCTTGGCAGCTCAATGCAAGAGCCTAGGTTGATTACTGATGCCATAAACAAGAGTGTCAATTTGTTAAGTCAACAACAGGAGTCACTGTGCACTTACTCCTCATGTAGGATCTTTGTCCTTAGTGTGCTGTACATTGAGATTTAATGCTATAACTAGTACTCAAACAGTATTTTTCACTCTATGTTTCTGTGTGGGAGCAAACTGTTGAAATCTTTACTTAATGTATGCTAAACTGATCTTCTGTATATAAAGGGAAACGAAAATGAATCTTGATGTGAATGGAAGGGGAGAGGGAGTGGGAAAGGGGAGGGTTGCGGGTGGGAGGGACATTATGGGGGGCAAGCCATTGTAATCAATAAGCTGTACTTTGGAAATCTATATTCATTAAATAAAAGTTTAAAAAAAAGAAATATTCTGATTGTAGAAGGGGTGTGTAACTGAAAAGATTCAGGAAAAAGCAGAATTATAGGAAAATAAGTTCAGAAAACTTAAATCAGCCTCAACTTTTGGGATGTTTCTTCAGATACTACTTCCAGTGGATGTAAATACATTTATTAGTGTGTAAAGTTGTGCTGTGTGAGGAAATCTGCAGGTTGCTTTCATACCTAGTGCATATTGTGGACGTTCCCCGTGTCATTCAGCCTCTTCGTAAATGAGATTTTTGATTCTACCTTACCTTCCATGGCGTATCTGAATGTGATTGATACGACTGTCAATCTAACATTAAATAGCAAGTTTCTTTAGAATCTTCACTATTGTGGATAAGTGGCAGTGGGCGGCCTCCTCTACAAGACTTTCATCAGTCCTCTGGGATGGATTACTCCCCACGTAGTTAGTGGATCTGAGGGTTCACAAACTCTCTGAGAGTTGCTCTCACCCATCCTGCTGAGACTGCCCGGCTCTGTGCCGTGCCCTGCCGTTTCTGTCCTGTCGGGTTAGTCAGAGTTGCACTAGGACAGTGGAACATCAGAGCAAGTCACTTACAGAGAGGAGGCTTCGTTAGCTCACGTTTTAGAGGTATAAGCTCAAGTCCAGGATGGGGTGGTCCTCTGATGAGGTTCAGCCTCTGATGAGGGCCGTGCATTGCAATGGTGGAACACAAGTGGGGGAGGGGCTCCATGGGGAGCCAGGAGGTGGAGAGCGGCTGGGCCCCCTCAGGCTTTCATAACAACCCCATCCGAGAACACGCCTGTGAGGACGGCCCTCTGTACCCCTTTCCTAAACACATGGATGAGTTTTCCACACTCACTTATGACCGGGGGTGCTCCAAAGGCTGCTTCAGAAAGCTCATGGCAACTGGAATTGGTGCAGAAGATTAGAAATCTATGAGTATTTCTGACCTAAAGGCAAAAACTTGCTCTACAACCTCTTTGGCTGCTGTCTTATTCTTCTATTTCTCTTCCATGAGAAAGTGTTCAGGGTGTGTGTGTGTGTGTGTGTGTGCATGTGTGTTCCCCTTCTTGATGTATTACTATGAACACTAAATGGTAATCACAGATTTAATTTGGCCAAAGTAGACCTTTCTCCCCAAACCAGTCCTTGCACAGTAATCTCCGACTCAGAAACTCAGCACTTATGGCAAAAGTCTTCAGCCTTCTGGGCTTGGAGGCCTGCATCCCATCAGCTGGTGCTACCGATTCCTCCTCTGGGAGCCTCCTCAGCCCGCTGCCTCCTCTTGGTTCCCACCACCACCCGGCCTGTTCATGCCATGGCCGTCTCTCCCCCCGCTGGGGAACAGGCTGCTTCTGGAGTGAAGTCAGCACCGCCTTTCAGAGATGCGCATCACAGCCTTGCACTCCTGCTGAGAACTTCCACAGCTCTCGGCCCCCCCTTCAGTCACACCCAACCTTGGCCTGCTCAGCTCAACGATGCTCCCTGGCCGGGGCCCTTCCCTAAGGCCCCTCCCCTCCTGCCCTCTATCCAGCCACACTGCATCTTCTGCAGCCACATAGGGTCCTGGCCACCGCGGGTGGGCAGAATGCCTTCCTGTGGCTGGCTCCATCCTGTGTGGATCTCAGGCTGAACGTTACTGAGGACGCCTCGACCCTCATCTAGAGACACAGCACCCTTCTCTGTCCATCACCCTGCTCGCTGGCGACCCTCTGTGATCTGACTTCACAGCTGGGTGCAGGAGCCCTGCTGAAGCCCCAGGAAGTTTGGCCCTTTCACTGCTCTACCTGGAGCATGGGCTTAGCCAGGGAATGGGTTCACCGACTCCCCATACCCCGGCCCTGCAAGGACAAGGCCTTTGTCGCCACAGCCCCCTCAGGCCACCATGAGTCTGTTTTGTCTTCTAGATCATCTCTAAGATCCTGGCCTTTGAGGCCCAATTGCAAACCTTTCTCAGCTCCTCATCATGGGATGAGCTCAGCTCCGACAACACCTTGTGATTGTCCCTGAAACTTTTTGCTATGGGTTCCATAGTGTTTATATCTGTGATTATCCAAACTTTGCAGATTAAGGAACTTCATGACGTGAGTGGTGTATTTTCTTAACCTTCTTTCTTCCATAGCTCCCAGCGTGGGGTCACAGGCACAGGGGTGGGCTGTGCACATTTGCTGAATTGAATCCATTTTTGCCATCCCGGAGGTGCACACATTTGGGAGTTAATCAAAATACTCCACGAATTACACTCTGATCTGGTTTCTGGTGTGCAGCATTAATCCAGCCTCGCCATCAGTTGAACGAGTTCCGTAGACACCCACGTGGAGTGACGTGGGACGGGGTGCAGGGTAGTGTGGTTACCCAGCAGGTTGCAGAGACTCTGGGGGCAGCTCTATCCAAAACCAGGGCCACACTTTCTTCCCAGCCCACAGTTCAGTGGAACATCTGTGGAAATTGTCCTGCAGCCTTACTTTTCTTAATTTGATAAATCCACTTGGGATCGGCTTGTCTCTCGGTGGACATTCGCAGACTGTCATATTTCTAGCTTCCTGATGAATTGGGCTGCTGGTATCTGACATCTCTGAGCTGCTGTGGCTGGTGACATCTCCGCCGGGTGTCTGCACAGCGTCTAAAGTGACAAGGCCTGACACTCGGCTCAGCTTCCTCCTGTGGCTTGAAGGCAACGCCTGGAGGCAGAAGCGCGGCTGGCAGACCCTGTGGGGCAGGGCGGGCTCCCAGCAGAGTGCAGAACAGACAGGCAGGCAGCTGAGGGAGGGGAGGAGGTTCTCCGGCCTCTTGCAGTGCTTCCCAGGAATCTTACCCTGAAACACTACGTCACCCACCACAGCCTCCCTGGAACAGGTGATGGGGGCCCTTACACGTCACTAGAATGTACCCCTAGTGCCAGCAGCGTCTTTTACCTGACAAGCCTCATAGCACCCACGGGGTGGATGATCCTAAATCCTGCCTTCGAAGAGACATTGCAAATTAGAAATAGGATTTTTTTTTCTCCTCCTAATTTCCTTTGCACGACCAGATTGTCAGGTTTCCACAATGTAATTTTGTCTGCTACCACGATGCCAGGGCTAAAACCATTTTCTCCCATGCCGTCTTTATCTAAAGGTTTCCATAGACTTCCCTCCATGCACACGTCTTGTAGCATTGGTTTTTGAACCTCTGAATGCCTCCTGCTTTTCACTTACAGCCTATTTTATAAAGACACAGAAGCAGCAAGGCTCAGTGTTACTGGGGCTTGGTGGGGGAGTGCCCTCCCGCTGTGGAGGGAAGGATGGGGTAGGCAGGAGGCAGCCACCTGCTTTGTTGTTCTCAGACGTGGGTGGCAACCACTGACAAGTCTGAGAGAAGTGCTGGAAGCAGATCTATTTTACTTCTGTATTCCCCATCCATTCTATTAGGGTGATCACCTCTTTTTATCTGTCTTAGGAAGACAGGCAAATAGAAGGGATGGGCAGTCCAGGGCATGAGAGCATTAAGAAAATATGTCCATCGACACCCAACTGACCGGAGTGCATCTAGCTGTGCATGGTGGGGGGTGTGGGGTGGCAGTGGAGCCTGCTCACCTGACTCCAGTGTCATCCCCGTGACCCAGAAGTGTGGACAGGACTGACCATGGCCACCACCGCCAACAATGCCAGCTCACATCAGCCAGCACTTTCAGAAGCACTGGGTAGGTGGTCACCCCCCTGAGCTCTCACTCACCCCCTACTGAGGGGGGAAGTCATCAGTCTTGCCCCATTTCACAGAACAGACATTTAAGATTGTGAGCAAGAAATAACACGGCCAAGATGGCACAGGTATTAAAGGAAGGAGCTGATATTCCAACCCAGATCAGATAAAGAGTCCATGCCAATTCATTATCACAAGAAATGTCTTGGGCCAAGTAATAGAGAAACAGCCCTGGGTTTTTGTGCTTGGCATCATGGGAGACAGATGGTTTCCTGAGCTGTGTTTTAGAAGTCAAGTTAACTCCGTGTAGCATCAGAGTCTTCGGATAGCTTAGGTAGCTTTGGCTGCTGCTACCTCTTTGCTGACCCCCATGCACAAATGCATGGCCACCCTGGCCATTCAGGACAAGCCTGTGTATGTGGAGGGAGGGACCCTACAGGACAGGGTGCTTGACAGGGAGCAAAGCCATGTGGCCTGGGGATAACAGGGCTGAAACAAACAGGATTGGCCACAGTGCTTGGGGCGTGGGGTCACATGCAAAACTCTCAAGGCTCTCAGGACTCGAGCAGAAGGCGGGGCTGGGAAACACAAGGATCTCAGCTGGTGCAGCTGGTGCTGGAGGCTCATTCCCACTCTTCATTAGCCTGAATGCCTTCATTTTATTGCATCACCCTCATTGAAAGCCACATCCTACAAATTGTTGAACAGTTCCAATTAACATGGACTCTAAAAATAGTACCAGATGCCTTTTGAAGGGTTAATGATTTATTAATCAGGAACACATTAATACACATTTGTTCAAAGAGTTTTCCCCACCACACTTAGTTAAGATTAACTGACTAAGAAAATGACAGTCTTATTTGGGCAGAGATGAAAGGAAGCTTTCAGGCATAGAAAAGGCAAGAAGGCCAATTAGCACTGACCAAGTGTCCACCGTGTGACAAGCCCTCACAATAGCCATCCATGGTGATGTTGGCACCATGGTCGTCCATTTGGTAGATGAGAAACCTGAAGCTTGAGGCAGAGAGCTTGAGTGAAGCAGGCAGAGAAAGAGCGGGACAGAGGCAGCAAATCAGGAGAGAGCCAGAAGCTTCTAGAAGGTGGTGACTCCCTCTCTCTATGCTTGGTGAAAACACCCTCTTCTGATAACATGCCTTTATCAGCCAAGACTCAGTAATCCATGGACTGAAGGTCTGTGTCTTCTCCCGTTCCTATCCCCTAGTTCATATGTTTAAGCCCTGATCTTCAGTGTGATGGTATTCGTAGTGGGATTTTGGGGAGGTAATTAAGGTTAGATGAGACCACGACGGTGATGAGATTAGTGCCCTTCTTCTTCTTTTTAAAAGATTTACTTATTCATTTGAAAGTCAGAGTTACACAGAGAGAGAAGGAGAGGCAGAGAGAGGTCTTCCATTTGCTGGTTCACTCCCCAGATGGCCACAACTGCCAGAGCAGCACCAATCTGAAGCCAGGAGCCAGGAGCTTCTTCTGGGTCTCCCAAGCGGGTGCAGATGCCCAAGGATTTAGGCCACCTTCTGCTTCTTTCCCAGGCCATAGCAGAGAGGTGGATCAGAAGTGGAGCAGCTGGCCCTCAAACTGGCGCCCATATGGGATGCTGGCACTTCAGGCGGTAGCTTTACCCACTACGCAATGACGCCAGCCCAGTGTCCTCCTAAGAGGAAGAGACCAGGGCATTCCACGTTTGCCCTGTGAGGACCAGCAAGAAGACAGCAAGCCAGAAAGGGAGCCCTTGCTAGGGACCAAACAGGCGGCACCAGCTCCTGGACTTCCCAGCACCCAAGGCTGTGGAAAGCAAGCTCCTGACATCTGAGCCACTTGGTCTGTTGTATTCTGTTAGAGAAAACTGAACTGGCTAAGGCAGTCATGCTGGCCACTGCGTTCTTTGGTATTGGAACATATTTCCTGTAAGTTAAACCCTAGCCACATAGTTTGGGCTTGGCTGTTTGACTTCTCTCCATCCACTCATTTGAAGTCATTTCTTGGTGCTGGCTTCTTTGCAAATGGTTGGTTCTTTCCACTTGTGTACTGATTCTCCTGAGTTTCAACCTTATGAGGCTCCTTAGTTTCCACGTTCTTTTGGGCATCCCATGTTCTCCCTCCCTAGAAACGATCCATTTCTCTAGGAAAATGGAATCCTGGTCATCTGGGGAAGGCGAGAGAAAAGGGAATGGTTGTGACTGGCAAGCGCTGCAAAGGCTGCCAGCCACCAGGCAAGTGGTGGTGGACGTCAGCCTCACACTGCTCCTGCATCTGCCCGGATGGACAACGATGCTGCAAGGGGCCAGTCTTACTGTCTTACTGCTACAGGAGTCCTGTGGTAGCAGCTGAGGGAGCCGAGGTTTCAGAGAACACTGTGTGCAGCCTGGCTGTACCTTCCCGGACCTGTATCAACGAGGCTACCCTCTTTGGTACCGTTCTGTATCCCCTAACTCAGGATGTTTAAAGAATGCTGAGTTTTTCTTCTCTATTCAGGCCTTAATATTGTGCTTGAGAACAACTTCTAATTAACTTTATCCACTTAGAGTACAAAGAGTCCTGAGCCATAGGTGGCGATTTGAGGGATTTGACATAGAAATTTTTGGCTGGAGTCTAAACCTCTGGTACTTTGGTCAGCAGGGTTCCAGGAGGAGTTGCATGGTGAAATTATTCCCATACAATGTTATTTTGGCAAATTCTGGTTTACCCAGTGATTACAATCACTGTGTGCCTGGAATTGTGCCAGGGTTGTTGGGGATATGGTGACCCAGCCAGTGAGAGCTATTAGGAAGGACATGTGAAAGCACCTCTGATATGGAAGGGAGGCAGCACGCTTATTGTAGCCTCAACTGGAACATAGCAAGGGGGTAGGAGCCAAGGACCCTACTCAGGGAGCAGGAAAGCTGGAATTGGAGGTGGGCGTTGTATTTAGAAATAAAAAGTAATGCTTTAAGTCAAAAGAGCTACCATTTGTTGAGTGCTGAGCTTGTGATGAGTGTCTTAAATATGTCACCTCCTATAATCTTCACAATAACTCACTTTTTCAAATATCATAACTGAGGCTTGGACACCTGCAGTGACCTGACGGAGTCACAACGTTGAGCAGTACACACAGCTGCTTCCACCTGGGCTCATGGTCATTCTACAACTGAATCTGATCCTTGGGCAGGTGCCAGTCCCATCCACTCTGCCTGTTCTAGATCCCAAAGCAATGCAGATCAGTTAAGAACTTCTACAACTAAGATGAAAGTGTCATTTGGTCACTTAGGAGATGGAGGAAGAACGCTCATTAGAGGAATGATAATTCCTGAACATCACTTGGAAAATTTCTCAGTGGGTATCTGTGCTTTCTTAGTGGGAACTGCCTGCTCACCCCTTCCCAAGGGCTCATCTTACTCAGGACAAGAGTTGAGGTCTTTGCAGGGACCGGCCTCCGCACTCAGATACCCTCCAGCCACCTGCCCCCTCCCCAGGCTCTCCAGTCACACTGTTCCAGGAGTCTGTGCTTACTACAATTCCCCTCCCCACCCCTGCCCCCAGCCAGGTTCATGTCTCACAACCATGAAGAATGAGGAGCACAGATGTGGAAGAGGGTGTAAAGCAGAAGTAGTTTATTAAAAGAAGGCAAGGAAAGCGAAAGAAAGAGCAAAAGGGTCCCTGTAGCAAGGAACCATTGAGGACTGATCGGGGATTTTATGGACTGTAAAAGGGGAAGTTCTTGTGATTTGTCTGGGAGAGGGACAGTTTCTGATTGGTTAATTGGGTGAACATTACAATTGAGACTCAATGAAACAATAGAAAACACATGAAACTTTACCCCAAGACACATAAAGTTCTTGCTGCCTGTGTCAGTTACAATCGCACAGAAAACCTTGAGGAAAAGGACTAGCACACGACATCGACGTCTGAACAGAGCCAGCAGCTTGACTCACCTTCAGATGGTGTGGGAGGGGCCCTGGTCCCTGTCCACCTAGCCAGGACTGTGCCTCTCTATCCGCACTTGCTGGGTGGTCCTGGAATCCTGTGGACCATCTTAGGGCTTTTGCACACAGTGATTCTTTTGCCTAAATTGCTTTTCCTCAGGTAGCTGCTTGGCCAACTCCATCATCCCCCTCCCCCCAGAGCTTATTTACAACAGCTGCTCTCAGCTTTTTCTCCTTAGCAGTGACCTCCCAGCGTACTCATTTCATTTTTTGTCTGGATTTTCCTTCTAGAATGTATGTTTCACGAACATGAGAAGCTTAGTCTGTTCCTCTCACTGCTGTGGGCTCAGAGTCGTTAGAGCAGTATCTGGTACTATTAGGTGATGGTCTAGTTTTGAATCATTGAGTAGGTTTCCCTGTTGGATAGCTTGGTTGGATAAAATGAAACACACATGAAAAGGTATGCCCAAAGCTCTGTAGAAGCTGAAATCAACTTAGAACCAAATTCCTGTGCTGCTGTGCCTAGGTTACTGCCACCCTACACCTGCCACATCAGCCGAGTGTGGTTCTGGAGAGAATGGTGATGATACAGTCTGGTGCTTTTTTGAGTAGTCATGGCCTATTGGGTCCTTGTGAGTTGAGTTTGTCTTGGCATGAAAAGAATAATCACATTTGGGGGAATAAAAGTAATTACTCCATATTGCTTAATATATCTAATAACTGTTTAATAAAGGATATAAAAATTTCCCTGCTTTGCACCTTAGTAAATGTCACTCAATCTATAACCTAATTACTTCACTTTTCCATTTAGAAAATTAATTCATTTTGAAGGCATGAAAAAGCAGCCGAGACATTTTCCTTTCTGGCCACAGAATTAGAAACCCAGCCGAGTTTACAGACCTCTCCGTTCTCAGAGGTCAAGAGCAGAACTTCCCAAGTCAGCTAAATGGACTCCACTTATGTCACTGCTCCTTGAGTGCGACCCCAAGTAAATCAATTGGAGCCAGTGCAAGATTCTCAGGTTTCCCTCCCTGCCCTCCCCCCTTCCATTTCCTCTTGCAGGAGCCTTGCTTCATGCAGAGATCTCAGCAACAACAATTCAATACCTTGGGAGGGACCTCATTGTCTCTGCGTCTGGGACTCCTCCTTCGTGCAAAAGAGAAGGGCAACAAAGCTGCGTGCTATTTGGCTTGGCACCCTATATGTCTTTTCTTAATCATTTCTCATCTCTTTGTTAAGTGAATGGAGGAACGGATGAAAAATGATCACATTAATATTGTCTAATGTATGCCGGAAGAAAAAAAATATTGTTTAATGTTTCATAAATGCCTACTGTCGTCCAAATGTTATGCAAAGCGTTTTACATGAATTATCCCAATTAATTCACATAATGACTCCACAAGGTAGCAATAGTCATTATATTATTAATCCCGTTTTTCCCTGGGTAAGGAAATGGGGGCATAATCTGCCCAAATCACACAGCTTATCAGTAGTCAAGGCTGATGCTGGGGTAAGTACTATTTTTTTTCCCTTACTTGAAGCAAAACTCAAATTTTTTCACTATCCTCTTAAGATCAGCAAGCTAGTGCATGGCAGGTCAGACTACAAAATATTCCTTCATTACATTACACGTAAGTGGCTTCATGATGCCTGTGTGATGCTCCATTTAACACCAAGATAATCCTCGGATGCAGAATTGCGATCCACTGAAAAGGTGCCTGCTCAGCACAGTGTGCAGGCCCACGAGAGCGGAGCTGGGATTCCGCAGCCGGGTCCTCCGAGCAGTTCTCTGTGTGCCATCCAGCAGGGTGGGGCTTCCCCTGCGTTTCCACGCGGACACTCTCTCTGTCCTCCAAACGGGAGACTGACAAACCATGACGGAGGGAAGGCCTGGGTCCAGTGACATCTGTGGTTTCTGCTCTGCAGTGGGAAGGCTTGGGAGGAAGTGGAGTCCCCTGCAGTCCACCTTAGGAAAGCGGGACTGAAGATGCGATCCCGTAGCACCAAAGGCTGAGAAGTGTTTCTGAGAGGAAGCACATTTGCTCACGGCAGGGTCTGTCTCCAGCGTGTTCACAGTTTAAGCCTGGGCCCGGTGATTTCTCTGATGACTGTCAGTAAGCTGCTTGAGGCGGGATTTAGAATGGGAAGTCGCATGGCTATGGGCTGAGTGGTGTTATCAGACCACCGCAGTCTCATTATGAAAGCCGACACACCAAATACTAATTACAAGTTTTCTTTGAGAAGAAGACTTTCATAGATCCTTGCCTTTTTGTTCTTTTCTACTCAGTGACAAAAATCGATTGTGACTAAATCTGAGTAACCCTGGCTTTTCTCCCTTCTCTTGCTTCCTCTAAGCGGGAAGGGCACAGCCACTAACGCTCAGAGATCTCCTTGCAGGTTCAGCCTGACCTAGGCTGACAGCTGTCCACGGGGCCTGTGGCAGTCCCTGCTTGGGTTTTGCATCAGCAGTTGTTATGGGCACGAGGGAGATGTCTGGCCAATGTCTGCAGGGTAAAAAGAATGAGGCTCTTTTCCCAGCACCACCTGACACAGTTCCCAGGGAGGGGGTTTGAACAGAGGAAAGGGGGGAGGCCTGGGGGTTTCACAGGGCACAGGCTGCAGCTCCACTGGGGAGCACTTTTGTGGGACGTGACAGTCAATGGAGTTCAAATTCAGTTCTCCAGGGTGGCTGAGTGTGATTACAGAAGCCAGCGACGGAAAATACAAAGGCCTCCCCTTTCTCATTCTTGAACCACCAACTGTAAGTGCCGACAGATCGGTACATCATTGCTATTAAAAAGAATAATCCAGAGCCGGCGCCGTGGCTCAATAGGCTAATCCTCCACCTAGCGGCGCCGGCACACCGGGTTCTAGTCCCGGTTGGGGCGCCGGATTCTGTCCCGGTTGCCCCTCTTCCAGGCCAGCTCTCTGCTATGGCCAGGGAGTGCAGTGGAGGATGGCCCAGGTGCTTGGGCCCTGCACCCCATGGGAGACCAGGAAAAGCACCTGGCTCCTGGCTCCTGCCAGGATCAGCGCGGTGCGCCGGCTGCAGCGGCGGCCATTGGAGGGTGAACCAACGGCAAAGGAAGACCTTTCTCTCTCTGTCTCTCTCTCTCACTGTCCACTCTGCCTGTCAAAAAAAAAAAAAAAAAAAAAAAAAAGAATAATCCAGGTGGTTTCCCTTAGAAAGGAAAGCTCTTTTCAGAGTATGATGGATCGTTCACTCCTAAAACCCAGGAATTACTGGAGAGGGAGATAACGGGCTTCCCCCCTTAATTTTAGAGATTTATGAATTCAAACCTGTTCTAGGGTATGTGCAAAAGATGGATGGGGACTTACTGGTAGGATTAGGGTTGCTGACATGGACAGGTGGCCCCAGTGCACGCTGCCAGCAGCAAATGGCTTCTTTGTTCTTGTCTGTTTATTAAGATTTTCTACTAATCATGTTCACTACTAGAATTTCAAGGAAAATGCACAAGACAGCACAGAAATACAGAAAATGGAGCTTACTGAATAAGAAAAATGTTATTTACTAAGGTGGGGTGAGAGTTTGGCACATTCTCGCAGTTACGTTGTAGACAGAACATGTGTTTAAAAGTAGAAAAACTGCACCTCAGTTTTGTCCACCAGGATTGTGGACCTTCCAGGAACTGCACTGCCTGCTAGGAATGGGAACTCATCGAGGTAATAGGAAATTAACATCCAGGTTTGCAGAAGAACAGCCAGGAGGCTGGTTGAGCATGCACCAAGGTCAATGCCATAAACAGTGCCATCTGAAATGGAGTCATTCCTCAGATCCATCAAGATTCCATTTCACTTGTCTGAATTTTCTATTTCCCCTAATAGTGAAAATTTACCAGATTTCAGAGAGAAAAATTTCTGTTATAAAACATATAACCTATACTTTGCATCCTCTTTGAAATCCACCATGTACTTTTGTGTGTGGATGTTCACTCTTAGGGAGAGAAGTGGGGCATTTGGTGAAGGAGGTGGCCCAGGCCACTCGGTGATGCAGGCTGGAGGTAGCATTGTGCCTGGGATGCAGTAGGAACGTAACGAGCTGTAACTGCTATGACTTTGGTGCTGTGTTTGCTGCCCTAGTTTGTAGATATCATGCATTATATTGTGATGATTATATGACAATATAAAATTGCTCCTGGTTGCCTATTTTTATTCTTTGAAAGCAGCAGCTCACAGAGCTCAACCTAACAGTCACAGGTCATAGTGAGAGTGACATGTAACTAGGGCGAGAGCAACCCGACCGTAGGTTGCCAGTGGCTCTGGGGACCCAAGGAATCAAGGTGGGGACTGGCACAACAGCCTTGCTGGGAAGTATTGAGCCAGGCTGGGGAATTGGAGTTCTTTACGAGGGGGCTTCCTGACTCCTTTGTATGTCCTGAGTGGCAGGAGAGAGGACCTGAGAGCATAAAGTGTAGGACTTTGGCTGGACAAGGATGCTCCATGCTCTGTTGGTGGCAGCAACAGACTCACCATCTACAGATGCTGAGTCTGATGTCCCTCTCTGAAGTTGTTCTTGGAGCAGACCCTACAGTTTGGATGTTGTGTCCCACAGATGCCTGTATGCAAAGGCATGGTCCTCCATGTGACACTCTTGGGAGGCGATGGCATCTTTAGGAAGTGGGGCCTCATGATAGGTGCTGAGGCCACTGCACCATGCACTCAGGAGGTAGCTCTTGCGAAAAGCATTGTTTCAAAAGCCTGCATTTGACTCCCCTCAGTCTCTCTCTGCTCCCTGGCTTGTCCTGGGGTCCTTCCTCCACATACACTCACGTCTGCTTTGGATCTGCACCACAGCCAGCATCATGCCTGCTGGACTTTCAGCCTCCCCAGTTATAAGGTAACTAAACCTCTTTCCTACATATGCAGCTTATCTCAGGTGCTCTGTTGCAGCAATGAGCAGCTGACTAATACACAGAGACAAGGTAAAGACAGTCCCCGAGGTGAAAGAGGTCAGTCTTCCATGGCCAGGAGGAGGTGAGATGGACATGCACTTGGGAACAAGGAGGGCTGAGTCCCACCTGCTCACTGTTTGTAGGCTTTCAAAGTGTGATATGCAATTTCCTTCCAGGTATCCTTGATTACCTACATTATCTTTTAAGCTTAGCTAATTGCTTGAGGGTGTTTTGATGCAATGAATACTCACAAAGCAATTTCTTCTCAACCCTGTACAGTGTCCTAGAGTTCAGCTCATGAACATATATGTGAAGATCCAATGAAGAATAATTATTTTCCCCCAATTTCTATGCTGCAAGTAAAACTATGCCTTTTTTGTGACAAATTTCTGAGTTGGATGTAGGAGCCCTTAGAGCCATTTTTAGACACGATTATCAATGAGCAAGATGTTCTCCTGAAAAGTTCCTGCAAAGTCAATACTGGCTCTTAGGGTGAGGCGTGAGATACACACCTTGCAGTCTTCTTCATGTCAAAATTAATTCCAGGCCAATGGACACAACTTTGAGCTTTAAAGCTTGGTGAACTTAATAGCTTTGGCAAAAAGCCTTGTGAGGAACTTTGCAAAGGATTCTGTATTGCTACATACCACTCATGGAAATGACTTCTGATGTTCGCTCCTGCACACTTGGGTTTGTTGGTGCCAATGCCAAAAAAACTATGGGTATGTGCCTCTTGATGTTTTGGATGTATGTTTTAATTACAGCAAGGCTACCAGCTATAACACGTAAGCCATGAGAGTTTGATTCCTAATGCAATTGAATTTATTGGTTGTGTAATAATTCAACAAGGGTGCTCAGTAGATCATCTTCCACAGAGTCACTCAGCCCCACCCCCCATGGCTCCCTTATCTTCCATGTGTGTCATCCATGCTTGCTTGGAAGGGGAAGAAAAGAATGGTGAAGGTATGTTGGGCCTCTTAGCTCAGTCCAGAAAAGGTGCACCTCCCTTCTCGTGATAGACAGCGTGTCCAGTACAAATGCTACCTTTGGTGTCTGGGCATGCGGTGATGTGGTATTACAATCATTGTCAAACTTGGTTCAGCCATAAAGCTCTGGGGGAGGAATTTACCAGGAGTGCTGGGTGAGGAAGTGCCCCCGACTCGTCCAGGCAATGTCTAATATTGCACAGGACAGTGGACATGGCTCTGCAGCATCTCAGAGATGCTCACCAAGCTGTCGATCTCGTTTGTAGAACTTAAATACGATTGCTGACTCTGGGTGGTAGTTTGCCATAGTTCCCCAAGGGCAGTAAATTCTTTTTCCATCAGTGGAGTGGAAGCAGCAAGGGAGGTTTGTGTACCAGCATAAGTGGAGAAGAGCTGGGGCTTTGAAGTCAGATCTTTGCTCTGTCAGGCTTCAGTTTACTTGTCCGGTGGGATTTGTAATCATGCCCATCTCATGGGAGAGCAGTGAGGACTGGGTGAAGAGAGGCGAGGGCTTGGCATGACACACGCTCCATAAATAGTGGCTCTTCCATTCCCCACTCTCCTTTGGTAGATAATGAATGACCACCAACCCATGTAGCATGCCGCAAACCCTGAGCTGGAAGCCCAGCGTGGGTTTCAGGGCTACACTGCCGATGTGGGCAGGGGTGCTTGAGAGGATCCCTTCCCTTTCCAGCTTCTTGGGGCCACTGCATTCCCGGGCTCATGGGCTTTTCCTCGTCCTTCACAACCTGCAACAGTGGGTTGCGTCCTCTCCATCCTCGCTTTGCTCTTACCCATCCATCTGCCTTTCCATTTTAGGACCCTGTGATTTCACCCCTACCTTGGATAACCCAATCTTATCTCTAGAGTTCAGCCAGCTAAGCATTTGCAGCCTTCCTGTCTCTCCGCCAGGTAGCCTAACACGGTCACAGGTCTTGGGATTAGGGGATTAGGGTGTGGGCAGTTTGGGAAGCCATTGTTCTGTCCGAGGTTTTCTTCTGTGCTTACAGAAGTATTGGGGCACTTTCTATTCTGATTTACTTGGTGTTCTGCTCTCTCTCCTCTCTCTCTCTCTTTTTTTTTTTTTTTTTTTTTTTTTTTTTTTTGCACTGACAGTGAACTGACGCTGTTAATACAGAAATCTTCCAAAGTAGTTTTTCTGATGTCTCACTCCTGTGTTTGCTCCATAGCAACTATTTTAAGCCAGGGGACCAGAATAGAGACAGTGTTTCATTATTTAAGGGTGGCTATTAGGAGCAGAATAATAATGCATATTATCAGTTTTCTCCTTGTAGGCGCTCGTGTCACTAGAAAATGCACTGAGCTGGGAGCCAGCATTCACCAGGGAGGCGTCTATTTCCACACAGCGACTCTGGGACACTCCACGTGAGCTCTGGCCCATGCGCAAATGTGGATGGAGGCCCTGCCCCGGAGAGAAGAGCACCTCAGTGGGCATCAGGGCTGGCCCCACGGCTGGTATGCATGCCTCTCTTTGCCCTCCCTGCATCTTCAAAGGCACCGAAAAGTGCTTCCTCGCACTGGGGGAGCCCGGCTGGCACCCTGAGCGTCTGTGATGCTTGACATCCCTGAGGGAGCACTACCCGGGCTTGGGGGCAGTCTCCCAGCTCCTCTGGCCTTGCTCCCTACCTCCTCCTCCTCCTTCTGCCGGGGGCCCTGCAGGTGGCAGCCCTGTGCCCAGGGCTCTGGGGTTGGGGACCGGGAACTGCTGCCGGCTCTGGTGAGGGTGGAGGGCACCATGGATGGCCTGGCTGTCAGCCCCAAGAGGGCAGAAGGTAGG
Organism: Oryctolagus cuniculus; assembly: GCF_051225735.1. Lineage (NCBI taxonomy): Eukaryota > Metazoa > Chordata > Mammalia > Lagomorpha > Leporidae > Oryctolagus > Oryctolagus cuniculus. The sequence goes on along the minus strand of NC_142871.1, from coordinate 4,916,885 downwards.
TCCAGGCCGTGCAGGGAACTCGGAGAAGTTCTGTTGAGTGAACAACACAGACGGAGTCCTGTGCAGAGGTCGTCTCCACCGGCTGCTCAAGCCTCAGTGAGGCGAGCTGGGCGCGCTCTCGGCTGATGTTAGCTGGCCGCTGTGCGCCCTGGCTCGGCTCCTCCTGTGTGCATAGAGAAACACACCTAACAGGAGACCCCACCCACTCCACACCCTGCATGGAACTGTGGTCCCTGGCCCAAACAGAAGCTGTCCCTTCTCTCCAGCCCTCAGACCCTGGCCTGACCCTCCCCGCTGGTGGGCTCTGGGTTCTGGTTTTCCTCTACGAAGTGGACCGTTTCTCCAGTCTGCACCTGCCAGCCCAGCTGCCTCACCCCATGCCCAACGCTGTGATGCTCAACACTTGGCTGTGAGGAAAGTTACTGGATCTGGCCTTGCAGCTGCTCTGGGGCCTGGAGGGCAGCTCCAGGGGGTCTCTAGTGGGAACTGGGGTCATTCAGCAGCATAGACCCTGCGTTCTCACCTCACCCCTGTCTCAGACGCAGAGGACACCTTGGCCAGGAGCAGAGAAGCTGGGTCTGTCGCCCAGGATGGTGGAGAAGGAAACGCCACAGCCACTGTGAAGAACAGCATGGAGCTTCCACACTGTAAAAAACAGCTACCGTGTGATCCAGAATCCAGTTTCCAGGGATTCATCCAGAGATGCAGAAGTCAAACTCTCCAGGAGTATTCGCACGCCCCTGTTTGTTGCAGTGCTGTTTGCTGTAGACACACGTGCACAGTGTCTGTCAACAGATGAATGCGTGAAGGACTATCCAGTGGAATATTATGCAGCCTTCAGAAGGAGAGGGAGTCCTGCGATTTGCAACCACACGGATGCAACTCAGTGAAAGACACCAGTCACATGCATGATGCATTACGCGAGGTATCTAAATTCAGATTCATGGAATCAGAGTGGAACGGTGGTCACTGGGGGCCTGGGAAGGGGAAAAGCGGGAGTTACTGTCAGTGGGCAGAAGGGCAAGCAAGAGAATGAAGCTCTGAGGAGCTGGCGTGTAGCACGGAGGCCGATCTTCCAGCAGCACTGCTCCCACGCTGAATACAGACCTGATAGATAAATAGCAGGCCAGAGGTGAGAACCCCGCTCCACGCGGTCCTGGCATAACTTCCCTCTGCCCCTCGCCGTGGTGGCCTTGGGACGTGCTCGGCCCTTCCAGGCGTCAGTTCCCCATCTGTAAAGTAGTAGTGCCTCTCATTTCTAGGCACTTGTGAGAATTAAATGAATCATTGCTTTGTATCTGGCACAGGATAGTTTCTTAGTGTGGTTAAGGTTTTATTACCTGGTTATTGTTTTTATTTTTATTGTTTTAAGGAGGTGGTGTATACAGGTTGAGTATCTTTTATCTGAAATGCTTGCAACTGGAAGTTTTTCAGATTTCAGGGTATTTTCAGTTTGTGTAGTATTTGCATGATGAGATATGTTAAGGATAGGACCGAAGTCTGAATGCAAAATTTATTTAGGTTGGTATACACTTTATATACATAGCCTAAAGGGAATATACACTTTTTAGAATACTACTGTGCATGAATCAAAGTTTAATGGTGTGGCGTTTTCTACTTGCGGCATTGTTTTGGCTCCCCAAAAGGCTCAGACATTGGAGCATTTCAGATTTTTGGATTGGGGATGGTCAACATGTACTAAGTTCTTTTAATCGTGTGGTTGGATGACTGCTTGTCACTTGGATAAGCTCAGGAAAAGATGCTCTCCAGCACCATACGGGAGAACTAATGTGTGCCTAAACGACAAATTTGCACACTCACCTTTTTAATTTTCCCTGATCTCTCTTTATAAAAACTTGTTTGTTTATTTGAGAGGCAGATAGAGAAGCACAGCTCCCATGCATTGGTTTCCTCCTAAATGCTTTCAATAGCTGGAGCTGAGACAGGCCAAAACCGGAGCTGGGAACTGCATTGAGGTGACCCACATGGGTGGCAGGGACCCAACCACTCGAGCCGTCACCTGCTGCCTCCCACCGTGCACATTAGCAGGAAGCTAGAGTCAAGAGCCAGAGCTGGGAACGGAACTCTGACTGTCTGATGTGGGATGTGGCCATTTTACTTAACTGCTACGCTAAAGGCCCGCTCCAACCCTGACCAGAGTTGGCCCAACATTCAGATTTTTCCCTCCCCTTACTGGAAGTCTGTGTCACCCACTGTTGTTTTTTAAGTTCCATCGTGAAGACTGTTAATAGAAAGGATGAAGAAGTCCTCGTGCTTTGGAGGAACCCTCTGGTGGAGTGTTTCAGTGGATGGAGATCTGTGGCCCTAGCACTGGGCTGTCCCACGTGGACAGTCTCTCTGCAGAGGCTCTTCCTTGGCTTCTGCTTTAGAATCATGATGAAAATTAACCTCTGCCGCTTGAACGTTTTGTAGCTCTCTCCGACAAAATCAGCTCAGAACCCTGCATCCGTCTACTCCGGCTTAGAGACAGTGAATCCATTAAGATGGACATTACTGGTGAAATTAACCAAGTTTTCCCTAATGTGAATTTTTGCTATGGTGCTGTCAGAAAAGCATCATTTAACAGCAAGAAAAAAAGTTCCAGAAGTCCAGAGTGATATTTATCATCTCCTTTATCTGTTTAGCTACAGAGGATTCTTGCCAAATATGATAATTAATTAGCTCTGTGCTTCCAGCTTGGGGGTAATTGTCTCTCATTAGAGGCTCAAGCAGTCCCTACGTGGTTGCTCTGTGGGCTCCATCGCCTGGTGCTCTGGGAGACTATATATGGAAAGGCGACGGCCGTGTAATTATCAGTCAAAAAAAAAAAAGTCAGATGCTTACCACGTGGTTTTATATGGCTGGTGCTTCTTTTCTTTAGACTTTGTAAATAGAAGACTTGAGATGTGGGCTATTATCGAAATAAGAAAATAATACCTTTATGATCGATATATCTGACTCAACCCTGAATGCGGGAGAGAAAGGAAACCCAAGCCCTTTAAAATACATGTGGCATTTTAAAATGCATTGCTGTTCTTTGCTGTCCGGTAATTCGGTTCTTCAGCTTGGTTGTAGGATCTGATTTAGTTTGGAGCTGCTGTCTGTATCATTTTGTTATTGTTAATGCTATGCCAGGGACAAGCGAAGCGTAAAAGGCCATCTTTGTTTTCAGGGCAGCAATGATTTCTGTGTCCTTAAGGTTGAAGACAAACGGAGGCATTGCTTGAGCACCCAAAAGAATAAAACAAGCAAGTAGTGAGAGCATAATTGTATGCATGTTTGTTTTTAAAGAGATAGAGACACACTGCGCTGGTACTTTTATCTTCTTTCCTCTGGTCATCCCTGAAGAAAATCCATAACTTGCTGGCTTTGGTCAGCCCAAGCCCCTGTTGGGTGACCCCTTCCTCCCTGCCACCCTGAACAGCCACGCTCAGGCACCCAACCAGGCACATGTGTGCCACGCACCCCTCCGGGGGCATTTTTCTGTCTGCAAAGCCAGGAAGGCTGGGAAGCCAGCTCCTCCCTGGAGCACATTTGTGTCAGTGTGAGCTTCTCTGCAGCTGTTGGCGTGTGTGCGTGGAGCCTGCTTGGGTCACGCCGGCTTTCCCAGCAGTGTGGAAGGAGGGTGTGACCCCTCTGCTCCCCATCCCACCCCAGGCCCCTCCATCCACACCGACATTTGTCCCAAAGCCTTCCTTAATGCTGTAACATAATTCATTAGGACAGTCTTAATGAGCTGATAATTAGTCTGGTGGGAGGAGGTGAAGAGGGAGGGAACGGAAATGCCAGACCAGAGAAAGTTGAGCAGCCTGGGGCATCTTAAAGAGCCCTCTGAGAGCTTTTTGTCAACAAAATGGATCGCACTTGCAGGCAGTAAAACTTTCAAATGACCTTCATGTCAAAATATTAGGCTGATATTTTTCGCTGGATGGTGGTTTCATAAACATAAAAAGCACACATATCATTCAGAGTGCAGAAAAATTTGTCTCAAATATGCGGAGCTCCCCTTCTTTAGCAAAGACTAATGTAGCCTTCGTGTAGTGGAGAAAATGGCACAGCATCCAGCCTCTCCCTTCAGCCCAAACAGCCATTTACAGCAGCCTCGTGCACGCTCTTTGCAGTTATTTTTTTTAAACACTAAACTATAGACATCTATATATAAACAGGTACGCGTGAAAGAGATACATCCTAGAGAAGTTTCGCTTGTTTTTACGCAGGAAAATTGCCCATTGAGTTTTGCAGGGTGTGGAAAAGGCCAGTGCGTCGATACCAGAGGCGGGGCGGAGATGGTTGTGAACTGCAAATCCGCAGGAGTAGACCGTGCTCTTTCTCAAGGTTAGACCTCAGGAAGGCTCACAGCTGGTCGGACACGCAGACAATGTAAATGGATGTGTTCCAAGGAACCCTCCGTCCCGCTGTGTGGGGAGTGTCCGTGTGCTCCTCTCCGCAGGAGATGGCAGGCTGGAGGAGTCCTGGAGAGCTTCCGGATCCCAGACGTCACATCCAATCGAAGCAGCAAATCCCAGGGCCAGGGCCAGGCTGGAGAACCGAGAAACAACACTGATTAGAAGGAGACAGGAAAGCCAGTAATTGATAATGATTGAAATAGTGATTGTTTGGCACTTTCCTCTGAGGCTGGGGTCACCAGTCAGCAGAGGGCATTTGCACTGGGAGAGCACTGTCAGGGCTTCGCTGGGGATTCAGCCGCCTACGTCAGAACAGGCCCTGCCTCTCCCTGCTGCCTCTGGCCTGCCCGGACACATACAGCTCCTTCCTGTGTGAACCAAACATACAGCTCAGTTGTGATCCACTTCTTCACTGCCTGGGGCTTCCCAAACGTTGGCCGAGGTGTAGATCACCAGGACAGCCTACGCTAGTAGGATCTGGGCGGGTGTCAGCATCTCTGACAAGCTCTCCAGGGAGGCCATGACTGCTGGTCCATGATTGACAACCCCTGGCATTTGAAGTCACCTTAGGGTTTCATTCCACAAGACCGCGTTCTCAGACTCTCTGGTTTTAGCTTCCAGCTGCAGTTCGGGCTTTGACCAGCAGGCACAGCAGCAAGGGTGTTTGGCTGGAAGTTCACAGAACCACCTTAAGTACAGATGATTCAGGATGAGCCTATCAGACTTTTTTTTTTTTTTTTTTTGAAATCTTATTACACTTGGATCTTATTATCTGGCTACTTTGAGGTTTCAAAGGGAAGGTCCATTTCTTTGATGTACATAACAAAGCTCTTGAAAAGAGAGTGTGACTCAGTTTCTAATGTTAGAAGTGAATACGCAGAGGCGTCTCTTCCCAGCCTGGGCGAGCATCGTTATGAGTCAGCCGAGGGCTTGGCTAGGCGGGGATACCATTCTAGACATACCGGAGAGATGCGAGCTAAACCTGGAGCTTCCCTTGGAAAGATCTGACCTTCAGAAGGGGCTCTGAAGATGGTTCTAACAAACTTAGACACAGTTCAGACTTCTAATATTTTTTCATTGATTACTAGAAAAATTATTTCACATGAACAGTACATGGTTTTTCTCCAAATCATCAACATGCTGCTCATCTTTGATTATTGCAATTGTGTGTCTCCAATGTGATCTAGTTTTTTTTTAATTTTTTTTTTATTTGAGAGATAGAGTTACAGACAGAGGAAGGGAGAGACAGAGAGAAAGGTCTTCCATCTGCTAGTTCACTCCCCAAATGCCTGCAAAGGCTGGAGCTGGGCCAATTGGAAGCCAGGAGCCAGGAGCTTCTTCTGGGTCTCCACATAGTGCATCTTCTACTGTTTTCCCAGGCCATAGCAGAGAGCTGGTTTGGAAGTGGAGCAGCCATGACATGAACCGGTCAGTGCCCATATGGGATGCTGGTGCCGCAGCGGAAGTGTAGCCCATTATGCCACAGGTTGGCCCCTATAATCTAGTTTTAATCAGTTTTTAGAGGAGTTCCAGATATCCTTGAGCCCCTTTCAGGCTGGCTCGTAGGGCATGGGGCTACCTTGGCATCACAGATTCCTTTCCTGGCTCATTGCCAGGACATCAGCCAAGTCTTCTGCATGGTGTGTTTCTACAGCCCTGTGTGCATGACCCATGTCCTGTGGTGATGGTCAGAACTACCTTATAAAGAGAGGTGATCCTCTGACTGAGTGCTCAACCAAGCAGTTTCCAAGTCCCCCAAGAATTTTAGGATCCATTCATTAAAAAATGATAGAATTACCAATAAAATGGCACCAGTTATCAGGAGAATTAAGTCTAGAACTGAAAAATACCAGGAAACTGAAAGAATATAATGTTTAACAAACTCGAGAACAAACTGAAAAGTTTGAAGGCATACTGTCTTTCCAGCTTCTCTGTTGAGTGCTTTAGTAAGACCAGTTTTTCTGGATGGTCTGGATGGCCAGTTTAGCACTAAAAGTAGCAGTTCAGGAAACTCCTTGGTCCTGGGCCAACTGAGATGATTACCAACCCTGAAATGCTTGTGTTTGCTGGTGTCACTTTCAGCAAAATAGTATCCTGCAAGGCTTGGTGGGGCCTCCAGGGCTTTCCTAACTATATTTGGCATCACAGGGAGGGTTCCAAGACGGTCTTCCTAAAGTCAACAGTATTAGCTGACCCTGTCCTGTCTGGCCCTAAGACTGGGAGTGCCTAGATCCACAGGGGGCTGCCTTTTGAAGAACGGACCTCTGTTGTTTGCCAGGAGAGAGGGGCGTGGTGTGAATGCATCACCTGGCTGTGAGGCTGGGGAGAATGCACTAACATGTGGGGACAGTCCTAAACTTTGGTTCATGTGCTATTATTTGCTCATGTATTGGCTCATCCATCTCTGCTCTGAATTTGCCAGTAACTATAGGCTTATCCATGGTGACTCAGTCATCTTCTGGTCATTTCTGGCCCAGACCAAATTTTCAGTTCATCGAAATTTATAGGAACTTTGGTTGTCAGGGGGAAATGTCAAGTGTGGAAGGCTCTGAAAGTCTGAGCAGGTGTGCTCAGGAACTTCTCGCCTTTTTTTTTTTTTTTTTTTTTTTTTTTTTTGCCAGGCAGAGTTAGTGAGAGAGAGAGACAGAGAGAGAGAGTTATAGACAGTGAGAGAGACAGAGAGAAAGGTCCTCCTTCCATTGGTTCACTCTCCAAACGGCCGCTACAGCCGGCGCTGTGCTGATCCAAAGCCAGGAGCTGGGTGCTTCCTCCCAGTCTCCCATGTGGGTGCAGGGACACACTGGGCCAACCTCCACTGCCCTCCTGGGCCCCACAGCAGAGAGCTAGACTGGAAGAGGAGCAACCGGGACTAGAACCCAGAGCCCATATGGGATGCTGGTGTCGCCGGCAGAGGATTAACCAAGTGAGCCGCGGCGCCGGCCCTTGCCTTTCTTAATGAGGTCAAAGATTGCTTCCCAGAAAACTCTCTGTAATACTATAGAAAATCTTTCTTCCCAGCTGAGAAAATGAAACAAGAAAGAGCCAAACAGGTATCAAGTTCCATTGGTCCTTCGTTGATCATAGTGTGTCCAGGCATTCCACTTTCACCAAGCTGATCACTGAGCCCCTGTGCAGTGCGGAGCATCACCTACGTGGGTTTCTGGGATCCAGAATTTCTCACTCCCAGCCTGGCTTCATTTGAATTTGCCCTGTCTAGCCTTTCCAGATTTAGCTTCTTGGATCAGATTCTACCATGGGTCAGAAACATTCTCCTTCCTCTATCATTAAAGTTCTAACCCTGCTGTTTAGTTAAGAGAGTTCCCAGAGAAAATGTGAGTGAGGAAAGGGATTGGCTGGGTGAGTGCTGTGGTGCTGAGCTGACCGAGGCAGAGAGCAAGCTTGAGCAACCACAGGAACTGGCGTGTGGATTTTCTGGGGGGGGGGGTATAAAGCCCAGCCACACAGGAGTGAAGGAGACTCCTCGGAGCCTCAGCAGACCAAGCTGGGTGCTGTGCTGGAGTGCGCGCTGCCTCTGTGTCCTGCCATCTACTCACCCTCTCAGCTGAGCACCCCTTGGCTTAATGCTGCAAAGAGGTGAAGAGGTGGCTGTCCATCATGACCCAAGTTTAGCAAACTCCGTGGAAAGAGAAAAAAAATCTCACCTGCAGATTCACGTAAGCAGCCCAGGCAATGGCGTCAGCTTTGCAGGGCCAGATGCCCACCTCGTGGTGCATGTTGTTGGACAGTGGGGCAGTGTGTCCATGCCTGTGTCCTCCTTGAAGCTGTGAGAGACAGTGCCCCCCTTACAGATAGAGTGGAAGTGGGGTGGCTGCCTCCTGGGAGCATACTCAGCCCAGAGCACACCACCTGGCCAGGGAAGTCGGGCTTGCAGAGTGCGACTCTACCCAAGAGTGGACATTTGAATCCGAGTCCTGGTATTCATGTGTGCAAGTGAGTAAACTTAAATGGGTGACTGGAATGTGCTCTCATCACTCTGAAATGTGTTATTCCGGTGTCATACCTAGTGATTAATTTTAAATATCCCACCGTTTCATAGCCTCTGATAAAAGGGATGGACAGAATGACTTCCGTTAACCAGTGGGTTCAGCAGGACGCCCCCGAGTCCTCGTAGCATGTTCTTAGCTAAAATTTGAATCTCGTGAGCTGGTCTACAGGGCTTTGGCAAAGAAAGCCACTTGGTTTATGACTCTGCAGAGAAGCTGTGCTGGGGACAGAAGACTCACCTGGGAAGATCCCTACCCAAAGGCTCATGGTTGGCAGGAGGGAGCATGAACCAGGACATGGCGAGCTCCGGCTCCTGTCCTGAGCCTGGGAGTCAGCCTCGCTCACCCTTCCTCCATCTCCAGGGCGTGTCCCCCAGATGTGACAGATCTAGCTGGGTCACTGCAGACATTGGGTCCCTGTGTTTTTCCAGTCCAACTTGAATTTCTTAGAATGCGAAGCATTTCCTGATGTTTGCCTGGTGCTTGGCTCATGGTATTGCAATTTCCTCCTGATCACCCTGCTCCCGGTGGCAGAGCCAGGATGAGGAGTGCCAGCATCTCCAGTCCATGCCCTCTGAGAGCCACGTGGCCCGCACTTCAAGTGTCAGCCAAGCCCACGGGACCAGGGTGGCATGCATGCCCTACCCATCCTAATCCTGTGTACGCCCCAGCACTGTTGGGCAGATCTGAGTTCTCAGCCACTGAGTAACCCACCGATGAGGTTCTGAACAAGTTGTCCATGGTCCTCAGGCCTCAGCTGCCTATTGGTTAGGTGAGGATGGGACACCTCTTGCAGGTGGATGTGAGGAAACACCTGCTTTGGGGCTCGCCCCAGAGGAGGAAGGCAGTAAACACAATCTTCCTGTCCCTGCACCCCTCCGGTCATGTCTGTTTATTTGTTTTGGTTTTTGCTCCTTCCCACTACAGACTCATTGCTTCAGCCAGCCCGGATGCTACACTGGCCCACCCCTCCCTGTGGCTTTGTTCAGTGCCGTGACACAGCTGACCGTTGGGCTTTGCAGTCCCTGCCCCCATGGAACAGACTCTTCCCATGCCCAAAGACCATTTCCCACCCATCCATGTCAGCACTGGTGGGTGCTGATGGCCCCTTGGTGAGCACCACGCCCCCTTCCTGCTTAGTGGCAGGGGCCAACAGTATGTAAGTGCCACCTGGGCATTAGCTTCTGACCCAGCACCACGTGGGCTCTGTTTGCCAGGAGGAAACTGGATGCTCCTTCAATTTCCCCATTATCCCTGATACTGGAACGTGTTGACATGTTTCCAGATGTTGCTGGAACCCTGTGACCTCCAGCAAATTGTCTGTGTTACACAGAGAAGAAAGTCAGAGCCAAAGTCGGAGTGAGGTGTATGCACAGAAGGTTCCTGCTGCCCTGATCCTGGTCTCTGAGTCGTGCGGTGGGGCTCAAAAACTGAATGCACTCTTCCAGGCTGTTTCTAACCCTGAGGCTACGTAGAAAAAGGCTCTTGCTTCCTTTTATTTGGGTCAAGTTTTATGACATGATTATAAACCCTTGGGAGTTTGCACATTACTGGAGATGGTGCCTGAACTTTGATTATCGCAGTACAAGGGGTTTTTAAAGAAGTTTGCAGGGTGAGAGTGAAGTGAGAGGAAAACACTAGGGTGCATGGGTGGCTGATGGCCCCTTATCATGGACTGTTTGGGAGGCAGCCAAATGGCCGAAATGCCAGTGTCCGCCTGGATGTGTGACATATAATCAAATGGAGATCATATTTGTGAAATACTAGGAGGTGTAACTGAATTAATCTCCTTGTTTGAAATCCATGCATTGCACCTTTTTCTTTGTGGAACTGTATGCTGAGTGCCGAGTAAGACAAAATGTAGAGAAGCCCGTGTTGCTCTTAAATGTGTTGAAATCACAGTGAAGCCCGTCTTTGTCCCCCTAGCAATGGAGTGAGGAACCTCTTCCTACTTCCCCAAACTGAATGAGTGTAATTTTATAAAATCTCACCATTTTCAAGCCCTGGAAGATATATCCAAGGCAGCAGTATTTGGATGGAGAGAGATCTTCCGTGTGTTGGTTCCAAATGCCTGCAGCAGCCAGAGAGGGTCCAGGTGGAAGCCAGGAGCACAGAACTCAATCTGGTTCTCCCACGTGGGTGGTGGGGCCCAGACATTGGAGCTGTCAGTTGCCGCCTCCCAGGGTATGCCTCAGCAGGAAGCTGGATTGGAAGCAGAGCTTGGACAGGAACATGGCTGTCCAGTGACCTCAACACTGTGCCACGTGCTTCCCCCAGAAAAATGATTTTTAAGCCCTCTTTTAAATTTGAGAGGCAGAGAGATAGAGGAGAGATAAATAGACAGTGAGAAAGAGAAAGAAAGAGAGAGATCCTGTCTGCCCCCAAAGGCCCGCAGCTCCTCTGCTGGGAGCTTGGGTCCTAACATGCGTCTTCCACATGGATGCAGGCACCTGACCAAGGAGCCATCACCACTGCCTCCCAGGGTCAGCTGGGCATGGAATCCGATGTAATACGCAATGTGGGTCTCCTAACCGGCACCTTAACTCCTAGGCCAAATGCCCAACCAGCTTTTTAAAGCATTTTTTGGCGTAAGGCTTTCCGCATGAAAGGCTGTCCCTATCTCATGTGCAGATCTCTGTGCGTCTGCAGAGACATTCACCCATGAAGCCGTCACCAGTGTCAGAGCCATCAATGTATCCAGCGCTCCCCAAACTTCCTTTCTCCCTCAGCTGTTGCTTTCCTGGCGTCATTTGCTGTGAGATTTCACGTGGGCTGTGCCCTCTGAACAGGTTTTAAGCACAGTGAAGCGCACTGTATTGTCACTTATGTCCACCACGCTCCAGAGAAGAGCTCCAACTGAAGCTTTGTGCCCTGGGACCATCCAGCTCCCATTTCCCCTTGGCTGAAGCCCTCTAAACCAGCCTTCTACTCTCCGCTTCTGTGAACCTGACTACTTTAGATTCCACATACAAATGAGATCATACCGCATTTGTCTGTCCATGTCTGACCTTTATGGCATAAAGGTCAGTCTATACTATAACTAACATGGCAGGGTTTCCTTCCTTTTTTAAAAAAAATTTCTTTAATTTATTTTTATATATATATGTGTGTGTATATATATGTTGTATATATAGAGAGAATATATGTATATAAATATATACATATATAAATATATAAATACATATATATGTATATGTTTATATAGAGAGAATATATATGTATATATCTCTATATAATTCTATATATATAATTCTCTCTCTCTCTCTCTCTCTCCTTCTCAGTGTAACTCCGACTATCAAATAGATAAATCTTTAAAAAAAATTGTAGGTGGCCGGTGCCATGGCTCACTAGGCTAATCTTCCACCTGCAGCGCTGGTACCCCAGGTGTATATATATGTTGTATATATAGAGAGAATATATGTATATAAATATATACATATATAAATATATAAATACATATATATGTATATATGTTTATATATAGAGAATATATATATAGAGATATATGTATATATCTCTATATAATTCTATATATATAATTCTCTCTCTCTCTCTCTAGATATATATATATATCTAGAGAGAGAGAGAGAGAGAGAGAAAGAGATCAATCTTCTATCTCCTAGTACACTCCCGAGGTGGCCACAACAGCCAGTACTGGGCCAGTTCGAAGCCAGGAGGCTAGAATTTCACTGGGGTCTCAGACGTTCAGGCCATCTTCTGCCGCTTTCCCATCAGCAGAGAGCTGGATTTGAAATAGAGTAGCTGACACTGGGAATGGCGGCCATATGGGATGCATATTCTCTTTCAGGTGCATACCCATTACCTTTGTCCGTTTTTAGTGTAGGGCTTTAAACTGTTTCCTTATCTTGGTTGTGGTGATGCATGTTGCACTGAGCCCTGAATGTGGCTGTATCTTAGACACACAGTCATGGTTTCACTCCCTGAGATGCACACTCAGGAGTGGGATTGAAGGATCATACAGCAGCTCCAGTTTAAATTTGTTGCAGGACCTCAGACTGTTTTTGAAGATGATCACACCAATGTGCATTCCTGCCAACTTCCTGCCACTTCCTGCCACTTCCTGGGCAAGACTTGCTGTCCTTTGTCCTTTTTTTTTTTTTTTTTTTTTTTTTGACAGGCAGAGTGGTCAGTGAGAGAGAGACAGAGAGAAAGGTCTTCCTTTGCCGTTGGTTCACCCTCCAATGGCCGCCGCGGCCGGCGCACCGCGCTGATCCGATGGCAGGAGCCAGGTGCTTCTCCTGGTCTCCCATGGGGTGCAGGGCCCAAGCACTTGGGCCATCCTCCACTGCACTCCCGGGCCACAGCAGAGAGCTGGCCTGGAAGAGGGGCAACCGGGACAGAATCCGGCGCCCCAACCGGTCCTTTGTCCTTTTAATACCCATCCTAACAAGTGTGAGGTGAATTTCCTTGTGGATTTTACTTGCATTTCTCCAATGATTCATGATGTTGAGCACATTTTTAGAGACCTGTTGGCCATTTGTATGTCTCTTTTTTGTTTTGTTTTGAGCAATGTCCATTCATATCCTTTGCCCATTTTTAAATTGTGTTGCTTTTTTGATATGCAGCTGCACAAAGTACTTGTACATTTTGGATACTAACACTTTTGCTGCACAAGTTACTTGTACATTTTGGATAGTAACACTTTATCAGCTAAATGATTTGCAAATATTTTCTCCCATTTTTGTAGGTTGCTTATTCATTTTGTTGATTTGTTCCTTTGCCATACAGAAGAATTTTAGGTTGATGTAATCTCACTTGTTTATTATGTTGCTTTTGTTTTCTGTGTTTCTGGTGTTATATCCAAAAAAAATCATTGCCAAGTCCCCTGGGTTTTCTTTTACTGTTTCAGCGCTTAGGTTGAAGGCTTTTATCCATTTTAAGTTAATTTTCTGTATGGTTTGAGATAAGGTCCAGTTTCATTCATTTGCATGTGGATATCCAGTGTTCCTAACTCCATTAATGGACAAAGTTGTCCTTTCTGCATTGTGCTTTCTTGTCACTCTTGTTGAAAGTTATTTGACCATATATGCATGCTTTGTTTTTAGGATCTTGATTCTGTTCCATTGGCCTATGTGTCTGTTTTTAGAATGATATCGTATTATTTTCATTATTTTGTAATATGTTTTGGAATCAGAAAGCGTGATATCTCAAGATTTCTTCTTGCTCAAGATTGCTTTGCATATTTGGAGGCTTGTATGGTTCCCTATGAATTTTAGAATCAGGTTTTCTATTTCTCTGAAAAGGCTGTTGGAATTTTGATAGGGATAGAATTAATGTAGCATTTTGGATGGTATAAATATTTTACCAATGTTAATTCTTCCCATTTGTGAGCACAGGATACCTTTTCATTTGTTTGTGTCTACTTCAATTTATCTCACCAATGTGTCATAATTTTCAGTGTGCACATGTTTCACCTTCTTGGTTCAATTAATTCATAAGCATTTAACTTACTTTTGAGGATATTGTGGATAGAGTTTTTTTTTTTAATTTATTCTCAGATTTTTCCTTGTATGTTCATTGTATGTTGCTTTTGTTTCTGCAGCTTTGCTGAGTTCATTTATGAGTTCTAACTTTTTTAGTGGAGTTTCTGAGATACTTCATGCAAGATCATGCCAGCCTCAGACACAGATAATCAAGTTTCTTCTTTCAGATTTCAATGCCTCTCTTTTCTTAGCTGTGTTCGCCTTTCTATTATTTTACTAGTTTATTTTATGCATTGATCTTTATGATTTCCTTGCTTCTACTAACTTTGGGCTTATTTTGTTTTTCTTTACCGAGATGTCAAGTTAGGTTGTTTACCTGAGAATATTCTTTTTTCTTAATGTAAGCATTTATTGCTATAAACTTCCCTCTTAAAATTACTTTTGTAGCATAGTTTTGATATTTTATGTTTTATTTTTTATTTATTTCAAGATAAGTTTTAGATTTCCCTTTTTATGCTTTTTATGCTTTCAGGAATTTGTTGCTTATTTTATACATATTTATTAATTTTTCATTTTACTCCTGTTATTGATTTCTTTCATACCGTTGGAGTAGGAAAGGATATCTGATAGATTTAAACCTGCTTGAGTGGATTAAGACTTGCTTTGCTTTACCAACTGTTACGTCTTACATATGAGCTCTCCTGGAAAATGTTCCATGTGTGTGAGGAGGATGAGTATTCTGCTTTGAATTAAGTGTTATGAATATACCTATGGCTCACTTGGTCTATAGTCAGTTGTTTCCTTAATTATTTTTTGTCTAGATATCTAGTTGTTATTGAATATGGGCTGCTAAAGTTTGCTACAATTCTTGCATTGCTATGTCTTATCCCTCTACAGACTTTTAAAATTGATTTATATATTTAGGTGCTTGGGTGTTTATGTATTTACAACTGTTATTTCCTCTTGTTGAATTGAACCATTTATCATTATATTATGACCTTTTTTGTCCCTTGTGATGATTTTTTACTTTAAAGTCTATTTTATCTGATAAAAGTATAGCCACCTATTTTCTCCTTTGGTTATCATTTTCCTGGGATATCTTCTGTCATTTCACTTTCAGTCTATGATTGTCCTTAAACCTAAAGCGAATCCCTGATAGGCAGTAAATAATAGCTTTTTTAAAAAAGATATCCATTTGGTCTTTCTGTATCTTTTTGTTAGATAATTTAATCCATTTATATTTATTATGGATAGACAAATATTAATTAGTTCAATTTTTTAGTTGCCTCTGGTTCTTTCTTTTTTGGTACATCCTTTGTTCTTTACTTCCTTTCTTGCTGACTTCTTTGTGATTGATATTTTTATAGTAGTGGTAGTATGCTTTGACTATTTTCTATTGTTTCTCAGTGTATAACTATAGGTTTTTTGTTTGTGACTACCATGAGGCTTACATTAATGTCTTATAAGTGTTTACTTCTAAAGGATAACAACTGGATTGTAATTGCATCCAAAAACTCTGCATCTGTATTCCTCCCCTACATTTTATGTTATTAACATCTCAATTTTTATCTTTTTATGTTAACAAATTATTGTAGGTATGGTTAGTTATTTTTAATACTTTTGTAACTTTTATACTAGCCTTAAAAGTGATTTGTGCACCACCATTATCTAGTGTTATAGATGCTGATTTTGAGTATGTACTTGAGTTTATATAATACAGTATCTAGTATTCTGAGTTTGAGTTTATATAGGACAATATTATATATATATATACACTTAAGTATATAGTCATATTTTCCATCTTTTTTATAACAATGTATTGATTTATTTGAAATGCATAAATATATAGAGAGAGAAGGAGAAGGGGGAGAGAGAGAGAGGGAGGGAGAGAGGGAGGGAGGGAGATATCAGTTTTTCATTAGCTGGTTCACTCCCCAAATGGCTGCAATGGCTGGTGCTGGGCCAGGCTGAAGCCAGGAGCCAGGAGCTTCTTCCTAGTTTCCTGCATGGGTGCAGGGACCCAAATACTTCAGCCATCTTCTGCTACTTTCCCAGGTTCATTACAGGGAGCTGGATTGGAAATGGAGCCAATGGGACTTGAACTCGTGCCCATATGGGATGCTGCCACTGCAGGCAGAGACTTAGACACCTACACCACAATGCCAACTCTGACATATCTTCATTTTACTAATTTGCATCCTTTCTTTAAAGAAAAGATTTATTTGAAAGTTGGGGGCGGGGAATGACAGAGAGAGAGAGGAGAGCTTCCATCTACTAGTTCATCTCCCAAATGGCTGCAATGGCCAAGGCTGGGCCAAGCTGAAGTCAGGAGCTAGGAGATTCATCCAGGCCTCTCACATGGGAGGTAGGGGCACAAACACATGGACCATCGTCCAGCTGCTTTCCCCAGGCCATTAGCAGGGAATGTATTGGAAGTGGAGCCGCTGGGACATGAACTGGTACCCACATAGGTATCATCCCACATGGGATGCTAGTGTCACAGGAGATAGCTTTACTCACTATGCAACAACACCGGCCCCTAATTAGTATCCCGTTCCAACTAGAAGAACTCTCTAGCTTTTTTTTATGAGACGGGTCTAGTGGTGATGAACTCACACAGCTTTGGTTTATCTATGAAAGTCTGTATTGATCCTTAACTTACGAAGGACGTTTCTTCCTTGTATAGTATTCTTGATTGGCAGTTCTTTTTCTTTTAACAGGTTGACCATCTTGTCTTCCTTTCTTCTGGACTGCAAAGTTTTTGCTGAGAAATCTGCTGTTAGTCTTATGAAGATTCCCTCTTAAGCGATGAGTCACTTGTCTCATGTTGCTTTCAAAATTCTCTCTGCCTTTAACTTTTGGATAAAGTTAAAGACCAAAATATGTTGAATTCAAGACCTTTTTATTCTCAAACTATTTGGGGTTCTTTGTACTTGTGGATCTGGATGTTAATTTTTCTCTGCAGATTTGGGACGTTCTCTGACATTGTTTTTACAGTAAAGTGTCGTCTTCTTTCTCATTTACAGCTCCTACAATTCCTGCTGTGCACATCTTGGTTTGCTTGATGGATTCCACAGCCTTTTTCATTCTTTTTCTTTTTGTTCTTCTAACTGGATAATTTCAGATGATCTGTCTTCTAGCTCACGGAATCCTTCTTGAGCTTCATTGAGTCTTCTGTTAAAGTTCTCCATTGAATTTTTTAGTTCAGAGATTGTGTTCTGCTGCTAAAGACTCTCTGTTTACGTATTATTTTCCAGAATGAATTGATGTCCGTGTGAGTTTTGTTGTAGCTCACTACACTTCTTTAAAAATGCTTTATTTGTTTTTACTTATTTGATAGGTGAGCAACACACACACACACACACACACACACACACACACACATGGTGGAGGGGGAATGGAGATATCATTCATCCAGTGGTTCACTCCTCAAATTCCCACGTTATCTGGGGCTGGAGTTGTATTTTATTTTCTTAATGTACCATGTTTTCTTGATTTTTCATGTCCTTTGAAGTCTTGCATCGCTCTCTTCATTCCTGCATAAGTGCTCACTCACCCCAGCCTTTACTGACTGGATTTGTGTGAGAGAGACCTTCAGCAGCAAGCCGAGCTAGAGGTTTCAGGGCTCTTCCTGAACTTTTCTACAGATGAGTTTATTCCATTTCTCTTTTACTTCTTTGTGGGGGAAAACTTAGGATGGTGTTGCTTCTCTTGATCCCTTGTATTTGGAGCCTATTATTGATTTTCCCTTGGGCAGTGGTCTGAAGTGCCCAAATTTGTGTGCCTCTTTACAAACCAGCAAAGTCAAGCAGCTTATGAGAGCCACACCTGCTGTTGGTGTCTGTGTGGAGTCTGCAGAAGCTTATCCTGGGTGTGCATGAAACGCACAAGGTGCTGTGCAGGGTGGATGCCACTTGATGCAGCCACCAAGCTGGTTGACAGGATCAGCGGTGAGGGCTCTGTGCTCCCTCTTCACCCTGTTCCTTGCTGCCTTAGGCCGACTCAGGCATGCCAATCCCCTCAGGCAGAGGTGGGCTTCCTGCAAGGCTGGAAAAGCCAGCCTTTGCCTGGCAGGAAGAATCACAGGCTCAGGGGTCTGTCTTAGCCTAGGTGAGCCGCTCTGGGAGGGGGCGATGATGACGATGTGAATCTGCTCCTCTCACTCACTGTGCACTTCATTACTCATGTTGGAAGTTTTGCTTCACTGGGGAGCTAGACCCTCCCAGCTAGAAGCTGGGCAACCCACAAGTGCTTCTTGTCCAGTGCTGCTTGACAAAATGAGTGGGGATGGTGTCAGCATTGTAGTGTAGCAGATAAAGCTGCCGCCTATGACGCTGGCAGCCCGTATGGGCGCCAGTTAGTGTTGCTGCTGCTTTACTCCTGATCCAGCTCCCTGATATTGTCCTGAGAAAGCAGTGGAAGATGGCCCAAGTGTTTGGGCCCCTGCACCCACGTGGGAGACCTGGATGAGTACCTGACGCCTAGCATCAGCCAGGCCAGCCCTGGCCATTGCTACAATCTGGGGAGTGAACCAGTAGATCGACGATCTCTCTCTCTGTCTCTGTCTCTGTCTCTGTCTCTCTCCCCCTCCACCTCCTCCTCTGTCTCTCCTTATCTCTCTGTAACTCAGACTTAGAAAATAAGTAAATGTTTTAAAAAATGAGTGGAGATGAGAGCTGGATTTTCCTACTCTGCCGTTTTGTTGACATCCTCAACAGCTTCTAATCACTAAGGTAACGGAGTTCAGAGGAGATATTTCAAAATATTTAAGTAACAAAACCCCATTTTGAAATACAGTTCATGTAGAATCCTGCTCTGGACTGAATTCTGCCCCTTCCCATTCTTGCCAAAGCCCTGACCCCCTGTGTGATAGTCTGAGAGTCAGACCTTTGGGAGGTTAAGGGGGAGATTATGAGAGGGATCCCATGAAGGGATCCGTGTTCTTAAAACCATGCAAAAACACAGTGAAAGGGGACCGACTGCAAGCTGGAGACGGCTCCCACCAGAACTGACCAGGCTGCGCTCAGACCACAGGCCGGTGTCTGAGATATCTACAGCGCACTTTCTCATAGTTCCAGTAGCTGAAGGTCTCAGATGAAGGTGTCGTAGCTGATGGTTTCTGGGGATGCCACCTTCCTGCTCTGTCCTCACACGGCCTCTTTTCTGTGCAGGTGGAGAGAGGGTGTGCAGACTTCTCGTGAAGACACATTCCTGTCACATCCTAGCTCCACCTAAGGCCCTATATCCACAGTCACAAAGGGCTTCAACATAAAAATTTTGGGGAGATGTAATCCATTTCACAACAAAGGTAACTGAATTTCTAACCCATGGGACTGATGTGACATTTCAATGAGTGAACGTGGAAGAAATGCTCAAAGTACTACCTTGTGCAGGATAAGTACTCAGTGATTGCTGGCTGTTTTATCCCTGGGATATCATGGGTTCATAAAATGCATCCCATCCATATTATAGTGAGAAGTGTCCATAGTCGGCGCCATGGCTCACTAGGCTAATCCTCCACCTGCGGCGCTGGCACACCGGGTTCTAGTCCCAGTTGGGGTGCCGGATTCTGTCCCAGTTGCTCATCTTCCAGTCCAGCTCTCTGCTGTGGCCCGGTAGGGCAGTGGAGGATGGCCCAAGTGCTTGGGCCCTGTACCCTTAGAGGCCGATGCCATGGCTCACTAGGCTAATCCTCCACCTGCGGCACCAGCACCCTGGGTTCTAGTCCTGGTAGGGGTGCCAAATTCTGTCCCGGTTGCTCCTCTTCCAGTCCAGCTCTTTGCTGTGGCCCGGTAGGGCAGTGGAGGATGGCCCAAGTGCTTGGGCCCTGCACCCCATGGGAGACCAGGAGGAAGCACCTGGCTCCTGGCTTTGGATCGGCTCAGCGCGCTGGCCACAACGCGCCAACCATAACGGCCATTTGAGGGGTGAACCAAAGGAAAAAGGAAGACCTTTCTCTCTGTCTCTCTCTCTCTCACTGTCTAACTCTTCTTGTCAAAAAAAAAAAAAAAAAAAATAGAAGGGCCCAAACTGTGGGAAGAGTGGGCAGGTTCACAGAGCTTTGCTCAGAACTGTCTTGAGAGAGACAGGTGGCGTTAGCTCCCTGTCTCGTGTGGCCTGAGCCTGGACACCCGTGGGACCCTCAGGGATGTGGGGACAAGTGAAGCTACTTCATGTCTTGGCAGTTGAGTGTGAAACTCTCTGGCTACCTGCCTTCTCTCTTCCCAGCATGCAGACCATGACTAGGGGTGACCTCAGTGTAGGACTTGTCCCAGTTGGGGGCCTGCACATTTCAGGTTTATGAGCAGGGCACTGGTCCAAGAAAGCCAGCAGCAAGAAATTCAAGTGCCAGGTTGGGTGCAGAACTTGGATTCCATGACTATCACGTTGGTATCTAATCTAGTACCTGACAAACATAGTGTTTGGTAATTTTTATTGAATCAATGAATAAGTGAATGAATGGTGGTTTGATGGCATATTATATTTGTTATAAGATTTATTTTATTTTTTTTGGAAAGTCAGAGTTACAGGGAGGGAGAGAGAGAGAGAGAGAGAGAGAGAGAGAGAGAGGTCTTCCATTCGCTGGTTTGTTCCCCAAATGGCTGCCATGGCCAAGGCCAGGCCAAAGCCAGGAGCCAGCAGTTTAATCAGGGTGTCCCCCGGGTTGCAGCAGCCCAAGCCCTTGAGCTATCTTCACTGATCTTCCCAGGCCATGAGCAGGGAGCTGGATTGGAAGCGGAGAAGCTGCGGCTTGAACCAGCACCGCTATGGGATGCCAGTGCTGCAGGCTGCAGCTTTAGGTGCTATGCCACAGCACTGCCCACCACGTTTCTTTTAAAGAAGGGAAAGGGGAGGGAACATGGAGGAAGAGGGAGGAAAAGGGCTCAGCTGTTCTGCAAGACGGACGCCTCTGTCTCCACTCTGGAACCTGGCGTCATGAGCTTACACCTGCCTCACTAGGACACCCGTTCTCCCGTGCCCCTGGGTTGTGCTGAGACTGGCTCTGCCCAGGCTTCCTGACACGGGAGACTGACTGGCAGGTGTGAGAGTCCACGTGGCAGAAAGGTCATTAACCAGGAAAGGAAGAAAGAAGAGACAGAGGGCAAAGCTCCTTGCTGTGTCCATCAGCACCCTTGCCATTCCTCTTTGCTCGTGCTGCTCCCGGGCGTTGTGTCCATCAGCACCCTTGCCATTCCTCTTTGCTCGTGCTGCTCCCGGGCGTTGGCCCATTGTGAAGCTTGGTGCAGAGGGAGACAGCAGCACGAAGAGTCACGGGAAGAGGCACACTGGGTGCCGAGCCGTCCTGGTGATAGATGTGAGTTCTGGGTGCCCACGAGGCTCGATTCCTGCATGAGTGAGGGCAGGCCAGGGTGACTGCACGTGCAGACACAGGGGCACACGCTTGGTGCAGATTACGATGCTGCCTGGGACACCCGCAGCCCTAACTGGAGTGCATGAATCTGAGCCCTGGCTCCACTCTGACTCCAGCCTCCTGCTGACGGGTACTCTTGGAGACAGCAGGGCATGGCTCGACTCTTGGCATCAGCCTGGCCCACCCCTGGCTGTTGTGGGCATTCAGAGATTGAACCAGCAGAGGGGAGATCTCTTTCTATCTCTTTCAGTATCACTGCTTTTCAAGTAAATAAAATAAACAAAAATAAAAATCCTACAATTAAAAAATAAATAAAATTAAATGCACACACAGCCTATGCAGGGGCGTGTTTCTGTGCCCAACTTTGAGAAACTTCTCTGATACGAGGGTGGGAAGAGCACACGTTTGGAAGGTGAGGGACCACAGTTCAAGACCACAGCCCACGAGTCACTCTGTGGCTTCAGCACCGCCCACGACTCAATTTTCTAAGATCAGAAGTTTGATCATCTCTGAGGTCCCCCCATCCCCTCCATCTCACAATGACATCATAGGATTTAGCCTTCTGCTGAAAGGACTCTTTGGCCCCCTGTGGCTCTGAGCGGGCACCGTGGGGTGGCCGTGAGAGCTGACCCTGGAGGCCGCCTGCCCAGAAGGGGGAGCAGCCTCCTGGATCAGCTTCCCTGGGCCTGCTCAGGACCTCTCAGGCACCCAGGGTAATGGGAATCTGCTCCCACAAATGACAGAAATGAGTCCAAAAATCAGGGCAACACAAACCTGTAATGCTTTCTAAGGGGTTGCGATCTGTGAGGAGAAGGAACTGTGAAGGGAACAGCCATGGTGGACTGGAAATGAGAGTCCCACAGATTATGAGTGCTTGTGGCCCCGAGGTGCCCACACCCACAGCACTGCTTGTCCTTTGGTCAGCACACCTGGGTGGGTGTCCGGCTGGAGGTCGGGCCTCCTGGAAGGAGAGAGATAATCACCGGCTGAGGCCAGCATTTAGACCTATTGTTGGAGCACAGAAAAACAATTTGGGATTTAGGGGGTTAAAATTCCCAGTCGCTTTTTTGAAAATTGCCCCCACAGATGAATAATAAAAGACATTTTGGCCATTTGGTCATAAATAGTACAGTTCAATAGCATAAGAAATCATGGCAACAGTGCAGGGAGACATAAAAACCTGAATTATGCATTAACGTGTCATGTGAGAAGAAAAAGTGCTAAAGAAATAGTGTAAGAAAAATAAATAAAACCACATTAAAAGTGAACATGTCCCATTTGGTCAGTTATGTCAAATGCAAAACAACAAAAAGCACCATTTGGAAGTTCACAACATTTTTAATTTTACTGCTGCCTTCTCCATTATAAACTCTATCAAGGTGTGAATAGAGTCCAGAGTGAAATCGATTTTTATGCCCACATCGAATATAAATACATTTTTAAAGAATTTGCAAGCTAGGATGTGGATAAAATTAATAAGCTAGAGCTGACACCGCTTCACCATCATTATTTTCTTTAAGAAACAGCACATTCCACTCAGTCTTCCAGAGCAGGTGTTGGCAAGCCTGACTCCTGGCTCCAAGGTAGAATGGAATGTGGTCCATGTGCTGAACGTGGCCTGATCCTCTCCTCTGGTTGGTTGGTATTAGCTGCATTTTCTTATTGTTATCAATTATGGCAACAACATACTGGCAGGTAATCTAAGGACTTGCACTTACTGAACTAAGTATTCTCATGGATATGAAGGGGAGGGGCCCACAAAACCAAGCCATAGCTCTGCCTTTTCTGAAAATAGGGAGCTTCCTTTATTTATTTAGGAATAAAAATTTTGTAAATACAACTTTAGGAATACAGTTATTCCTCTCACCACACCTGCCCTCCCACCCACACTCCCACCCCTCCTCCTCCTCCCTCTCCCCTTCCCAGTCCCATTCTCCATTAAGATTCATTTCAGTGAACTTTGTACACAGAAGACCAACTCTATACTAAGTAAAGATCTCAACAATTTGCACACACATGCACACACACAAAAAAACTTTGAGAACTAGTTTTACAGTTAACTCTCATAATACAACTCATTGAGGACAGAGGTCCTGCATGGTGAGTTAGTGCACGGTGACTCCTGTTGTTAATTTAACAATTAACACACTTATTTATGACGTCAGTGATTTCCCAAGGCTTTTTTTTAAAAAAAGCTTTATTTATTATTTATTTGAAAGTCAAAATTACACAGCGAGAGGAGAGGCAGAGAGAGAGAGAGAGAGAGAGGTCTTCCATCCACTGGATCACTCCCCAATTGGCTGCAACAGCTGGAGCTGCACTGATCTGAAGCCAGGAGCCAGGAGCTTCCTCTGGGTCTTCCCATGTGGATGCAGGGGGCCAAGGACTTGAGCCATCTTCTACTGCTTTCCCAGGCCATAGCAGAGAGCCAGATCAGAGGTGGAGCAGCTGGGTCTTGAACTGGTGCCCATATGGGGTGTCAACACTGCAGATGGTGGGTTTACCCACTATGCCAAGTGCTGGCCCCACACCTGAGGATTTTGACATGGGCTGCCTAGGCTATGGAAGCCTTTTGAATCCATAAACTCCATCAGTATTTAGATAAAGCCATAAACAAAGTGGAAGATCTCTCCTCCCTTTAGAGAAAAGTACATGGCCACTTCTTTCCATTGGGGTCTCACTCACAGAGATCCTTCATGTAGAACATCTTTTGCAGCAGTGTCTTGGATTTCCATGATTGAAATGCTCTCACGGGCTTTTCAGCCAGACCAGAAAGCCCTAAGGGCTGATTCGGAAGTCAGAGTGTTACTTAAAGTGATTGTCATTCTATGAGTCTGTTGTGTGGACTTCTTCCCATGTTGGAACATTCTCTCCTTTTTAATTCTGTCTATTATTATTACCAAACACTTCATCCTATTTATATGATCACTTTAACACTTAATCCTATCTATATGTTCACCTTAACACTTAATATGAACACTTTAACATTTAAGATGGTATTTCTACCACCCAACTTGATGG
Source organism: Oryctolagus cuniculus (assembly GCF_051225735.1). Classification (NCBI taxonomy): domain Eukaryota; kingdom Metazoa; phylum Chordata; class Mammalia; order Lagomorpha; family Leporidae; genus Oryctolagus; species Oryctolagus cuniculus. The sequence goes on along the minus strand of NC_142871.1, from coordinate 4,892,638 downwards.
GATTTGATGTCCCATGACAAGTTTTTAAAATGTACCCTTATAGGACGACGCCATGGCTCACTAGGCTAATCCTCCGCCTGCGGCGCCAGCACCCTGGGTTCTAGTACCGGAAGGGTTGCCAAATTCTGTCCCGGTTGCTCCTCTTCCAGTCCAGCTCTTTGCTGTGGCCCGGTAGGGCAGTGGAGGATGGCCCAAGTGCTTGGGTCCTGCACTCGCATGGGAGACCAGGAGGAAGCACCTTGTTCCTGGCTTCAGATCGACGCAGTGCACTGGCCGTAGTGGCCATTTAGGGGGTGAACCAACAGAAGGAAGACCTTTCTCTTTGTCTCTCACTCTCACTGTCTAACTCTGCCTGTCCAAAAAAAATTGCACACTTAGAAGAAAATCCATGGGAATGTATGCAGACTATACAGCTTTACAATTACAAACTTCCTACTCCCTCTCTTATTCCCACTCTTATTTTTTTCTGAAATCCATCCTCAATTGACTTTAAACACATATGTGTAACACTATGTTAAGTAAAGAGTTCAACAATTAGTATGAAGAAAAAATGAAAAATCAAACAAATAAAACTGTTCCTCAACAGTCAAGACAAGGGGAGCTCAAGTCACCCATTCTTGAGGTGTCAATTTCACTTCTTCAGATTTTGTTTTAGGTGCTCTATTAGTTCTCACAGATCAGGGAGAGCATACAGTATTGGTCCCTTTGGGACTGGATTATTTCACTACGTATGATGTTTTCCAATTCATTCATTTTGTTGCAAATGACTGGATTCCATTTTTTTCCTGCTGTGTAGTGTTCCATAGAGTACATATCCCATAATTTCTTTACCTAGTCTTCAGTTGACAGGCATTTAGATTGATTCCATGTTTTAGCTATTGTGAATTGAGCTGCAATAAACATGGGGGAGCAGATAACACTTTTATTTACTGATTTCATTTCCCTTGGTTAAATTCCCAAGAGTGGGATGGCTGGGTCACATGATAGGTCTGTATTCAGATTTTCGAGATATCTACATACAATCTTCATAGTATCTTTACCAGTTTGCATTCCCACCAACAGTGTATTAGGGTACTTTTTTCTCCTCATCCTCACCAGCGTTTGTTGTTTTTTGATTTCTGTATGAGAGCCATTCTGACTGGGGTAAGGTGAAACCTGACAGCTAGTGATTCATGTGTCTGTTGGCCATTTGGATTTCCTCTTTTGAAAAATGTCTGTTTAAGTCCATTGGCCGACTCTTAACTGGCTTATTCATTTTGTTGTTGTGGAGTTCCTTGATCTTTTTGTAGATTCTGGTTATTAATCCTTTATCAGTTGTGTAGTTTGCAAATAATTTTTTCCATTCTGTTGGTTGCCTCTTCATTTTCCTGACTGTTTCTTTTGCAGTACAGAAACTTCTCAATTCGATGTAATCCCATTTGTTAATTTTGGTTTTGACTGCCTGTGCCTCTGGGGTCTTTTCCAAGAACTCTTTGCCAATGCCAATGTCTTGCAGGGTTTCCCCAATGTTCTCTAATAATTTGATAGTGTTGGGTTGTAGATTTGCATCTTTAATCCATATTGAGTGGGTTTTTGTGTAAGGTGTAAGGTATAAGGTATGGGTCTTGCTTCATACTTCTGCATGTGAAAATCCAGTTATCCCAGTGTCATTGCTTGAAGAGATTGTCCTTGCTCCAGGGATTGGTTTTAGCACCTTGCTCAAATATAAATTGTTTGTAGATGCTTGGATTGATTTCTGGCATTTCTATTCTGTCCCATTTGGTCTATCCATCTGTTTTTGTACCACTACCAGGTTGTTTTGATTATAACTATCCTGTAATGTGTCTTGAAATCTGGTATTGTGATATGTCCAGCTTTGTTTTTGTTGTATGATATTGCTTTAGTTATCTGAGATCTACTGTGTTTCCATGTGAGTTTCAGCATTATTTTTTCTGTATCTGAGAGGAATGTCTTTGGTATTTTTATTGGTATTGCACTGAATCTGTAAGTTGTTTGCAAAAGAATGGAGATTTTTATGATAGTGATTCTTCCAATCCATAAACATGGAAGATTTTTCCATTTTTTGTATCTTCTTCTATTTCTTTCTTTAATGTTTTGCAATTCTCATCATAGAGATCTTTGACATCCTTGGTTAAATTTATTCCAAGGTATTCGTTTTTTTTTGTATCTATTGTGAATGGGATTGATCTTAAAATTCTCAATCTTCACCTTGGCATTGTCTGGGTATACAAAGGCTATGGATTTTTATTTATTGATTTTATAGCCTTCTTCTTTACCAAACTCTTCTGTGAGTTTCAATAGTCTCTTTTGGACTCTTTTGGAGGACTCTTTTGAATCCCCTATATATAGAATTATGTCATCTGCAAATAGGAATAGTTTGACTTCCTCCTCTTTTTTGGGTTTATAAATTAAGATGATGCTGGCTTCATAGAAAGTATTTGGGTGTATTCCCTCCCTTCCAATTGTTTTTGAATAATTTGAGAAGAAATGGAGTTAGTTCTTCTTAAATGTCTGGTAGAATTCAGCAGTGAAGCCATCCGTTCCTGGGCTTTTCTTTGTTGGGATGGTCTTTATTCCGTCTTGGTTATTGGTCTGTTTCAGTTTTCTTTGTCTTCATGGATCAGTTTAGGTAGTTTGTATGTGTCCAGGAATCTGTTCATTTCTTCTAGGTTTCCCATTTTGGTGGCATATAGCTTTTTCTTCTATTTCTGTAGTGCCTGTTATTACTTTTTTATCTCTAATTTTATTGATTTGGGTCTTTTCTCTCATCTTTTTCATTATTTGGGCCAATGATGTGTTAATTTTATTTAATTTTTCAAAAAAAAAAGCTCTTCATTTTGCTGATCTTTTGCATTTTTTTAATTCAATTTTGTTGATTTCTTCACTAATTTTACATATTTCTTTTCTCCTACTAGTTTTTGGTTTGGTTTGCTGTTGTTTTTTCTAGATCCTTGAGATGCCTTGGGAGCTCATTTATTTGATACCTTTCCAATTTCCTGATGTAGACACCTATTGCTATAAACTTTCCTCTTAACACTGCTTATGCTGTATCCATAAGTTTTGATATGTTGTGTTGTCATGTTTATTTGTTTCCAGTAATTTTCTGATTTGTCCTATGACCCACTGTTCATTCAGGAGCATGTTGTTCAGTCTCCATGTGTTTGCATATGCTCTAGGGATTCCTGAGTTGCTGATTTCCTGCTGCATTCCACTGTGGTCTGAGAAGATGCATAGCATGATTTTGGTTTTTCTAAATTTGCTAAGACTTGCTTTATGGCCTAGTATGTGGTCAGTCCTAGAGAAAATTCCATGTAGTGGTGAGAAGTTGTGTATTCTGTAACTGTAGAATTAAAAGTTCCTTAGATATCCGTTAGGTCCATTTGGTTTATAGTGTTGATTAACTCTACTGTTTCCTTGCTGATTTTCTGCCAGGTTGGTCTGTCCATTGCTGAATGTGGGTTATTGAAGTCTCCCATTACTATTGTATTGGCATCTATGTCTCTCTCTAGATCTCTTACCATTTCTTTTAAACAGCCAGGTGCCCTGTAATTAGGTGGACATATATTTATAATTCCTATTGAATTAATCCCTTAATCATTACATAGTGTCTTTTTCTCTTTTAACAGTTTTTTGTGTTAAAGTCTTTTTTGCCTGATATTAGGATAGCTACACCAGCTCTTTTTTGGTTTCTGTTGGCATGGAATATCTTTTTCCATCCTTTCACTTTCAGTCTACATGCATCTTTGTTGGTGAGATGTGTTTCCTGCAGGCAGCAAATAAATGTGTTTTGTTTTTTAATCCATCCAGCCAATGTGTATCTTTTAACTGGAGAGTTAAAAGATGTCTTTTAAGTTAAATGTCTTTTAAATAGAGAGTTGAGGCCATTTACATTCAAGATGACTATTGATGAGTAACGACTTTGCCCTGCCATTTTCCCAAAAACATTCCTTCTTTTTCCTCTGAATTTCCTTTGAACTTTTACTGTGAGATTTTCTTTCTTTACCTTCTTTCATAGTAATGATCATGTTTCTGTGTTTCTGTGTGCAGCACCTCCTTAAGCATCTTTCACAGGGCTGGATGGGTTGTTACAAATTCTTTCAATTTCTGTTTGTTATGGAAAGTTTTTATTCCACCTTCATTCATAAGTGAGAGCTTTGCAGGGTATAGTATTCTGGGTTGATAGTTTTCTCTTAAGACTTGGGATATATCTCACCATTTTCTCCTAGCCTGTAGGGTTTCTGATGAGAAGTCCACTGTGAGTCTAATTTGAGATCCTCTGAATATAATCTGGCATTTCTCTCGTGTGTATTTTTGAATCTTTTCTTTATGTTTTGCTGTTGTGAGTTTCATTACAATGTGTTGTGGTGGAGATCTTTTCTGATCATGTCTATTAGGAGTTCTATGTGCTTTCTGTACTTGGATGTCCCTTTCTTTCTCTAAATTAGGGAAGTCTTCTATTATTATTTCACTAAAAAGGCCTTCTAATCGTTTCCCTATTTCCATGCCTTCAGGATATATTCAGGATCTCCTAGAACCTGTATATTGGATTCTTTGATAGTATACTGTAGATTACCAGCAGTGTTTTTAGCTTTCTAATTTTCTTTTCTTGTTTTTGGTTTGACTGTATACTTTCCTGTGCTTTTTATTCTAAGTCAGATATTCTTTCTTCTGCTTCACCAATTCTGTTGTTAAAGCTTTCCACTGCATTTTCTATTTGTTCTATTGAATTCTTCATTTCATTTTGATTTCTCTGTAAGATCTCAATTTTGTGGGAGAGATTTTCTTTCATGTCATGTACAGATTTCAGTAGTTCATGAATTTGCTTCTGATTAATTCTATGTATCTTATGATCAATTTTTTGAATTCCATTTCTGGCATTTCTTCAATCTCATTTTCTTGACAATCTAATATTGAAGTGTTCTGTTCTTGTGGGGGTGTCATATTGTCTTCCTTATTCTTTTTTTTAAAAGATTTATTTATTTATTTATTTGAAAGGCAGAGTTATAGAGAGGCAGAGTGAGAGAGAGAGAGAGAGAGAGAGAGAGAGAAAAAGATCTTCCATCTGCTGGTTCACTCCCCAGATGGCTGCAATGGCCGGAGCTGTGCTGATCCAAAGCCAGGAGCCAGGAGCTTGTTCCAGGTCTGTGAGGTGGGTATAGGGGTCCAAGGACTTGGGCCATCTTCTACTGCTTTCCCAGACCATAGCAGAGAGCTGGATTGGAAATGGAGCAGCCAGGACTGAAACTGGCACCCATATGGGATGCTGGCACTGCAGGTGGCAGCTTTACCCACTATACCACATCACGGGCCCCATCTTCCTTATTCTTGTTTCTTGAATTCGTGCATTTGTTATTCAGCATTTGTGGAGATACTCATTGACAGCTTCTCCTCCTCCTCCTCCTCCTCTTCTCTTCTCATTCTTCTCTTTATCCTTCTTCTTCTGCTGTAGTGGTTTTTATCTTTTTACTATTCTCCTGTAGATAAGTGGAGTGTCTGCTTTCAGTGAATATCTAGAGGCATCTGGTGGGTGTGGTCAGGGAGCTTTTCAGTGCTCTGTGGTGAAGGGGTTTCTAAGGTGATACACCCAGGGTTGGCATGGTAAATATCCTCTTTTTTTTTTTTTTTTCAGAAAGGAGGTTTATTCTGCTCAACTGAGCTCCTCTCCTCAAAGGAGACTAGTGTCTGAGTGCTATTTGTCCACTCTGCCCCAAGGTCTACACAAAGGATCTGTGCAGTCCTCAGTGTAAGCTCGGATTCCCCAGCAATGTCCCCCACCAAGTAACCAGGAAGCTCTGAGAGTGTGGAGTCTCCCACAGCGACTGCCTAAAGCCCCACTTGCTTTATTTTTTTAAAAACCATTATTAATTTATTTGAAATGCAAACTGTTGGATACAGAGGGAGACAGATACACACACACACACACACACACAAAACCTTCCATGTACTGGTCCACTCCCCAAATGGCTGCAATGGCTAGCATTTAGCAAGGCTGAAGTCAGGAACCAAGAACTCATCTGGGTCTCCTGCATGCTGGCAGGGGCACAAGGACTTGGGCCACTGTTTGCTGCTTTTCCAGGGTATTAGCAGGCAGCTTGGTCAGGAGCAGAGCAGACAGGCCTTAAATGAACACTCCAATGTGGGATGCTACATTACAAATAGTTGCTTCACCCTCTGAACCACAGTTTCTGCCCAGGAGCTTGCATGATAAACACCAACTTGGAGAACTGAACAGACCTGCTTTGCTTTATTGTTGTTTGGTTGTATTTTTGGGTAAATTGCCACAATTTTCTGTTTTATGGTTCAAGGAGAAAATGATGTCACACCAGCATGAAGGATGCCACATCTGGAATCACTGGATTCAGTTTGATTGCAGGATTTAAGATCCTACACTGCAGGATGGCCCAAGTGCTTGGGTCCCTGCCACCCATGTGGGATACTGAGATGGAGCTCCAGGCTCCTTGCTTTGGCCTGGCCCAGAGCTGGCTGCTGTGGCCATTTGGGGAGTGAACCATCATATGGGAGACCTCTCTCTCTCTCTCTGCTTCTCTTTCTCTCCCTGTCCCTCTGTGTGTGTGTTTGTGTGTGTGTGTTTCTTTCTATTTCTCTAACTCTACCTTTCAAATAAATAAAAATAAATCTTTACAAAACAAAAGGTCCAGTGTGAGAGCTATAGGGCTGGTAGATGAGGGGCTTAATCCATTTCCACCTGGTCTCCTGTTGTTCCTGTCCTGTCTGCCTCTTATTTCAGTGGACTCTGCTGTGCAGGGTCAGAGGAAAGGGCAGGGTTGTGCGATGAGTTCTCTAAACGCTGAGTCTCTCTGCCCCGTAAGTGTCACACCAAGCAGACCTTCCACGCCATATGATGGTGGTTGAGATTTCGGAACAGATTTCTCATTTGGACTGGGAGACTTCCAAGTGCACGCTGAGGCAGGAACTGCTGAGATTATTTGTAGCCCAAACTTTATGCTTGAGTTAAAAATATATCAAATAAACAGTTGGTATGTACCCCCACATTATTTGTTGTATCAGGGTCATCAATTCCCATTTCAGGCTGTCACGGAAGCATTGAGGGTGCCATGGCTCCAATGTCTGTCCCTCAGAATTCATGTGTTGGAAACTCAATCCCCGAGTCAAGTGCATGACATTTGCAGGTGATGGGAATTAGACAAGGGCTCCTATGAAGGCTTCCGTGGCTCTGTGAGAAGAGATGGGAGCCTGCAGCTTGCTCTGGCTGGCCACATGACAGCTCTGATCATGATGATGCAGCTGAAGACCCTTACCGGACACTGGGCACATATGGACACCATGCTCTTGGAGTTCTCAGTCTCCAGAACTCTGAGTCAAAGCAAGTCTCCATTCTCTACAGATTACATGGTCCCAAGCACTCTGTCACAGAAGCGGAAGATGGATAAAGACAGATGCTCTTAGGCTCGGGGTTCTTGTTACCGTGGAGAATTACTCATAGCCCAGCGGGTTGCCCGTGGAACAGTGGCAAGCAGCCAGTTAGAGCAGCCAACCCCCAGGCACAAGCTGTATCCTTCCTACTGCATATTCTTAAGGGCACCATGCTGGGAGAATGAATATCTTTACCACATGGCCTTCAGTACTTCATGGGCTGGGTATGTCTTATCCATACCCATCAATCCACTTGGGGATTCCTGACTTACCTGTGCAAATTCTTACAATCCTCCCTACAGTGGGAGGGTTGGAATCAGCTTCAACTAGGCTGTAGAATTGGAAGCAACAAAAATCTTTTAAAATAAAGACTGAAGAGCTGTGGCTGGAGGTGCCTACAGGTGATGTGGGACAGGAAGATGAGCCTTCATGGCTGCAGCACAGGTCAGCTGGGAGGGCGTGGGGAGCCACGTGACCTCTGTCGGCAGGGCATTGGTTCCAGGACACTCACCAATAACCGAATCGCAGATGCTCAAGTGTCGTATGTAAAACAGCCTACGGTGCACGGACTTCTCCCACATGCGGTAAATCACCTCTAGATCCAAATCAAGAGCCGTGTAAATGCTGTGTACACAGCCGCGAGACTGTGCTGTGCAGGGAATGAGGAGGAAGAAAGATATATACACGTTGAGCGCAGACACACTTTTGTTTTGGAACATGTTATCTGTGGTTGGTTGAATCCATGGATGTGGAGGCCACAGATCCAGAGGGTGGACTACATTATTTTTTTTTCCTCTATGAAACAGGATAATGATAACCACCCTTGATATGCAAAATCTTTGTGGTTTTGGGTGAGGTGAGAAAGGCAGCACTGAGAATTACAAATAGGCACGGGAAGCGGCCGGTCCTCCAAGATCTGGCCGGGTGCATGCATTGCTGTTGTGGCTGTAACTGGCTCTTGGCTCCTATGTGACAATTTTCATTAAGCCAGACATCATGTTATCTGCCAAATCAATTTGTCCCCCTTTTCTGAAGCTTAGGGCAATGTCTTCTAGTCTTATAATTTCAGTTAAGTAAATATATGCTATACACAAATATACCCATCCAATGACAGCTGATGTCTCTGCACTTATGTTGCTGGGTCGTTAAGACAAATTCTGGCCCACTTGTCACATTTGCTATACTATTTTCACCGAGGAGAATAAATATACAAATAACTGAATGGTTTTCTGTAGTCTTTTCTGTGGATGGAATTATGTTACCCAGACAAGGGTGGGCTCAAGGGGTCCTTTCAGTCTTGTTTATTTCGGGATGCTGCTGCTACTGTAACAGGTGTATTTCTGGAATAGTAAAATTGCAGGCCGACAAGTAGGTTAAGTGGATAACTGCCTCCGAGCAGGCTCCACACTGGGGTTCCCAAAGTCCTGATCAAAATTGAAATCTGTCAAGATGGTGGAGAAGGGTGGCAACTGCACCAATGCTGACTTGTTTTGTACCAAATGAAATGTTGAATGCTTCTCCCTAGATAAAAAGAAATCATTGCTAACGACTGGCATCCATCACGCTGTCATCTATTTGATGCTCGCCCCTGAAGAGGGGAAAATGCAAAATAATATTTGTTTCATTGTAACGGGAAAGCAAATGCCTTGTCAGAAAAGTGTTATCCAGCGAAGAAATTGCTTGAAAGTTTCCTTTAGCTGACTAAAGAGAAAATGTAGTAAATAACTGGGGAAAATGACTAAGAAGTGCTTACAGAAGGCTTAGGTTAGCTGCTTGGAGACTGGCAAGATGGCAATTACAGAATGAAGGGATTAAAAGTAACATAAATGAAAAGTAGGAGGAAATGAACTCCATTCGAATCTCTAAAAATGGCTTAAATAAAATGCTCATTACAGGGAGGCTTCGAGAGGCCCAGGAGAAGCCACGAGGATTAGGATGTGTGGATTTAGGGAGCCTGCTGTCGGCAATGTCGAGAGAGCGCTGTGGGGTGCCTTCCTTTCTCGGCATCTCTCCAGCCTGTGCCGTAGGAGTTCTGGTTCAAACCAGGGTGTTTTCAGTTTTGTCATCGGTGTTAATTTAACATTTCTTTTCTTTGGATTCATTCTGGGCAAGATTCCACAAAAATACATACTTCGAGCTTATACTTATTTGTGAATGTTCCTTTACATAAGAAAATCGTACCAAATAGTATAGCACAAAATGATCCCTGAAACAGTTACTGCAATTTCGGCATGGAAAGTAAGTGAATAAGCAAATGCACCTCTAATCTTAACTCGAAGGCATTTCCATAATTGACGCTCGGCAAGCCGACTGTGAGTGATGGGCTTGAGCGCTGAGGGATTTAACTTGAAAAGGCTCTGACACTTAATGATTTATAGCCGTGTTCCTCCCTGAGCCGGGCCCAGTATCTGCTCGGCACAGAACATGACCGGGGCAACAGGGAGCCGAAACCTCATTTAGTTACACACACGACCTAAATGGCGTGCAGCCCCAAAGATCAACCTGATCTTAATGGGAAGCCAGCGCTGCCGGGATCCGAGAGCAGGCGGCAGGAGGCCCCGGGGAGGTGTTCTGGACTAAGGTTTATCTGCTCCCGGGCTGGAGGCCCTGCTTCCCATAGCTCTGTCTGTTGTGAGGCGCCCCAGAAAGTAGGCGGTTCTCTGGCACGTGCTATCGCTTTCCACGTGGAGCTATTTTGTCCTCTTGAATATTTCATCACTCCCTAGTCGGCTTCCCTTTGCTTTGCTAAGCACTCTCATTAGGCAAACCCCGAGGTGCTGAAAGATCTGAAGCCGATTTACCACCCTTTAAAAATCCTTATTTCTGGTATAAAGAGGAATCTGTGCCTTGGGAGACCATAGTGGCCACACGTGCCGTCACCAAAAGAACCTCGTCACTGGTGCAAGCCACCCTTTCCAGTATCTGTAACCGAATCAACAGTGCAGCCATTAGACAAGTGGATGCGATTCGTCTCCGATTGACTGGGAGGAGTGGGACTACGTGCTAAGTCTAACATGCTTACCTCTGCACAACCTGTAATGACAGGGAATGCTTAGTGGCTAAATCAAGGCTACCTGGGGGGTTTGGGGAGTTGAACTATTCAGGAAAGAAAAGCTTTAAAATACAGAGGGCCCAAAGAAAGGTCTAGAGAAATTCGAGAAGCTGCAAGATCTGTAACCCTACCCCTCCATCTGAGCTCGTGGGGGCAGCCGTGTGCAGAGGGGACAGCAGACACACAGGGGCTACAGACCACCCCGGGAGATTTGTGTGCTCGGCACAGGTGCAGAATCCCCGCGTGCGTCTCCAGAGCTCAGAGCACTGAGAAGGGTGCTGAAGAAGCTGCCGGAGCTCCGCAGTGGGAAATGACCGTGATGATGGCAGAGCTGGGGTGACAGTAGGTCCAAGTCAGCAGTCCAGCTGGGCTGACCGGCGGCCACAGGAGGGCCACCTGGATAGAAGCCATCTGAGAGCGCATTTGAGGATCACATCTCAGCCCCCGCTCCACACACGCACCATGTAGAAGCGCACTGCACCATGCGGGTCCTTGACATCAAGACACAACTAGATCATCTAGCGATCGTTGACTAACGCTTAGAACTGTAACCCAAGCCCACGTTCAGATCGCTTCTTGAAGAGTTCTCTCTGTGGACTGACACACAAGACTGTCTAAGATGACTGTTGTGAGTTGCTTCCAACAGACGACCTTGCTGGGGTCCAGGTGCATCCACGAAGGGGATGGCAAAGGTTCTGAGTACAGAATCACAGCATGTGACTGTGGTCACCAGCAGGGGTGACCACAGATGGCTAAGCTAAGCTGAAGGCCTCATGATCCGGGGGGACTGGTGTCCTTACGGGAACAGGAACGCTTTGGATGCAGAGACAGACGTACACGGGGTAACCATGGAGAGCACCACGTGACGAGCAGGTGGTGATGAGAGCATTGCTTCCATGAGCCACAGACTCCAGAGGTGACCAGCAAACTTTCAGAGTCTCAGGAGGAGCCGACCTGCTGCCTCGTGACCCTGGGCTTCCAGCCCCCAGAACTCTGAGAGCATTCTGCTTTTAGGGTTCCAGTCTGTGGTCCGTCCTTACAGCAGGCTTAGCAAAGTCATGTAAGCCTGTTTTCTGGATTTGCCAGGGTTCAGTGTTTTTTTTTTCCTGAGCAGGTTACTGAATGAGGATTTACTATCTTCTGAAACAAGCCTCCTTTGCCCACCACACGCTCACTGGGACACACAGTGCCGTCATCACAGGAGGAGAATGCGGTTTCCTGACTTGGGTCCCCTCCTGTAGTTGGGGGTTCCTGGGGGGTCTCATGACTGAAGGTGGCCGTGGTCACCTCTGCCCCTCACTGGGGCAAAGCCGGCTCTCCCTGCCCTCAGGGGCCGCCTGCAGCCACAGTGTGTGGTGTGCAGGGCTCTTGCTGTCTCTCATGTTGGTAGAGGGGTGGGGTCACCTTGGCGCCCCTCTGAGATGCCTCCTTCTTATGCCAGCAGCCACTCCTTTGTTCTGCCATCTGGGGATGTTGCCTCTAGAGCAGGCAGAAAGGCCTTTGCCTACCAGGCTGCATCTGGTTTCTAGACCGGCGTGGTGTGAGCCAGCGATGTGAGACATGCACAGTTTCAAGTTTTCTACTGATCACGCTCAAAAGTCGGAAGGAAGGGGGTGACGTTCACCGTATAACACGTGCTGTCCTGTTCTCTGCAGGGCACGCTTTCCAAAGCCCCAGCGGATGCCTGGAACTGCAGAGCACTGATCCCTGGGTGCAACGCTTCCTCCTGGTCACACGTGCTGCTGAGCCAGGTCAGCTTACGCAGCAGGCACAGTAAGGGATTAAGAACAGCAGTAGCACAACAGAGCCATACGCAGTTGCAGCAGTGTCCTGTGACGGAAGTCATGTGACTGTGGCCTGTGCTCCTCTCCACCTCGCTGGTTGTACTGTCCTTGCCCTGGGTGTGGTGATGTGAGATGGTACAGTGCCTATGTGAAGTGAGGAAGGAGGTGTACGCTGTGGGCCTGTGGCAAAGTGTGAGGCTACGGGTAGGGGACAAACACTGCAACCTATGACAGCGGATCTGATAGCCGAGAAGACTCCTTATTCACCAATGGGCAGGTGGGCAGTGTGTGCAGTGTAGACAGTGTATACAGTGGGCAGTGAGTGCACTGTGGACAGTATATACAGTGGGCAGTGAGTATACTGTAGACAGTGTATACAGTGGGCAGTGTGTACAGTGTGGACAGTAGACAGTGTGTACAGTGTGGACAGTGTATACAGTGGGCAGTGTGTGCAGTGTGGACAGTGTATACAGTGGGCAGTGTGTACAGTGTATACAGTGGGCAGTGTGTGCAGTGTGGACAGTAGACAGTGTGTACAGTGTAAACAGTGGGCAGTGTGTACAGTGTAAACAGTGGGCAGTGTGTACAGTGTAAACAGTGGGCAGTGTGTGCAGTGTGGACAATGCATACAGTGGGCAGAGAATACACTGTGGACAGTAGACAGTGTTGCAGTGTGGACAGTGTAAACAGTGGGCAGTGTGTGCAGTGTGTACAGTGTAAACAGTGGGCAGTGTGTACAGTGTATACAGTGGGCAGTGAGTGCAGTGTATACAGTGGGCAGAGTGTACAGTGTATACAGTGGGCTGTGTGTACAGTGTGGACAGTGTATACAGTGGGCAGTGAGTGCACTGTGGACAGTGTATACAGTGGGCAGTGAGTATACTGTAGACAGTGTATACAGTGGATAGAGTATACAGTGTATACAGTGGGCAGTGAGTACAGTGTGGACAGTAGACAGTGTGTGCAGTGTGGACAGTGTATACAGTGGGCAGAGTGTACAGTGTATACAGTGTATATAGTGGGCAGTGAGTATAGTGTAGACAGTGTATATAGTGGGCAGTGTGGACAGTGTATACAGTGGGCAATGTGTGCAGTGTGGAAAGTGTTACAGTGGGCAGTGTGTGCAGTGTGAACAGTGTATATAGTGGGCAGTGAGTACAGTGTGGACAGTGTATATAGTGGGCAGAGTGTGCAGTCTATACAGTGGATTGTGTGTGCAGGGTAGACAGTGTATACAATAGGCAGAGTATACAGTGTATACAGTGGGCAGTGAGTATAGTCTGAACAGTGTATACAGTGGGCAGTGTGTACAGTATGTACAGTGTGCATAGTATGGACAGTGTGGACAGTGTATATAGTGGGCAGTGAGTACAGTGTAGACAGTGTATACAGTGGGCATTGACTACAGTTTGGACAGTGTATACAGTGGGCATTGACTACAGTATGGACAGTGTATATAGTGGACAGTGAGTACAGTATGTACAGTGTGTGCAGTGGGCATTGACTGCAGTATGGACAATGTATGCAGTGGGCAGTGAGTACAGTGTATACCATGTGTACAGTGGGCATTGACTACAGTATGGACAGTGTATACAGTGGGTGGTGAGTACAGTGTGGACAGTGTGTACAGTGGACAGTGAGTACAGTGTGGACAGTAGACAGTGTGTGCAATATGGACAGTGTGTACAGTGGGCAGTGAGTATAGCATGGACAGTGTATACAGTGGACAGTGAGTACAGGGAGGACAGTGGACAGTGAGGACATTGACTACAGTATGGACAGTGTATACAGTGGGCAGTGACTACAGTGTGGGCAGTGTATACAGTGGGCATTGTCTACAGTGTGGGCAGTGTATACAGTGGGCAGTGAGTACAGTGTGGGCAGTGTATTCAGTGGACAGTGAGTACAGTGTGTATAGTGTGTACAATGGGTATTGACTACAGTATGGACAGTGTATACAGTGGGCAGTGAGTACAGTGTGCAGTGGGCATTGACTACAGTGTGGGCAGTGTGTACAGTGGGCAGTGAGTACAGTGTGGACGTGCTGGACAAAGGATTGAGCCATGTCCCAGTGGAATGGCTGTGGACAGCACAGGGTTTCATCACACTACTCAGGACATGTAATATCTTTAGACCTAGCTGGCTATGGGTAACAGAAACCGTGGAAAATAAAACCCCAGATAAGAGAGGACCACAGTTGTCGCTCCCCGTCTTCGTGGAGGAACGACACAGGACCCTGCGCTGTTCTTTTGTCTGCTCGGCCATCCCCGGGTTTGCTGCTGGTTCTTCCCGGGTTGGCTACCGTCCCTTCCACCTCCATGGAAGGGCGGTTCCCCCTGCCACTTTCCCCACTTCCGCAGGGGAGCGGCACACCGCCGGCTGGCTCTCTCGGGGGCTGCACAGGTGTTCCTTCAGATAGATGTTCCTGGTGCATGTTGTCTCTCTCCTCCTTTATAGTCCCCTTCCACCAATCCCAACTCTGCTACCCACACGCCGAGTACGCTGCTCTCCTCCAATCAGGAGCAGCTCCTGCTGCTTATTGGTTGAACTGGAGGCAGCTGTGTAGAAGCTGTTTCCTCCTCTCCCGGAGCCATATTGTGGGAGAGCAGATGCATAGAATAAGTCTTAATTCCAGTAACTTAGTCTAGTCCGAGTTGCTCCCCACACACAGTCATTTATTTACCCAATGTGCCCAAGGTATTATCATTTAAATCCTTAATTAATATAAAAATGTCATTGAACGATTTTAACCTGTTTTCGTTTTGCTGAGTATTCAAATTCCAGTAAACATGTTACATTCACAGCATATCTCAACTTAAATATCCACATTTTTAGTGCTCAGCAGTTATATGGAACTATTGGCCAGTGTATTTCTAGAACACAAAGCCTCTTCAAGTCTCCTGCCTTATTCTTTTGAGAGAGAGAGAGAGAGAGAGAGAGAGAGAGAGAGAGACAAGGAACTCAATCCAGGTCTCCCACATGGCAGAAGAAATTCAGCCACTTGGGTCATCACTGCTGCCTCCCAGGGTCTCCAATAGAGGAAGTCAGGAATTGAACCCAAGCACTCGGGTGGGATGCATGGGTCTTAACTGCTATGCGAAGTGCCAGCTCCAGGCCTCCTCTCTTGACGTCGCACCTTTGCAAGGTCCCTGTCCCTAGGGCTCTGGCTGGGCATGTGGGGCAGCCCGTGGGGCAGCCCTTGGGTCAGCCAGAGCACTGTGCTCCTACACTGTGGGTGCAGTTCCACTCCAGCTAATGGACTGGGGTCAGACCTGTGCTCCCTCCTCTCCCTTCAGCTG
Source organism: Oryctolagus cuniculus (assembly GCF_051225735.1). Classification (NCBI taxonomy): domain Eukaryota; kingdom Metazoa; phylum Chordata; class Mammalia; order Lagomorpha; family Leporidae; genus Oryctolagus; species Oryctolagus cuniculus. The sequence continues at coordinate 4,877,108 of NC_142871.1, read as the reverse complement.
GGATCTTTCTTTCACACTTCACAATCTATTAAGCAAAGAGCCCTGGGTCATCTTGTTTTCTCATCATGTTCTTTTTTTACTCTTTCTATTTTTACATGGACTTATCTTTGACCCTTAAAGAAATCACTGATAGGGCATTATTCTATATCCCTAAAAGAATGGCTGTCTGGCTAATTGATTCCCATTTGTCAGTTATCCAACAGCAGCTGGACTGCCTGATTCCTGATGAATCGCACCACGAGTGAGAATCTTTGATAAGACGAGGTGTGGTTTGCTATGGAAATCACTGTTCTCTGGTTCTGTTTGCTCTGTCTCCATATTTCTCACCCACTTAAAAGCTTTGTTGTATCTTTCACTCTATCAGGCAAGACAGGGCTGTAAATTCATCTTTACATGTGATTTCCTCTCTGGGATAACTCAATTATTCTGCTTCTGGTACTTCATTCCCTATTAATGGGGTTGCTTGAACTTTTTGTAGTGTTTCTTCCTAGTTTATTTGATTTATCGGCACTGTTTAAATTCCTGTTTCACACTAAATTCTTCTTTCTGATTCCATCTTACCTCTTGTCCCCATAATTTTATTCTCACTAATAAGTGCTGACATGTGTTAACTACCACGACTGCCAATACTGAGCTACAATTCATGTCACCCATTAATCAGTCAGATTGCTGGGATGGGATCTGTTCCACTGGTCCTGGTTCTTACCACGGCATGGTGCTTCTCAATCCTATTTCAGGCTTACATTCTGGTGCACTTGGTATGTTTTGCCCATTATGTGTCCAGGGGCCGCAGAGCAGAGAAGCAGGCCGTGGGAGGTTGTGACTCCCACACCAAGGAGAATTCTCTGTTCTCTCGACCTGCGAGAGGGAGAGGAGGGTGCACTCCAGCTGTGGTCTCTGTCCTCTTTGGTACCTCTGATGAATGACTGCAGGTTTTCCTTCCCAGATGGCAGCAGCGGGGATGGAAGACGCTTCTGCAGACCTCTGGGTCAGGGGATTCTGCGAGCCCCTCACTGCCATGTCCAGCAGCACCCTCCACCACTGAGCAGCAACTCTTGAATTGAAGGGCCCAAAATTGCTGCTTTTGAAAGTCAAGACTCGTCAAATTTTAGCGTCTTGTTGCCATTTGGTCTAACATTCCCAGCTCATCACATGTTGTGGTTGTAAGCTACAATGACGCCGATATCCGCTTCTCTGTGTTTGGGAAACCTGGGTGTTTCTGTGAGACTGCCGCCTGTGATGGTTCCTGGTCCTGTGAGACCCCATTGGCAGTGTGAGAACATGAGGATACACAGTATCTATGAAAGAACCATGAGAAAGAATTAGATGGAAAGCAGCAGGTAAATGGTGGGTTCTGCATGCCAGCTTTGCTCTCCTGGACGCACCGTGGGGTAATTCCTTGGCTTCCAGCTGCTGCTACCCTTCTTGGCTGTCTCTCCTTCCCTGGGCAGCTGCGGTGCAGTGGTAAGCCCACCTGAGATAATGCTGGTTTGTCATCTGCCAGCTGTGCCAACTTATGGGCGGGGACTTGTACTTCTCCATGCTCCAGTTTCCTCTTCTGTAAGTGGGGGCATGTAGTATAATTACCCACAGCAGTGTTATGATATTAAATGATTTATATTAAATGCGTAAGTAATGCTTGTCTCTCAATAAATAATAGCTATTATTTTTATTGCAATAGGAAAAAAGGAAGGTGAGTAAACCAAACCCATTGTGAACTCCTGAAGTTTAAGAAGAGAGTGCACAAAGGAAGCATTAGGTAGGAGCATGAGAGGCGACTGCAGGGGCAGCAACGGATGTTTTTCTGCTGAACAAACACCAAAGTGCTCCATGGATTTGGGTGTTTATGGGCTTCAAGGCTGTTAAATGAAGAATAGGTTTTGGGCATGAGAAGGTCGCAGAGGAGAGAGAATTAAGAAGGAACATCAAAGAAGGGCAGTTGGTCAATAAAGTGGTGGTAGTCTAAGGTGTCAGACAAGGACTTTGGCCCCCAGCAAGTTAGAGTTCTCCAGAGAAGCAAAGCAGTAGATTCAACTCTCACGTCTACACCTATGTTGTCTATGCCTATGGCATGTCTGTGGCTAATGCTGTTTCCATGTCCAGGCGTGTGCTGATGGCTGTTTTTACGTCTGTGGTTATGTGTGTGCCTATGTTGATGCTGAGGTCTGTGACTACATCGACACCGATGCTTATATGTAGGCCTGAGTATGTCTGCTCCTGTGGCTGTTGTCTATGGCTATGGCTATGTGTGTGCCTGTGTTGATGCTTCTGTCTGTGTCCATGTCTACACCCATGCTGATGTCTGTGCCTGTGCCCAATTCTATTTCTATGCCTGTTGTTATGTGTATGCCTATCTGCATTCTCAGTGCCTATGAGTATGTCTTGCTTATTTCCCTGTATATGTGCTTATGGCTTTTCCTGTGTCTATGTATAGCCCTGTGCACATCTACGCTTATGTCCATACCAACATCTATGTCTATGTCTGTCTTATACATGTGCCTCTGTCTGGTCTGTCTAGATAGAGATGAAGATAGATTGAGGTAGATAAATAGATCAATAAGAGGAGATTTATGATGGGGGTTGGCTCATGTGAATGTGGAGACAAAGAATTCCTATGGTCTGTTGTCTGCAGGCGGAAGACCTAGGACTGCTGATGATGTAATTCAGTCTGAGGCTGATGGGATGAAAACTGAGGGATAGGGGGATGAGAAGGGTTGGGAGGAAGAGCTATTGCTGTAAATCCTGGAGTCCACAGGGCTGAGAACCCAGAGCTCTGATGACCAAGGACAGGAGAGAAACGGATGCCCCAGCTCAGGAAGAGAAAATGAGTTCTACCTTTTCTAGTTGGGCCCGCCACACGTTGGTTTGTAGCCACTTAACATTGATAAGGGTATATCTTTTCCTTCACTCAATCAGCTGATTCAAATGTGAAGCTCTTCCAGAAACACCCCCATGAATAATGTTGTATCAGCTACCTGGGCATCCTTTAGTCAAGTTGACCTGTACAATTATCATCACACCAAGGAATGGATTGCAGAGAAGGAGGCTCCTTCCCCTGGACATGGTCTTTGAGAGAAGGGAAGAAGACAAGAGAGGAATGTGAACAGAGAGAAGACCACAACGTAGAAAGGCCTGGGGATCTCATGAGAGAGACAGAGCCCTGAGGGATCCACAAGCTGTGATTCAAGCAAGACTCACTGTGGTCCACTTCAAGAAGGGGATTTGGGCTCATGCAGTTGGAGACTGGAGTCAATCCAGGGTAGAAGCATTGGCATGTGGCATGCTGACGGACAAGGTCCTCGTCAGCACTTTGAACCTTTGACAAGCAACATGAATTGACGGGGCTTCAGATGGGATCAAGAGAGCAGTCTGAAGTAATCACTGCTCAAAACCCTTATGATATTAAACCTATACCTTATATTGCTGTTAAGCCCCAAGACAATCTTACCCTGACAAATTTCTCAGGCAGCATCTAGCATCATAGGTGGTGGCTTTACCCACTATGCCACCGTGCCGGTCCCACCCGTTGCTTCCATTCAAAAACAAGGCTCCATGGCTGAGGGAGAAGGGCCGGTGCTGGAGTTGATGGGCCAGGCAGGAAGGTGGGGAAGGGACTGGCAGTGTTGGCAGACCCCGGGGGCCCACAGGAGGCCAGGGTGAGGCTCTTAACATCATACTGAGGTCACCATGTTTGAAGGTGGTTTTATTCAGTTGAAAATTACGGGTGGCTCCATTTGTATCCTGTGTGAAATTGGGAAAAACATATTTTAGGAAGTGAATGCAGCAGTGTCTCAGCCAGAACTGGTACTCAAGTGAAATGTTTGGCAAAAACTACCAAAGAAACATTTCTGTCTCAGAAAGAAACAAATATAATTTCTTTGCACAATCTCTGTCTTTTGCCATGTTCTTGTTTGGAGTTTCCCCTGTCAGCCAACAAATGGCATAGTTTTGTGTTTAATTGACCCACCTGCGAGTGACTCTGGCATTGGAATCTTGGCATTGATTACACTGTTTCTGGCAAGCAGGAAGCTTCAAGGCTTAGATTTATGTGTACAATACCCAGACATGCACAGCCTTATGCATATGAATGTATTTAGTGACTAAATGTGGAATTCTAAAGGGCTAGAGGGATCTTCATGGTTTTCATTGTCTAGCGTTTGAAGGGAACATATCCCACCTTCTATTGGAAGATTTTTTTTCTATTTCTTTGCAACAAGAACAACCAAATGAAAAGAAGCATAATTTCATGTTTGTATTTGTATAAAAGCTGTCAATGATAAAAGAAAGAAAATTTTCTCAAATGTAATCTACATTTGACATTTTGTAGGTTGGAAGGAGATGTTTTCTTTTTAAGTTTTTTTTTTAATAAATTAAATTACATTTTGCCATGATTTTAAACATTATTTTTATTCAAAAAAGGCAGAGAAGAAGAGGGAGAGAGGGATAAGGGAGAAAGGAAGAGAGAAATGGATAGACAGAGAGACATTTTCCATCTGTTAGTTCATTTATCATATGCCCGCAAAGCTGGGACTGGGCCAAGCCAAAACCAGGGACCCGGAACTCAACCCACGTCTCTCATGTGAGGAGCAGGGAACCAAACACTTGAGCCATCGTCTGTTGCCATCAGGGTGCACGTTAGCAGAATATGGATCAGAAGTGGAGTGAGAATTTAAACCCAGGCACCCACATGTTGGATATGGGGAAATGTGATGTGTTAACCTATGTACCAAGTACTCACCCCCTTGTAAAGATTCTGAAGAAATTTTTTAGTTTTAGGACAGGAAACCTTGAAATTTGAAGTCTACAACCTCTCAAAGTTCTAGCAAATAGTCCTTAGGGAAAGAAAAGGATGTATCCCATCTTTAGTTAGAGAATCATAATTGGCAATGAGTAGCTGCCAGACTGGAATTCTCAGGTACCAGCCTTTTGATGGCTACTATAATTTTGTCACCTTTGGAGATTTCAAGAACATAAAGTTGATTAATAATTAATCAGAATTTCCTCATTGATAGTCTAGTTCTCTAATTAACTTCATTTGCATACTGCTTCTATTTTTCCCTGAACTGGAAAATTCATGGACATCCTGGCTATTAAAAGGGGTTGAGTTAATTGGACTTGCCCCAAAGGGTAGAGTTAGAAATGTGCCAGGAGATTCCAATTCAATCCCATAAGGTGGCATATACCAATGCCATCTCACTAGTTAAAGTGATCAGTTTCAGTTCATAATTGATCATAATGATAAAATTAAGAGTCAAAGGGATCACATAAACAAGACTAGTGTCTGCGAATACTAACTGATAGAATTAGAAAGGAGAGAATGATCCAACATGGGAAGTGGGATACACAGCAGACTCATAGAATGGCAGATGTCCTAAACTGCACTCTGGCCTCAGAATCAGCCTGTAAGGCATTTGGATCTGGCTAAAAAGCCCATGAGAGTATTTCAGGCATGGAAAACCAAGACACTCTGGCAAAAAAAAAAAAAAAAAAAAAAAAACAAACAAACAAACAAAAAAAAACCCTAAATGAAAGATCTCTGTGAGTGAGATCCCAGTGGAAAGAACGGGCCATCAAAGAAGGAGGTACCTTTCTCTGAAGGGAGGAGAGAACTTCCACTTTGACTATGATCTTGTCTAAATAAGATCAGCATTGGTGAACTCAAAAGGCTTCCATAGCCTTGGCAACTCATGACAAGAGCCTAGGGTGATTACTGATGCCATAAACAAGCGTGTCTATTGTTAAATCAACAATAGGAATCATTGTGCACTTACTCCTCATGTAGGATCTCTGTCCTTAATGAGTTGCACAATGTGAATTAATGCTATAACTAGTACTCAAACAGTACTTTACACTTTGTGTTTCTGTGTGGGAGCAAACTGTTGAAATCTTTACTTAGTATACACTAAATTGATCTTCTGAAGCCAGAATCCAGAAGTTTCTTCTGGTTCTCCCACAAGGGTGTAGGGGCCCAAGGACTTGGGCTGACTTCCATTGCTTTCTCAGGCCACAGCAGAGAGCTGGTTCAGAAGTGGAGCAGCTGGGACTAGAACTGGTGCCCATATGGGATGCCGGCACTGTAGGTGGCGGCTTTACCTGCTACGCCACAGCGCCAGCCCCTCGCTGCTCTTTTCTTATCCACTACAGAAAGGACTGGGTTTACTCTGCCATAGTTGCCATGGATAGGCTAGTCCAGTGGTACCATCCCATAGCTGTGGCCTGCTGTCTCCCATGTGTGTCTGTGACTCAGCAGGCAACACTTCAGTGCCTAGATTGGGCTGAAGATCTGACACTTGCCTCTCAAGTGGCTCTTCCACCCTTCTGCAGAGACTGCCCGAATGTTCCCGTGAAAGTCCACTCCTCCCAAGGCCCCCTGCGTGTGATCTCAGTTAGCCACAACCCTGCTCCAGAATGTGTGACGTGAGCCAATCAACCAGAGCATTCTCCAACCCTTAATAACAGGCTCATCATCCAAGCTGGCTCAGTCACAGTGAGTCTCAGACCCGCAGCAGGAGGCTGTTGCTTTCCTTCTGTGGTCTTGAGCTTGGGGAGGAATGAGACACTGCAGGAGCCTCATCCCCACAAAGGAGCGACCTTCAGAGAAAGGTTCCCACAGTAGCGGTGGAACCAAGAGAAGGGTGAGACAGTGAGTTCCGGCGGTATTTACACCTCTGGGTCAAGATGCACGCCAAGCTTTGTGCTGACTTCCGTCTGTCCAAATGCCTTTGGCTTGCACTGTTCTTCCACTTGCATCTGGAGAGAACTGCCTCATTCCAACTGATCTTCAACGACACACTTTATGAAAGGATTGAAGGCACCATCTTGTGGGACTCTGTGGAGGATATGCAATCAAGATAAAACCTGTGGTCCTGTCCACAGGGAGTTTGCAGTGTCAATTATTGGGGGCGATAGAAGCTCCTCAGCCTACCCAGTGGTTAATCCACTCTGGCTTCCCTCTCAGCTTTGTTGAGATGAAGACTTCATGCCGCTTCTACTTTCTACATTTATCCTGCTGTCTCCAGTGATTGCTTTTGGCAGGGGTTATGTACACAAAGTGCTTGTTGGCATACAGTAACAATTTGTGAGGCTGTGTTAGAATAAGTGGCTGATCAGCATTTGATCACGGTGACATTTTAATCTTTGAGCTCTCAACATTTCATAAAATTTTGCAAATGCAGAAAATTTTTTTATTATTTCTAGAATGAAAAATGTGGGGGAAAGCAGAAAGGTTGTGGGGTGTGAAGGTTAAGGTCACTATGAACCAAGTGGACCCTCTTGGTCCATTCTTTTGTGAAGATGAGAGTTTGGCAAGACAGTTAATCTCCCAAGCTTCAGTTTCCTCCTATGAAAATGAGGCTAATCACACTAATCCCACAGATTTAGTGTGAGGATTAAATGCTTTAGTGTGTGAGGGTCTGGAGCAAAGCGTCTCACACACTGAAATTGCATTAACTGTGGACTCTGTAGACTAACTTGTGATAGAAATAGACAAGTATCAGAATTCTAACTAATGGGAATGGCTTTTAAAGTTATAAAATGTCTCATTAACTGCGTGTTCTTTTTGAATTATCATCCTAATAAGTCACTTGAAGATGGCATGAAATTGTTTATGTAGGTTTGTCAATTAAGCTTTACTTATTTGAAATAATAAAATGATGCATTTTAATGTGAACATTCACACCATGTAAAACATGTCAAGTAAAAAGAGACAATTCCTTCACTTTCCGTATTTCAGATAGAACAGTGTTAGTATTTGGGGAGGAGGGCTTTATCCTGATATCCTTGAGTGAACAGAGAACATGTGTGTGTGTGTGTGTGTGTGTGTGTTATTGAAGATGGGTTTCTGTGGCTTGTGCTTTCCCCAAGTGATGTATTCCAGACATTCTTCAAAAAGGACACATCGAGGCATTTATGTGGTTGGAATTTGCAATGGAGAGGTCATAGCTTCTGTATTGCATTGCCCCAAGAGCTTGGATCATCTCTTATGGTGAGCAGTTGTCTGCTGTCTGTGACCAGTCAGTCGTATTTAAATGCTCCATTGCCTCACAGAGGAACATATATCTCATGAAGATATGTCTTATATTTCCAAGAGTGACCTATAAAAGCATACATTTTGGATTTCAGATTTGTGGAATATTTTAAATAAAAATTGAAAAATAATGATAAAGAGAAATTTGTGTTGGTTTATTGCCAAAATTTTTGGTTTAGAAAGGTACTGAAATGTCTAAATTAAGGGACTAGAGTTGTGGCACAGTTAAGCTCCACCTGAGATGCCAGCATCCCATATGAGTACTGGTTCAAGTCCCAGCTGATCCACTTTTGACCCAGCTCCTGCTAACATGTCTGGAAAAGCAGTAGAAGATGGACGAGGTGTTTGGGCCCCTGCAGCCCATGTGGGAGACCCCAGTGGAGTTCGGGGATCCTGGCTTTGGCCTGAACCTGCCCTGGCCGTGGCAGTAATTTTGGGACTGAGCCAAGAAATGAAAGATCTCTTGCTCAGTCGTCCCCTTTCTCACTGGCAATCTACATCTCAGATAAGTAGAAAAATGTTTCAAAAGAAGAAATGTCAACATTAGTAGTAGCTGAGTAATGTTTTATAATTATGGTTATAAATCAATACTAAACTTTATACTTTAGAAAATACATAGTTTTTCTACTCAAGCTAGCTCTATTTATGTTGAAACAATGAAGCATGGTAACCCGTAAATATATATAGGATTTCTTTTCAGTTAAATTTAAACACCTAAGAATAATTGTGTGTTAATTAAAGAGTTCAACCAATAGTATTAAGTAGAACAAAAAAATACTAAAAGGGATAAAGTATTAAGCTCTTCATCAACAGTCAGGACAAGGGCTGATCAAGTCACTGTTTCTCATAGTGTCCATTTCACTTCAACAGGTTTCCTTTTTGGCGCTCAGTTGTCACCGATCAGGGAGAACATATGATATTTGTCCCTTTGGGACTGGCTTATTTCACTCAGCATGATGTGTTCCAGATTCCTCCATTTTGTTGCAAAGGACCAGATTTCATTGTTTTTTACTGATGTATAGTATTCTATAGAGTACATGTCCCATAATTTCTTTATCCAGTCTACTGTTGGTGGGCATTTGGGTTGATTCCAGGTCTTAGATATTGTGAATTGAGCTGCAATAAACAGTAAGGTGCAGACTGCTTGTTTGTTTGCCAATTTAAATTCCTTTGGGTAAATTCCAGAGTGGGATGGCTGGGTTGAATGGTAGGGTTATATTCAGGTTTCTGAGGTATCTCCAGACTGACTTCCATAGTGGCTTAACCAGTTTGCATTCCCACCAACAGTGGGTTAGTGTCCCTTTTTCCCCACATCCTTGCCAGCATCTGTTGTTGGTAGATTTCTGAATGTAAGCCATTCTAACCGGGATGAGATGAAACCTCATTGTGGTTTTGATTTGCATTTCCCTGATTGCTAGTGATCTTGAACATTTTTTTATGTGTCTGTTGGCCATTTGGATTTCCTTTTTTGAAAAATGTCTACTGAGGTCCTTGGTCCATCTCTCAAGTGGGTTGTTTGTTTTGTTGTTGTGGAATTTCTTGATCTCATTGTAGATTCTGGTTATTAATCCTTTATCTGTAGCATTGTTTGCAAATACTTTTTCCCATTCTGTCAGTTGCCTCTTCACTTTCCTGACTGTTTCTTTTGCAGTGCAGAAACTTCTCAATTTGATGCAATCCCAAATGTTAATTTTGGCTTTGACTGCCTGTGCCTCCAGGGTCTTTTCCAAGAAGTCTTTGCTGGTGCCGATATCCAATGTTCTTCAATAACTTGATGGTGTCGGGTCGTAGATTTAGGTCTTTAATCCATGTTGAGTGGATTTTTGTGTAAGGTGTAAGGTAGGGGTCTTGCTTCATGCTTCTGCATGTGGAAATCCAGTTTTCCCAGCACCATTTATTGAACAGACTGTCCTTGCTCCAGGGATTGGTTTTGGATGTTGATCAAATATAAGTTGGCTGTAGATGTTTGGGTTGATTTCTGGTGTTTCTAGTCTGTTCCATTGGTCTATCCATCTCTTTCTGTACCAGTACCATGCTGTTTTGATTACAACTGCCCTGTAGTATGTCCTGAGATCTGGTATTGTGATGCCTCCAGCTTTGTTTTTGTTGTACAAGATTGCCTTATCTATTCAAGGGCTCTTGCATCTCCATATGAATTTCAGCATCATTTTTCCAGATCTGTGAAGAATGTCTTTGGTATCTTCATTGATATCGCATTGAATCTATAAATTGCTTTTGGGAGAATGGACATTTTGATGATGTTGATTCTTCCAATCCATGAGCATGGAAGATTTTTGCATTTCTTGGTATCCTCTTCTGTTTCTTTCTTTAAGATTTTGTGATTCTCATTATAGAGATCTTTAACGTCCTTAGTTAAGTTTATTCCAAGGTATGTGATTGTTTTTGTAGCTATTGTGAATGGGATTGATCTTAGTAGTTCTTTTTCAGCTGTGGCATTGTCTGTGTATACAAAGGCTGTTGATTTTTGTGCATTGATTTTATATCCTGCTTCTTTGCCAGATTCTTCTATGAGTTCCAATAGTCTCTTAGTAGTGTTCTTTGGATCCCCTAAATAAAGAATCATATCATCTGCACAGAGGGATAGTTTGACATCTTCCTTCCCAATTTGTATCCCTTTAATTTCTTTTTCTTGCCTGATGGCTCTGGCTAAAACTTCCAGAACACACACACACACACACAGTGCTTCCATCTACTGATTCCCTCACCAAACGCCCGCAACAGCATGGCTGGGCCAGACAAAGCCAGGATTCCAGAACTCCATCTGCGTCTCTCATAGAGATAGCAGGAGCCTAAGAACTTGAACCATCATTTTCTGCCTCCCAGATATGTTGGTATGAAGCTAGATTGGAAGTGAAGGAGCTGGGACTTGAATCAGACATTCTGATATGGTTTAGTCATGTCCCAAGTGGTGGCTTCATCTGCTGTACCGTAATACCCATTCTGAAACAAATGAGCACATTTATGAAAGTTAGGAGATTTTCTGGAGTGATTTGAGTCCTGCTAGTACAGACCCAGGGAGGAAGCAGGTGAGGTTGAAGTGACGGGATTTCTGCCACCCATCTGGGAAACCTGGATTGAATCCTCCACCCCCGGCTTTCATGTGGCCCTGCCACAGCCGTTTGGACATTTGGGGAGTGAATCAGTATAGTGGATGGAAGTGCTCTCTTTCAGTGTGTCTGTCTTTCTCTGTCTCTCCAATAAAGCAATTTTGAAAAGTTGGAACCTTTAAAAAAATTTTTGGCATTGATTTTTAACTTAATTAGCTTATGGCAGTTTTGTATAATTTGATTGTAAGAAGTTTTTTAGATTAGTTTTTGAGGTAGGATGTGGTTGATTTTCGCAAGTGTTCTGTTGCATTCTGCAGCTGTTGAATCCAACAATCTCTTATACAGTCATTCAGTGAAACTTGCTAATTGAGGTGTTCAAATCTGTATTGTACCGATAGCTGGTCTGCTTCTTTTTATTAGGTACTGACAGGGGTGTGGTAAGTCTCCCACTGCGCTTGTGCATTGGTTCCCACCAGCATCCCTTGCTTCCGTGTGGATTCGCCTCTGCACCAACCTCTCCAGCCCTGCTCATGCCCCCTCATGTACCTGCACTGGCTTTCTGAAACACAGCTGTAGATAGGCTACACCACAGCTACAGCTCCCTCAGACAGCCAAGATTTATTGCGTGTCCAGGATGTATCCGACACTGTTATAAGCCTTAGGGATATAATCGCAAGCCAGAGAGATAACATCTAAGCTCTCACAGCACTTACACGTGGATAGACAATAGATAGATCAATGACAGATAGATTGATAGCTTCTTTTGTTGATATCAGGGTTCAGTTCAACTTCCTTAACGCGGCTTATAAATATTGGTCTGCTTTGTTCTCTGATAACCCCCACAGCCTTTTATCTTACTTAATGTCAGCTCCTTAAACAGACAGACCCACCTGTAGTCCCTTCAAAGCCCCGGGCATGTAGGCGTACAGCCGTACATGGCTTCCCCCATCTGTTTCCTGGCTGCTGTCTACTCATTCTTCCACTTCAGCTTAGATGTCCTTTCTCTGCGGAAGCCTCCCAGACCCCTGTCCGTGTTAGACACCTTTCCTGTGTGCCCACAGAGCACTCTGTGCTGCACTTCCTGCTGTTTTATTTGTGCAACTCACCAGTTTGAACTCTGAAGTCAGAGATTGTCTATGTCTACTCTTGAATCCACAGTAGTGTAGTCTAATAACTATTTCTTGAGAGCTTGTTAAATGCATGTGCAATTAAGAAGGTACCATTGCAAGGTGTTATTATTCCCTGTGTGCTGTTAGTGCTCCTTCATTTCCGATACATGAAGATAGCAGTTATGAGGCATATCTAGAAAGGCAATGTGTGAGAGCATTCTGGTTTTTTGAAGTAGTTCTGCTGGTTTCTAGCATGTACTTAACCCCTCTTTGCTTTGTGTAGTTCAATGAAGTCTCTTTCCTATCCTCACCAATAGTTCATATAGATGATCCTATCCAAACCTTCAAGTCCATTTTGTGGGTTGTAAAAGGAATTCAGTGATGGATATCTAAAAGACAGAACAAAGGAGAAGAATCTATTGTCTTTGTATTTTTAGAGACTTGGAGATGCTGTTAATGACGTCTAAATAATACACTATTTGAGATTTCACTTGGGAAAATCATGACATGCATGTTAAAAAATTCAAAGAATCAATGCATAAAGGATTGGATAATCAGCCTTTTGTAACACTCTTTAGTTCTAGTTATCTTGTAAGATAACTAGAGTTTTCCAAGTTTCAGGAAAAGACATCACGTTTTTCGTGTCTAATTTTTCCTCTTCTCCTTTTCCAGTATTGATGTCTCCCAGGTAGGGTGAGCCACCCCTGCCTCTGACAGCTCCATGTCACACCCACAGGCTAGCTCAGCACTCAGCCCCGCGGGGCAGCGTGGGGCAGCTCTGCAGCAGGGTGTGACAAACTTCTCTGTATCTTTTCAGCATTCCCTTTGGCTCTGCAGAAACAAGGCTTCCCTTGTCACGTGCCCTGATATGATTGTGATGTCAAAGGCACTTAGCTTTGCTTTGTTGTCCGTTCATACTTTCTCCCAGCTTTCGATACTTTGTTTTGTGACTGTGGGAGGAAATCTAGTGATATCTCAACAAGGACAACTTTGAAGAGGGTTAGTTGGTTATTTTACAGTGGGTAAGCAGTTCACAGAAAGAAAAGGAGGAGGTGTCACTATCGGGCTTGTGGTGGGGATGAGGTGATGCAAGAAGCCTGCCTGGCACACTCCTGGAACCTTAAAGAGGCTCCCCGTGCACCCCGGCTCACCATCTCTCTAACCGCCTTCCCCAGCATCTGGGGTGATTGGAAACAGTAGCCAGCAGGTATCAAGTGTCAGGATAAATTGTCTACTGCTGCATGAGCACTGGCTATGAAATTGATTTGCTATCTTTTAGGGAGTGTAGTTTTGTAATAAAAACAACATAAAGTTCAAAACCAACACATTTATTATTTATGTCGGTATTCAAATTCAGAATCAGCAACAAGTTTACACTCACTCCTCTGATGGGTCTCTCCCTTTCTGACTGGGTGAGGCGCTTTTCCCATGTTTTGCAACAACTGAACCATCTCAATCTGTGGACATCACATTCTTCAGAAATTGCCAGGATGCAGTAACCTCCCCACCCCCCCCCAAAAAAAAAAAAAAAAAGAAAACCTTGGATTAAAACAACAGCTGTCCTGTTCATAGTTCAGCAGGTTGGAGATTGTGGCAGCTCAGTGTGGTCGCTTTTCTAGTTTCTGCTGGGTACACTCATGGGCCTGCTCTGAGATCAGTCAGGGGCAGCTGGTCTAGGGCAGCTTCAGCTGAGAGGCTCAGCTCTGCCTCCAGGGATTCTCATCTTCCAGGCTGGGCTTGTCCTCATGCTGGCTGGACAGGGTTCTGAGAGAACAAGCGGACTCGCACAGGGGCTCTGGGAGCCTGGGCTGGGAGCTAGCGTGCTGGGACTCTATTGCGTCTGAGTGGCCTAAGCAAGTCACAGGACCAGCCTTGGTGTAAGAGGAGGGGAAGACACAAGCAAGAGTGAAGGATGAGGATATTTTTGCGGTCTTCCTGACATTGCTGTATGCAGACTTCAGGGGAAAGATGGTCAGCTGAATAAAAATGTTCACTTTTGCTACTTCCCAAATTCCAGTCAAATGGCAAAGCCTAAATGCATCAGACAAACGGAGAAGATGGGGGACAAGGTAGCACATGCTGGGAGCTGGGAGCACACGGGTGAGTGGCAGCAACAGTGAGGAAAACTGAAGCCCAGCCACCCCGGGAGAAAATCAGGGGGCTCTTGACTTCTGACCCAGAACCATTGGATTCTTAGGAGCTGGAGAGGTCGGAGATGCCCAGATGCAAAGCAGGTGAGAAGCCAGGAGGATGGTTGAGAGTCTGCCGTGGGAGGGGCTGCATTTCCAGATCCCTCCCCAGCACTGCAGAGGATTAGAGGTGAAGAGGTCCTGTGAAGGTTGGGCAGGGTCTTTGGACTCTCAGGGACATCAGCCATGGAAGAGGCTCCCATGCTGTTGAGAAGAGAAGGATCCAGTGACAGTGAGTCTGCAGACGTGCACAGCCCTAGGCTTTCCCCCTTACTTGACTTCCAGAAGGGCGGCAGACACCAGTTTTGGAATCTCTCATACAGAAATTCCATCAGTGGGGGATCTATTCGACCCAAGAAAAAGTACCAAAAAACCATGGATACCAACATGAACAGACCTGGTCACTCACACTCAGACAACCATCTGGTTTTTAGAGCCTGTCCTTACATATAAACAGACAGCTGAGATCACTAGTGATTTTAAGGAAGCCTAAATGTGAATGTAAATAGGAGACCAAGAAAAGCAAACAAGAAAAACAATTTACAGAAACATGAATTCTGAAGAAAGAAAATACTAAATGCAAAGCCCTTCATGAATATATTCAATACGATTTAAAAAAATTGCAAATATCCCGACAAAACAGTACACTCAGAGGATAAAAAATGTTATTTGAAATTAAAATATAGCAGTCATTTTAAAAAGTGCATGAGGGGAAGTGAAGATACAGTTGAGGAAATACCCCAGAAAGTGAAGCAAAAAGATAAAATGATGGAAAGTAGCAGAAAAACTACAAAATAATAAACCAGTATCTCAATAGTAGGGGTCTGGAGAGAGACACTAGGGAAAACTGAGCACAGAAATAATCGTTGACATAAGAGAACATCTCATAACTGAAAGAGGAATTTCCAAATTGAAAGGTCAATAAAACAGTTTGGAATAGTGAAGTTAAAGTACATCATCGTGATATTTTGGAATACTGTGGACAAAGAGACGATTCTTTAAGCTTTTGAGAGGACAGTACTGGTGTCATCCAAATGATCTAGAATCAGGATGGTTTTGGACTACTCAATGTCTATATCAAAGGATAGAAGACAATGGGGAAAAATGGCTTCAACGTTCTGGGGAACATTATCTCTAGCTTAGAATATTTTACCCATGCCAATTCTGAATCAAACATGAGAATGGAAGAAAGACCTTTTCAGGAAAACATTTCTCAAAAGGTTTAACTTCCATACAACCTCTCTCAGGAATCTAATGATGGGTATGCATCATCAAAACAAGGCAGAAAGCCAAGGAATGGGCAGACCTGGGACCAGGGACGCAGTGAGCACTCTGTAGGAGAGACAAAGTGGGAATCCAGAATGAAGGCACAGGTCCTCTCAGTGCAGAGCAGGTGCAGGCGCCATGTGGTTACCAGCCCAACCTGGAGCAAGAATGGAGGGGACCCTTTAAGAGGGTGGAATTGATAGAATAATTGGTGCATCTGAATGCAGTAAGAAGAGATTTTGAAAATAAGTGTAGGGGCTGGCATTGTGGTGCAGCGGGTAAAGCCGCTGCCAGCAGGGCAGACATCACATATGGATGCCGGTTGGAGTCCTGGCTGTTCTACTTCCGATCGAGGTCTCTTCTATGGCCTGGGAAAGCAGTAGAAGATGGCCCAAGTCCTTGGGGCTCTGCACCCACATGAGAGACCTGGAGGAAGCTCCTGGCTCCTGGCTTCGGATATGCACAGCTTGGCCATTGCGATCAGTTGGGGAGTGAAACAGTGGTTGGAAAACCTCAACCTCTGTCTGCCTCTCCTCTCTCTGTGTAACTCTGACTTTCAAATAAATAAATAAATCTTTAAAAAATTAAGCATGGAGTCTGGGGTCAAAATATTGGTAAATACATGAAGGGAGAGCAAATAACAGCAAGATTAAGAAAGTTATTAATTCAAGTAAAATTAGCAATGTGGGGGAAACAAAAGATTCACCACACCATGTGGTGGGATTAGCATTTACATAGATATAAGGATGCAAATACTAATGATCTGGCTGACCGTGACTGTGTCTGCATTGGGAAGTTGGCTATGGAAGGAAGGGTAGATATGGGTGGAAGGGGTTGGTGAGCAAGCCCACTGCATTATGCAAATCCTGGGTGGACCATTCCCACGGTGAGTGGATTCCCCAGAGAAGGGATCCCAAAGGATCCTTCTGTAGAGGATACAGAGCGATCCACCTTGCAGGAGCTGTGCTTGCTGGCAGTGCCGTGGGCGGGGAAGAGAGCTAAATATTCAGATTTTGTGGTAGGAAATCACTTATATGTGCTAGAACACGGACAGAAACATAGATAACATAGATAGATAGAATGAAGACATAGCGCATAAGCATGTACTTTGGAGATACAGAGGGAAATATCAAAAGAGACTAGTTTCCTGGGATACAGAAGAAGATAGAGTGGGGTATGTTGCTAGTCTTCCAATGAATTTCTAATGAATTTGGAGACTCTGACTCTTCATGTGCATCCAGCATGGATATATATAATTTTGATAATAATAAGCCTTTAAAACGGTCAGTAACAAACTGCATCATCTTTCAAGGATCAGATTGTCTTTGAACAGGGCTAAGGAGACAAATGGATCAAGACCTTTCCAAGTCCCTCCCACTGACCTGCCCTGAGTAGACAAGGACAATTTTAAAACAGTAAGGGAGGCAGGTGTTTGACCTAGCAGTCAGGATTCCAGTTAAGATGCCTGCATCCCATATTAGAGTGCACGGGTTCAGTTTGCAGATCTAGCTCACAATTCCAGCTTCCTGCCATTGCAGATCCTGGGAAGCAACAGGATGGCTCAAGTAGTTGGGTCCCTGCCATTCATATGGAAGACCTGGACCAAGTGCCCAGTGTTCAGCTTTGGCCCAAGCCAGTCTTGGCTATTGCAGGCATTTGAGAAGTGAATTAGTGAATGGGATATCTCTCCTCCCTCTCTCTCTTTCTCTTGAATAAATTTTTAAAAGTAAATAAAAAGAGTAAGGGATGCAATGCCCCATATATAAACTGCTTTTATTTCCAGCAAGCTCAAGGAGATTAGGGAAAGAAGTAAACAGATTCATTTAATTTTGTATTTTTGTAACATAAAATTCCAGTTACAATTGGTCCAGCCCTAGGATGTGTGCTGAATAAATCAAATTGAAGTTTTTTGGCAAAGTTCCTTGAGGTTGAATAGGTGCATGAGTGGGTATTTCATCCCCTCTCAGATAACATCTCCACCTTGGTGTACTGAACAGGTTGTTAGTTTCTTGAAGAGGAGTTCCTTCCTTTTGCAACTGCAACTACAAGCTGAAGGTATGAACAAAAAATAAAGCTCACATAGCTGCCTCTTCAGAAGTCTGTTGTTGGCATCTGATGATTGGAATATGGAAAACATTATAAGAAAAAGTAATTTAGAACACAAGTACACTCTTGTGGGTTTTGCTAATAGCATGTCATTTAGATTATTGTTCTTAATGGTAGGACTATGGATAGATACTTTTTCTTTTCTAAAATTTTTGATGAATAAGCATTTTTAGCATTTTAAATCATGGAATTTGGTAAAATACAGCAGTTTATAAGCTACATATGTTCATGTGGCTGTTTTATTTTTAAACCACACACATATGAGTAATTCATCCTTTTTGAACAACTTCAAAATAGGATCAGACTTGAGCTGAGTGAGCTCTGCCTTCACAACTCAATGACTGTGTGGGCTCAGGTCGGACCGCAGAGTGGAAGACTGAGAAACCTGACGTGTGGGCATGCAAACAATGACAGTATTTCAAGGGCAGGGGCACACTCACCAACTCAGGAGACCAGGTGTAACATCTAAAGATCAGTTTAAAATGGATAATTAAATGATCCAATGGCAAGACTGATATTTCCTCATTTGTCCAAGATGGAGTAAGAGGAATCTTGTATCCCTTCACCTGCAAAGACCTCCAACCTGGAGAAAATACATGAAACATTGGCTTTCTGGTATTAGATGTCAAGGAGAACAGGATAGTGACTCCTAAGAAAGGCAAACAAAGAAGAACAGCTCAATTGGGAAACACAGGTTACCATACACAGAATTTCCAAACCTCTGCGCAGGGAGAGGAAACCCATTTGGAGCAGGAAAAACTCCCTGTGTTGAAGAAATGAAGCCCAGAGTCCAGTGAGGGGAATCACAGGACACAGAACTTGGTTGCAAAACATTGCCTATAGAAAGAGCTCTAGAGATCAACCGAAGGTGCCACTTAGTCTTCTTCTAAGTTTCAATTGGTACTTTTGCCTGAGTAATTTATCCACCTCTGAGAGAAACAGCAACACAAAAGGAAAAGAGAGACAGCCCTCAAAGCTCACACAGGGTCAAGGCTGGTGCTGTTCATATCAGGCCAACTGGAAAACTTCAGGATTCACAGGGCATTGGACAGAGCACTCGGAAGGACTAGATTAAGATTGCTCTCTTCTCACCTAACAAAGTTTCAAAGCAAGGCTCAAAAGAATCAAACTCTTGCCAAATAACTGCATCTTAGCATGGAGCTCAAGATATTTATAGGAATACAAAAACACAAGAAACAAACAAATAAAAAAAAAAAACAGCGTCTAACAAAATACTATTCACAAAGGCTTTTGGCATACAAAATAATGTTCCAAGTATGCAAGGAAGCAGGAAAGTACACTTCATGTGGGGAGAAAAATTGACTAATATACAAAGAAAGTAAAACATTAGATAATTACATTACATATCTTTTTTTTAAACTTTTATTTAATGAATATAAATTTCCAAAGTACAGCTTATGGATTACAATGGCTTCCCCCCCATAACGTCCCTCCCACCCGCAACCCTCCCCTTTCCCACTCCCTCTCCCCTTCCATTCACATCAAGATTCATTTTCGATTCTCTTTATATACAGAAGATCAGTTTAGCATACATTAAGTAAAGATTTCAACAGTTTGCTCCCACACAGAAACATAAAGTGAAAAATACTATTTGAGTACTAGTTATAGCATTAAATCTCAATGTACAGCACACTAAGGACAGAGATCCTACATGAGGAGTAAGTGCACAGTGACTCCTGTTGTTGACTTAACAAATTGACACTCTTGTTTATGGCATCAGTAATCACCCTAGGCTCTTGTCATGAGCTGCCAAGGCTATGGAAGCCCCCTGAGTTCACTGACTCTGATAATTTTTAGACAAGGCCATGGTCAAAGTGGAAGTTCTCTCCTCCCTTCAGAGAAAGGTACCTCCTTCTTTGATGACCCGTTCTTTCCACTGGGATCTCACTCACAGAGATCTTTCATTTAGTTTTTTTTTTCCCAGAGTGTTTTGGCTTTCCATGCCTGAAATCCTCTCATGGGCTTTTCAGCCGGATCCACATGCTTAAGGGCTGATTCTGAGGCCAGAGTGCTGTTTAGGACATCTGCCATTCTATGAGTCTGCTGTGTATCTCACTTCCCATGTTGGATCATTCTCTCCCTTTTTGATTCTATCAGCTAGTATCTGCAGACACTATTCTTGTTTATGTGATCCCTTTGGTTCTTAGTCCTATCATTATGATCAATTGTGAACAGAAATTGATCACTGGGACTAGTGAGATGGCATTGGTACATGCCACCTTGATGGGATTGAATTGGAATCCCCTGCTATGTATCTAACTCTACCATTTGGGGCAAGTCAGCTTGAGCATGTCCCAAATTGCACATCTCTTCCCTCTCTTATTCCCACTCTTATATTTAACAGCAATCACTTTTCAGTTAAGTTTCAGCACTTAAGAAGAATTGTGTATTGATTACAGTATTCAACCAAAAGTATTAAGTAGAACAAATAAAAAAATACTAAGAGGGAAAACATATCAAGTTGCTCATCAACAGTCAGGGTGAGGGCTGATCAAGTCACCATTTCTCATAGTGTTCATTTCACTTTAACAGGTTTCCTTTTTGGTGCTCAGTTAGTTGTCACCTATCAAGGAAAACAAGTGGTATTTGTCCCTTTGGGATTGGCTTATTTCACTCAGCATAATGTTTTCCAAATTCCTAACAGGGATCACTTTTCAGTTAAAATTTAAACACCTAAGAATAATTGTGTGTTAATTACAGAGTTCAACCAATGGTACTAGAACAAAAAAAAAATACTAAAATGGATAAAGTATTACCTTGTACATCAACCGTCAGGACAAGAGCTGATCAAGTCACTGTTTCTCATAGTATCCATTTCATTTCAACAAGTTTCCCCTTTGGTGCTCAGTTAGTTGTCGCCAATCAGGGAGAACATATGATATTTGTCCCTTTGGGACTGGCTTAATTCACTCAGCATGATGTTTTCCAAATTCTTCCATCTTGTCACAAATGACCGGGTTTCGTTGGTTTTGACTGCTGTATAGTATTCTATAGAGTACATGTCCCATAATTGCTTTATCGAGTCTACTGTTGATAGGCATTTGGGTTGGTTCCAGGTCTTAGCTATTGTGAATTGAGCTGTAATAAACATTAATGTGCAGACAGCTTGTTTGTTTTCCAACTTAATTTCCTTTGGGTAAATTCCAAGGAGTGCAATGGCTGGGTTGAATGGTAGGGTTATCTTCAGGTTTCTGAAGAATCTCCAAACTGACTTCCATAGTGGCTTAACCACTTTGCATTCCCACCAACAGTGGGTTAGTGTCCCTTTTTCCCCACATCCTCTCCAGCATCTATTGTTGGTAGATTTCTGTATGTGAGCCATTCTAACTGGGGTGAGGTGAAACCTCACTGCGGTTTTGATTTGCATTTCCCTGATTGCTAGTGATCTTGAACATTTTTTCATGTGCCTGTTGGCCGTTTGGATTTCCTCTTTTGTAAAATGTCTATTGAGGTCTTTGGCCCACCTCTTAAGTGGGTTGTTTGTTTTGATCTTGTGGAGTTTCTTCTGCAGTCTGTTAATGTGGTGTATCACATTGATTGTTTTGTGTGCATTAAACCATCCCTGCATACCAGGGATAAATCCCACTTGGTCTGGGTGGATGATCTTTCTGATGTGTTCTTGCATTCTCTTGGCCAGAATTTTATTGAGGATTTTTGCATCTATGTTCATCAGGGATATTGGTCTGTAATTCTCTGTCAATGCTGCATCTTTTTCCAGCGTAGGTATTAAGGTGATGCTGGCTTCATAGAAAGAATTTGGGAGGACTCCCTCTTTTTTGTTTGTTCTGAATAGTTTGAGAAGAATTGGAGTCAGTTCTTCTTTAAATGTCTGGTAGAATTCAGCAGTGAATCCATCTGGTCCTGGGCTTTTCTTTGTTGGGAGGGCCTTTATTACTGTTTCAATTTCTGTCTCAGTTATGGGTCTGTTTAGGTTTTCTATGTCTTCCTGGTTCAATTTAGGTAGGTTGCATGTGTCCAGGAATCTATCCATTTCTGATAGGTTTCCCCATTTGCTGGCATACAAGTCCTTGTAGTAATTTCTGATGATTCTTTTTATTTCTGTGGTGTCTGTTGTTATGTTTCCTTTTTTATCTCTGATTTTATGGATTTGGGTCTTTTCTCTTCTTTTTTTAGTTAGTTGGGCCAATGGGGTGTCAATTTTGTTTATTTTTTCAAAAAGCCAGCTCCTCGTTTGGCTGATTTTTTGTAATTTTTTTTTGGATTCAATCCTGTTGACTTCTTCTCTGATTTTAATTATTTCTCTTCTCCTACTAGATGTGGGTCTGGTTTGCTGTAGGTTTTCTAAATCCTTGAGGTGAATTGAAAGCTCATTTATTTGGTGCCTTTCCAATTTCTTGATGTAGGCACCTATTGATATAAACTTTCCTCTTAACACTGCTTTTGCTGCGTCCCATAAGTTTTGGTATGTTGTGCTGTTATCCTCATTTACTTCCAGAAAAATTTTGATTTCTCTTTTAATTTCTTCTATGACCCATTGTTCATTAAGGAGCATGTTGTTCAATCTCCATGTGTTTGCGTATGCTCTAGGGATTCCTGAGTTGCTAATTTCCAGCTTCATTCTGCTGTGGTCTGAGAAGCTGCATGGTATGATTCTAACTCTTTTGAATTTGCTGAGACTTGCTTTATGGCCTAGTATGTGGTCAATCCTAGAGAAGGTTCCATGTACTGCTGAGAAGAATGTAAAATCTTTAGCTGTAGGATTGAAAGTTCTGTAGATATCTGTTAGATCCATTTGGGCTATAGTGTCATTTAAATCTACTGTATCCTTGTTGATCTTCTGTCCTGTTGATCTGTCTATTTCTGAGAGTGGAGTATTGAAGTCCCCCAGGACTATTGTATTGGGGTCTAAGTCTCCCTTTAAGTCCCTTAACAAATCTTTTAAATAAACCGGTGCCCTGTAGTTAGGTGCATATACATTGATAATTGTTATATCTTCCTGTTGAATTGATCCCTTAATCATTTTATAGTGTCCCTCTTTGTCTCTCTTAACAGTTTTTGTGGTAAAGTTTATTTTGTGTGATATTAAGATGGCTACACCTGCTCGTTTTTCATTTCTGTTGGCATGGTACATCTTTTTCTAGCCTTTCACTTTCAGTCTGTATGGATCTTTGTTGGAAAGATGTGTTTCTTGTAAGCAACAAATAGATGGGTTTTGTTCCTTAACCAAATCAGCCAAACTGTGTATTTTAACTGGACAGTTCAGGCCATTAACATTCAATGTGACTATTGATAAGTGTTAATTTTGCCCTGCCATTTGCCAAAGATATTTTCTAATATATGCTTTGAATTTCCTGTGATCTTTTGCTGTGAGGTTTCCTTCCTTTACCTTCTTTCATATTGATGACCGTGTTTCTGTGTTTCTGTGTGCAACACATCTTTAAGCATCTTTTGCAGGGCTGGATGAGTGGCGACAAATTCTTTCAATTTCTGTTTGCTATGAAAAGTCTTTATTTCACCTTCATTCACAAATGAGAGCTTTGCAGGATATAATATTCTGGGCTGGCAGTTTTTCTCTCTTAGTACCTGGGCTATATCTTGCCATTCCCTCCTAGCTTGTATGGTTTCTGATGAGAAGTCAGCTGTGAGTCTGATTGGAGATCCTCTGAGAGTAATCTGACGTTTCTCTCTTGCACATTTTAGGATCTTTTCTTCATGTTTCACTGTGGAGAGTTTAATTACAACGTGTCGTGGTGAGGACCTCTTTTGGTCGTGTTTATTAGGAGTTCTATGGGCTTCCTGTACTAGGATTTCTCTGTCCTTCTCCAAACCTGGGAAATTTACTGCTAATATCTCACTAAAAAGGCCTTCTAATCCTTTCTCCATCTCCATGCCTTCAAGAACTCCTAGAACCCTAATGTTGGTTTTTTTAATAGTATCCTGAAGATTCCCGACAATATGTTTTAGATTTCTAATTTCCTCTTCTTTTCTTTGGTCTGACTGTATCCTTTCCTGTTCTCTGTCTTCTAAGTCCAATATTCTCTCTTCTGCTTCACCCATTCTGTTTGTAAGGCTCTCTATTGTGTTTTTCATTTGATCTATTTAATTCTTCACTTCATTATGATTTCTCGTCACTATCACAGTTTCTTGTTGTATTAGTTGTTTCATTTCATTTTGATTCCTCCTTAATATTTCATTTTCACGAGAGAGATTTTCTATCTTGTCCATTAAGGATTTCTGTAGTTCAAGAATTGGTTTTTGAGAACTTCTTAATGTTCTTATCAATTTTTTGAGATCTGCTTCTTGCATTTCTTCTAACTCATCATCTTCATAATCTTGAATTGGGGTGTCTTTTTCATTTGGGGGTGTCATGGTGACTTCCTTGTTTTTATTACCTTGGTTTTTGCGTTTGTTACTTGGTATATTGGAGATATTTGGTTTCTTCACTGTGGTGCTTTTTCTTGTTATACTATGACTCTAGATTAAGTAGACTGTCTGTTTTTGATGGAGCCTTAGGGCTTGAGATGGGTGTGGCCTGAGAGCTCTCTTTGGTGTGCCAAAGGTGACACTCCCAGGTTAGGCATGGTAGATCTCTCTCTCTCTCTCTCTCTTTCTTTCTTTTTTTGATTCAAAAGGGAAGTAATTTCGCACAGCTGAACGAAGTTGGAGGTAGTTAGCAGGCAAATGATACACCCACAGGAGCCAGAGATCGGAAGCTCTTTCCCAAGGACCACACAGGGAATCTGTTCTGCCCTCAGAGTGGGCTCAGATTCTCCTTCAGTCTCCCACTGGGTTGACAAAGTTACGGAATTGTAGCATCTCTGGAGAGTGCTCACGTGAATTCCGTGAGTTCTCTCCCCCACCGTCTCTTTTTTCACAGTCTCAGTTCAGTAGCACCACAAATTTACTAGGTCCTAATCTCCTGTTAATTCGCCCCGCCCAGAGTCAGGTTTTTCTGCTAGGCTCAGGGCCAGTGCAGACCTGAGGTCGCTCTGCTTATGACGTATGTCCAAGATGGCGCCTGCTCTTTGTCTTGCTCGCCCTTGAAAGGTGAGTGGAGAGAGAGAAACCCGTGTCCGTATCAGTCACTTTTTTTTTCTCTCTCTCTCTTCTAGTTAGCCTGGTGAACTTTTCCCTCCGTGGTCGTTCTCTCTAGTCTCCTCTTTCCGCTTGCCTGCCGGTGTCTCGGGCTATTGAGGTTCGGCTCACCTTGCGTTCCAGCGCTGGTGTGTTGAATCTGCTGCTGGTGTCCCGAACTATGGGCTCCCACGCTCTCCACGCAGGTCCACTGTGAATCACTCATTCCGGAAGAGTTTCTTCTGCTGTTTCTTCCCCTACTCTTCCTTGAACCTGCAGTATCTCCACTTTTATTAAACTGTCTCTCCCCGGACTATCAGTGTGCTCCCTTCCTATTCCGCCATCTTGCCTCTACATTACATATGTTTAATAAGGTAGAGAAAAGATTAGGCATATGAATTAGAAAACAGAAGATATAAAAAAGAGCCAAGTTGAATTTCTTGAAAAGTACAGTGTTGGCGTGGAAATATATATTGTGTAGAATTAGCAGCAGTGTAAACATCACAGGAAGAAAGACTAATGAACTCAAAGTATACCAATAGAGACCATCCAAAGTGAAGCACAAAGCAAAAATAAATGTTGGATATCAGTGTGCCATAGAGATGAGGACAAGTTAAGTCTACCAATATATATGCAATTTAATTGACATCCCCAGATTAAATGGAGCAAAAAAATCTTGAAGAAATGAAGACCAAGAATTTTAAAATCTGAGTAAAACTCTTTGTCTATAGATTTAAAAGTCTGAAATTCCAAGTAGAAGAAATGTGAGGAAAACTGCAAGACGTTATAATTAAAGCGTTTGAAGTGAGCAATGAGAATAAAATCTTAAAAGCAGTTAGAAGATAGAAAGATGCATTATGTGCAGAGAAACATTGATGGGAATGGCAACAGATTTCTTACCAGATACAATGCAAGCCAGAAGGCAGTGGAGCAGTATCTTTGAATTACTGAAAGAATTAAACCTGTCATTCTATGCTAAACAAAGTGGTTTTGGAAAATGCAAAAGCAAAATAAAGACTTCTGGAGTTAGTGCAAAATTTATGGAATTAATCAACAGCAGATTTATGTTACAAAAAGTGTTAAAGAAGACCTTCAAGAAAAAGGAAAATGATAGCAGGTAGAAATCCACACACAAAAATCAACACAAAGAAATGAAGAGTACCAGACATGGTAAATGTTTGAGTACATATAAAACCTTTGTTTTGCCTATTTAAAAAGAAAATGAGTGCTTAAAGCAAAAATAATTAACAATATATATTTTGGTTTATATAAAATGATACATTGGTAAATGCTTAACAACTGGATTTCCAGGTTGAATATGTCCTACTTCATAGCCATTTCCTGTTTCCCTGCTAGAAATGCTCCTACCACTGCTGACTTCAAGTCTCCAAACTGGGGCTAGAGGTGAGAAGAGGTACAGACTGTTGACTTTTATGAGATGACACATCTGGGTTTATGAAACAATTAAAATGAAGATAGCATATTTGAAAAAATAGAATAAAGGCTAGGGGAGGAGAAATGGACATATAATGTCTATTAAGTTCTGACACTAAACACAAGATGGTTTAATATTACTTCAAGATAGACTGTGGAGACACAGAGTGCCAGGAGAGTTAAGATGGCATAATAGGGAGGGAGCTTACTGCTCTAGTCTAGGGGAAGATAGTTAGAAAAGGTGAAAGAGCACAGTCTCAGGGAAGAGTTAGGGAGAAAATGGCAGAGGAAACTGCATGCAAATTAGTGGATCTATGTGGAGGGTGTGGACATGCATAACTCAGGACCTCAGCAGCCGAGAGCCTGAGAGCCTCAATACCAGCTTTGGAGTGAGGTGAGACCAGACTGCAACAGCCCAAGCCACTGCCAATAAAGCTGCAGGAAGAGCCTGGCAGGAGTCCAGCTTGGATCCTTTTGGGGGGCATTGTACCTGCTAACCTAGATGGGAAAAAAAAGGTGCACATTTCTCTTTCCCTGACCACCCAACAC
This sequence comes from Oryctolagus cuniculus, assembly GCF_051225735.1. Lineage (NCBI taxonomy): Eukaryota > Metazoa > Chordata > Mammalia > Lagomorpha > Leporidae > Oryctolagus > Oryctolagus cuniculus. The sequence goes on along the minus strand of NC_142871.1, from coordinate 4,850,305 downwards.
ATGTCCTGTAACTAGCTAAGAGAGAATGGGTGCCATTTTGGACTACAGCTGCACTGGCTCATGTCTGTGTGCCCAGCAGCCAGCTGAGAGGAGATGCCTGAGCCTGGCTGGGAGAATTGACAGGGGGCTAGGAGCTGGTGACTGTGGGAGGCTTGTGTGCTGGGACTGTGAAACCACTGTGGCTGGGACTTTGGGCAGTCACTGTGGGCAGCTCCACATACTCGGGGCTCCCTGATATCCTGGTGAGGGTCATTGATGCAGGATCTGTACTCACACCGAGGACTACACAGATCCTTTGTGTGGTTCTTGTGGCAGTGCAGATGAAATTTGTACCCAATGGGGCTAGTGCCCAGGCATTGATTTCCTTTGAGGAGAGGAGGTGAGTGAGAGACTACAACAGAGCTGAATAAACTTACCCTCTGTTGAAAAAAGATTCATCATGCCCAACTTGGATGTCACCTTGGACACTCCTCTCACCCTGGAGCACTGAGCAGAGCTCTCTGACCACACCCAGCACATGCCTCTGGGTATTCACTGAAAGAGAGGTCACTCCACTAAGCCACAGAGGGATAGTTCAAATACAAAAGCCATTATAGGGGAAAAAAAAAACAAGTATAACCACAAAAGCCTAATCATAAACACAGCAATTCAAAAATCAAGAATAAGGAAGACAACCTGATGTCCCCAAAAGAACATAATACTTTAATACTAGAATGTGAAGATGAAGAAATTGGTGAAATGGCAGAAACAAAGAACTATTGGCCAGTTTCCCTGTTGAACATAGACGAAAAAATCTTCAACAAAATATTAGCCAATAGAATCGAACAGCATGTAAGAAAGATCATTCAGCCAACGCCACGGCTCACTAGGCTAATCCTCTGCCTTGCGGTGCTGGCACACCGAGTTCTAGTCCCGGTTGGGCTGCCAGATTCTGTCCCAGTTGCCTCTCTTCCACGCCGGCTCTCTGCTGTGGCCAGGGAGTGCAGTGGAGGATGGCCCAAGTGCTTGGGCCCTGCACCCCATGGGAGACCAGGAAAAGTACCTGGCTCCTGCCATCGGATCAGTGCGGTGCACCGGCCGCAGCGCGCTGGCCGCAGGGGCCATTGGAGGGTGAACCAATGGCAAAGGAAGACCTTTCTCTCTGTCTCTCTCTCTCACTGTCCACTCTGTCAAAAAAAAAAAAAAAAAAAGAAAGAAAGAAAGAAAGATCTTTCACTGGGACCAAGTGAGATTTATTCTTGGTATGCAAAAGTAGTTTAATATTTGCAAATCAATCAAAGTGATACATACATTAACAAACTGAAGTACAAAAACCATATGATTATCTCAATAGATGCAGAGAAAACATTTGATGAAATGCAGTACCCTTGGGGCTGGCGCAGTGGTTCACTTGGCTAATCCTCCACCTGCAGCACCAGCATCCCCTATGGGTGCCAGATTCTAGTCCCGATTGCTCCTCTTCCAGTCCAGCTCTCTGCTGTGGCCCAGGAAGGCAGTGGAGGATGGCCCAAGTGCTTGGGCCCCTGCACCCACATGGGAGACCAGGAAGAAGCACCTGGCTCCTGGCTTCAGATCAGTGCAGCACCAACCATAGTGGCCATTTGGGGAGTGAACCAATGGAAGGAAGACCTTTATCTCTGTCTCTCTCTCTGTCTATAACTCTAACTGCAAAAAATAAATAAATAAATAAATAAATAAATAAAAGAAATGCAGTACCCTTTCATGATGAAAACTTTAAGCAAATTGAGTGTAGAAGGAACATTCCTCAACACAATCAATGCTGTTTATCACAAATCCACAAGCAGTGTCCTTTTGAATAGAGAAAAGTGGGAGCATTTCCACTGAGATCTGAGACCAAACATGGCTGCCCACTCGCCGTTGCTATTCAGTATAGTCCTGAAAGTGTTAGCCAGAGCCAATAGGCAATACAAAGAAATCAAAGGGATACAAATTATGAAGGAGGAAGTCAAACTACCCCTATTTGCAGATGATATGATTCTATATATAGGGAATCCAAACAACTCCACCAAGAGACTATTGGAACTCATAAAAGAGTTTGGTAAAGTGGCAGGATATAAAATTAACACACAAAAATCAATAGCCTTTGTATACAAAGACAATCCCATAGCTGAGAAGAACTTCTAAGATGAATCTCATTCACAATAGTTACAAAAAAATCAAATACCTTGGAATAAATTTAACCAAGGATATTAAAGATCTCTACAAAGAGAATTACAAAACATTAAAGAAATAAAAGAAGTGGGCCAGCACTGTGGTCTATTGGGTGTGGCCACTGCCTGCAGTGCTGGCATCCCATGTGGGCACCAGTTCAAGTCCTGGCTGTTCCACTTCTGATCCAACTCTATACTGTGGCCTGGGAATGCAGTGGAGGATGGTCTAAGTCCTTGGGCCCCAGCACCCATGTGGGAGACCTGGAGGGAGCTCTTGGCTCCTGGCTTAGGATTGGCTAAGCTCCAGCTGTTGCAGCCAGTTGGGGAGTGAACCAGTGGATGGAGGACTCTCTCTCTCTCTCTCTCTCTCTCTCTCTTTCCTCTCTGTGTAATTCTGACTTTCAAGTAAACAAACAAATCTTTAAAAAAAAAGAAGACCCAAAAAATGTAAAAATCTCCATGTTCTTGGATTGGAAGAATCAATATCATCAAAATGTCAATTCTTCCAAAATCAATTTATATATCCAAAGGGATCCCAATCAAAATATCAAGGGCACTCTTTTCAGATATAGGAAAGATGATACTGAAATTCATAAGGAAATACAGGAGACACTGAATAGCTAAAGCAATATTATATAACAAAAACATAGCCAAAGGCATCACAATACAAGACTTCAAGACACACTACAGGGCAGTTATAATCAAAACTACCTGGTACGGGCGCAAAAACAGATGGATAGACCAATGGAACAAAATAGAAATGCCAGAAATAAACCCATGCTTCTACACTCAGCTTATATTTGACAAAAGAGCTAAATTCAATCCCTGGAGAAAGGTCAGTCTATTCAGCAAATGGTGCTGGGAAAACCTAAATCATGTGCAGAAGTATGAAGCAAGACCCCTACCTCACACCTTACACAAAAATCCACTCAAAATGGAATAAAAACATAAATCTACAACCCAATACCATCGAGTTATTAGAGAACATTGGGGAAGCTCTGCGAGACGTTGGCATAGGCAAAGAGTGATTGGAAAAGACCTCAGAGGCACAGGCAATCAAAGCCAAATGGGATTACATCCAATTGAGAAGCTTCTGCACTGCAAAAGAAACAGTCAGGAAAGTGAAGAGGCAACCGACAGAATGGGAGAAAGTATTTGCAAACTATGCAACTGATAAAGGGTTAATAACCAGAATATGTAAAGAGATCAGGAAACTCAACAACAACAAAACAAAGAACCCAGTCAAGAAAAAGGAAAAAACTTAAAAAGGCATTTTTCAAAAGAGGAAATCCAAATGGCCAACAGACACATGAAAAAATGTTCAGGATCACTAGCTGTCAGATTTCACCTCACCCCAGTGAGAATGGCTCTCATACAGAAATCTACAAGCAACACATGCTGGCAGAATGTGGAAAAAAAGGTACACTAATCCACTGTTAATGGGAATGTAAACTGGTAAAGCCACTATGAAGGCATTATGGAGATACCTTAGAAATCTGAGTATAGACCTGCTATACGACCCAGCCATCCCACTCCTGGGAATTTCCCAAGGGAAATGAAATCAGCATATGAAAGAGTTATCTGTACCCTTATGTTTATTGCAATAGCTAAGATATGGAATCAACCCAAATGTCTGTCAACTGAAGACTGGATAAAGAAATTATGGGATATGTACACCATGGAATTCTACACAGCTTTTTAAAAAAATGAAACCCTGTTATTTGCAACAAAATGGATGCAACTGGAAAGCATTATACTTAGTGAGATAAGCCAGTCCCAAAAGGACAAATACCATATGTTTTCCCTGATCTGTGATAGCTAATAGATCACCTAAAAGATAATCTATGGAAGTAGAATTAACACTTCAATTCAATGATTTTGAACAGCCCTTGTCTCTACTGTTGAGGAACAGTTTTCTTTTTTTCCTATAATTTGTTGAACTCTTTACTTGGTATAGAGTTAATTCTATGTGTATAAAGTTAATTGACAATAGATCATAGTAAAAAAAATAAGAATGGGAATAGGAGAGGGAGGAGGAAGAGGGGTGAGAGTGTGAGTGGGAGGGTGGGTACAGTGGGAAGAATCACTATGTTCCTAAAGTTATACTTATGAAATGCATGAAGTTTGTATTACTTAAATAAAAGGTTTCTGGAAAAATAGAGTATGATTCCATATAGATATTGACTCTAATGCAACCACCAGATAAGAAAATATGGGATTATAACTTATATTAACAAAGATATGAAATATAAACAAGACACAGTAAGCTTAGTTGCCTTTATAGGTGATTTTTAATTATTGGGAAGCAGATGATCTCTAGGAGGATAAGAAACCAAATTTATAGCCTGTGACTGATAATAGATTTGATACCAATACCAGAAAGCACATTTAAGGGAAAAATCAATAATAACCAGTAAAATTGTGTACTTTTCTATCCAGTGGGTAAGTATTTACACTTCTGGTATATATAAAGAAGAAATTATTTCAGATGCATACAATATTACTTACATTGGTGAATATTGGAAAACCTCAATCTCTGGCAGCAGGATACCCAATAAATACAGCGGATATCTCACTATGCAGCATTAAGCAAATTCGTAAGAACTACACACATCAACATGGAAAAATCTCAGGAAAATAATGTTGTGAGAATAAAGCAAGTTGTAGTAGAGCATGTGTCTCTACTACTAATAATACTAGGCCTAGTATTAAAGTTTTAAAGACCAGTAAAAATTGCTCTATGTTTTATGAATATTTACAGTACATGAGCATCTGCACTATGAAAGTACAAATGAGGATAGCAGACATCAAAGTCATAAAAATCATTACCTGTAGAGAGGTTGAGGGAGAAATGGCTTGGAGAAAAAAAAAGAGACACTGAACTCTACCTCAAATATTTTATACTCTAAGTAGAAAAGTGAGGCAAACATGGTCTGATTTGCTAAGGTTCAGTGTTTTTCTTCTGTCTCTTCTTTCACTAGTACTTTTATTTATTTGTTTGTTTGTTTTTTTGCACAACTCTCTTGGTTCATTCCATGTGGATATTTTAAATCTGAAGCTCATAGGGAAGCGATTTTTCTTCCTTCTTAAGATCTGAAGGAGGGAAATAGATGGTGGGTGGAGGTGCCTCTGTGTAATCCCCAAGTCTTGACAGGGGTCTAGAGTGGACTGTAAACTTTTATCTTACTTTGAACTTAAATTAGTTTCTTTTTACTACCAGATTATTGCTCATGTAGAAATCATTGCATATATATTTGTGCACATAGGTTAAATGGACATTTTGTATATAATTTATTTTTGAGCAAAATAATTAGTTTCTGCCCGGAAGGCTTAATTGTGCATAAAGAAATTACATTATTTTCATCAGTAAAATGTGACTAAATTGCCTACCAGGGTTCTCTGGGCCTGTGGAAGGGCTTTGTGTAGAACGAAACTGAAATTCTGGTGCTGGCTTTGCCCTGTTCTGACTGTGTCAGTTACTCTTCCTCCCTCTCAGCTCCTCATTAGGAAATGAGAGCAATAGATGTCCCGAGGATCTGTGTCTTGCTGGACACCTCTGGTATCTAGTGTTGTATTCCAGTACTGAACCAACACACACCGAATGAGTCACTAGATGTCACCAAGGCAGATGACATTCAGTGTCTTGTTGTCTGAATAAATACATAGCATGATCTGCGGATGGAATTTTATTGTTATGGCCATTGTGTTAGAATTCTGTGGGGAGCTTTTACAGTCTCTGGGGAATTGTTTCTTAGATGATATTTTGACTGAACTATTTACAACAGTTTCTACTATTTGCACTATTAAAGAGAGAAACCTACATCGTCTTACTTTTTCTTTCAGAGCAAAGGGAAAGTGAGGTTGCGCTGCATGAAAAGCTTGGGTTTATGAGAGATGGAAACATGAGATAAGATTAAAGACTTAAAGCTGTTAACAAATTAAGTTCAACTCATTTTTGAAAGGTGCTTTAAAGTTAAAAACGAGGCAAATGCGTATAAATGTGGCCCAAGTCATTCCTCGTTTCCAATTATCAGCAGGATGTGGTGGGAATGAGGATTGGAAAGTGTGTGCTATGAAGTGTGTGGTGTAAGAGCAATTGTTACAGAGGAAGTCACTGGAATGTTGTTTAGAAATATGAAGGTGCTTAAAACGTTCATAGAAAATAAACCAAATGATTATTTTGGTGCAAAAAAAATGAAATCCATATATATGGGATTTCAAGAATTTCATGGAAAATACATATTATGAAAAAACCTATTCATGGATTTCCGATTATTTCTGCACCAGAATAAACTTCTCCCCATTTTCCATAAACTCTTTGAGGGACCCTCGGATATTCTTCCCAACTGTTTAGGGAACAGCATTTTTGCTTATCTCTTATAAAATGTAAATAATGTCTTTTTTTTTTTTTTTTTTTGACAGAGTGGACAGTGAGAGAGAGAGAGAGAGAGAAAGGTCTTCCTTTTGCCGTTGGTTCACCCTCCAATGGCCGCCGCGGCCGGCACGCTGCGGATGGCACACCATGCTGATCTGAAGCCAGGAGCCAGGCGCTTCCTCCTGGTCTCCCATGGGGTGCAGGGCCCAAGCACTTGGGCCATCCTCCACTGCACTCCCTGGCCACAGCAGAGAGCTGGGCGGAAGCGGGGCAACTGGGACAGAATCTGGCTCCCCGACCGGGACTAGAACCTGGTGTGCCGGCACCGCAGGTGGAGGATTAGCCTAGTGAGCCGCGGCACCGGCCGTAAATAATGGCTTAACACAATTTTCAAGTTCTCTTACAAACTGTTCTAAAAGGTCTCATTTCACAGATGAGGGAATTCAGGTATAAGTCCCTACCCCCCACCATGCTTTTTCGTTTTGTTCATAACCCAGCAATCCCGAAGCCACTGTGACAAACATAAGTATTTGCCCTGGGATAGACAAAGCAGGTGGCCCCTTGATCTGACTGCTTTCTGGAAGCCTGGAGGAGTGGAGCAGCCTGGCCACACAGGTAACGGGGGCTGGGGCGTGACTGGAGAACAGACCAGCAGATACAAGGAATGGAGAGCAGAGAGAAGGACTCCCCCAGAGTTAGGCTAGGACTTGGCCCGGATTGGGGCTGGCATTCGGCTTAGGGTGTGGGTTACAGGACTATGTCAAGGCAGATAGACGAGGCCTGGGGAGGAATTTTTGCAGAAGTTCTGAGAGGAAGGTCAGCGAGGATGGAATCCCTAAGTCAGTGCTCAGGAGTGTGTGGGGGCAGCACAGGTGCATCTCACTCCCAGGGCCGGTGAGATTGAATCACGCTGGGGCCTGCTTGGCCTGCAACGCCACTGGATGGAGCTGGGAGGCCCCAGAGTCTGATGCTTTTCCCAGAGGCTTACTGAGCAGGACAGGAGCTTCACAGGCATTTTTACTTACAACCCATGGACCATGTGCTGTGGTGAGCAGGTGCCACCAAGCAGTGTTACCAGACAGGAGAGAGGAACGGGAGAAACCTCACCTGGAACCAACACCAGGCAGGGTTGTTGTCTGTGGGAGAGTTTGCCTCTGCTTGTTCCATTGCACTCCCCCTGGGGGGCCTACCTTTCAGTGTTTAACATCACAGACTCATTCAGAGCAGCTTGTAGACTGTGTAAGGATTTCCTGTTTGTCTTCCGCTGTATAAAGTGTTTTGCTCATACAGCTATGTGTTGAATAGACAATGGAGTTCAGCAGACCTGTACCCACATCCCAGCTCTGCCATGTAGCAGCTGTGGGATCTTGGGCAATTTAGCTCATTTCTCTAAGCCTCAGTTTCTTCATCTGTAAAATGGGGAAAACCATAATTTCCTTCCTGGCTATATCCAGGAGTAAATCATATAACTGTAGTATATAGGAAATAGCGTGTGCTAATTTCAAAACCCAGTGGTTAAACTGGGTGCCTGAAATTGGTGATGGCAGAAGAATTTGCACGACATACATTTGCAAACGTGCATCTTTCCTGCACCCAGACCGTTTCTCAGAACAGCTGTGCGAGGAAAGCCCCGGAACACAGTGCCTGCATGCGGTGCTCCGGAGTGCCGGATGTTGGTGTTCAGCACGCACGGTTTCCCTGGACAAACAGTGCAAATGGATGGACAGACAATGAACTTATCTCTAAACTGCATTTACCACGGGCTTATTAAGAGGGAGAATTGTTGGGGAAGGCACATTTGGCACAGTGTTTCGGCAAGGTTGCCACATGGGATGCCGGTGTCCCAGTGATTGAACTCCAGCTCTGATTCTGATTCCAGCGTGCTGATCATGTGCACCCCGGGGAGTAGCAGTGATGAACAAGGAATTGGATTCCTGCTCTACCCACATAGCAGTCCTGGACTGAATTCCAGCTCCAGGCTCTGGGCCTGGCTGTTGTGGGCATTAGGAGAGTGAATCAGTGGGTGGGAACTCTCTTTCTTTCTGTTTGCCTCTTGTTGTCTCTCTGTCTCTTTTTCCTTTCTCTGCCTCCTCAAGTTAATAAATGTTTTACCAAAAAAAGGAGAAGGTCACTGAACCTAGCTCTAGGCAGAGATGCAACCAGTCAATTGAGAAATCTGGTGATTTTGGAGTGGCAAGTTTCTGTACCAGTTGACCTGGATGCATATCCTCCAGAGGTTTTAGCCTAAGAGCACTTTCTGCTTTGAACTTTACTTCTTCAAGTGTGTAGTATCCTGGATTCACAGTGTTGCTTATCTGCACTGCCCACAATCTTAAACAATCAGAGCTGTGGGCAGCCACTCCTGCAGGTGACCTTCTAATGGATCTTGGGAACCATGAGTCATCTGTGTGAGAGTAATTAATGCTGATGCTCATACCATCAACGCCAGGTCTTTTGTATTCACAGTTTCTGGTTGATGCCCAGAGGAGGAACTTTGCACAATGTAGCCATACTACAATTTTGCTCCTTGTAAGTATCTTCAGTTAATGTGAAGTCATTATAATGTCTGCTTCTTAGTAACAAAAGGAAAGAAGCTACTATTGATTCTGACCATGTGTCCCAGACTGCTTAAGACAGTTTCTATTTTATATAATTTTATTCCTTTCAATTAAGGAGATTCATTAAATGTCAAGTAATGATTTTCCAATTTTATGTCCCTTTAAGACTCTAATAGGAATGGATCTACATATTACAAAAATAGTATAGTATCTTAGCACAAAACAGAGAGGAATGCTTTATATGACAAACATGTACAGTTATAATAATTAAATAGTATGAAGGAATACATTTAGTAACACTTAGTAACTGAAAAGAAAATTATCCAGTATTTAAATTGTCTTGGCAAATTCAAGGCGTTTGGTCAGCAGCCCCAGTCTTGGGTTGGAAATGGATGGTTGCAGAGCAGGACGTACTCACAGACGAACTGCTGTGTAGTCAGGACTGCAGCTTCAGCTTCGTGTTCCAGTTGGAGAAGAATGAAAGTAAATCATCAGCTGGGTCTCAGTGTCAGGGAAGCCACACTGCACAACTTTCATTAGAACAGGGACTAATTCTATAACATGTGAATAATGAAATGAAACATGGAAACTTTTAAAAGAAATACTTTTTTCCTCCTAAGGACAGAAAGGAAGTGAGTTCCAAAAACAAAAAGATCTTTATTACTAACTGGACCAGTAAGAGAGGTGAGCAGAGAAGGGAAATGGTGCTTTGTGCCAAAGGAAAAGTCTAAGCAAAGAGCAAAAGAGAAACAAAACAAACACAGGGGTTCTTCAGGTTGTGGGATTGATGCTATTTTGAGCACAATTATGTGTTCCTGTGACCGTGCTAGGGCTTTACATTAAAACTTTGATTCTGATAATCGGCCTGCGAGGCAGACAATGTCTTCCAGGCCATGGCTGCCTGTGCTAGGGCTGGAATTTGAGTGCAGATACTTCAGGTCAGGACCCACACTCTAAGACGCCGGCTGCCTCCCGCACACTTGTTGGGTCTCCGCTGTGCGCCAGGGTCTTTCCTGGCAATTGCTCCTTTAGTCCCAGAAAAACAACAGAAATTATTTTTTTTTTGGAAGAGTGTTTAATTTATGTAAAATATCACCATTGAAATCCTCAAAGGTTCTTTGCTATTACCTGAATGGTCATTTACACGATTCTTTGTTTTAATGGAAAACCAATCCTATAAATAAAGACAAAATCAGAAGTAAAACAGCAGGGAAAGGCTAAGCATATTGATCACATGTGTCTCAGGTTGGTCCTTTGGCTGGCTGGACTCAGCCTTGTTTAATAACGTGGCTCCAACTGTGATTCCAGATTTGGTGCTGCCCACAGACTTATCTGGGAGCATTATATTACCAATCAGGAGAAGTTTTATTTTAGTAACTCTGGAGCAAGGCCTACACGTTTGCTTTCTCAAGTCCTCTTCTTTGAGTCTTAACTTTTCTTATGTGCCAGATAGAGATGAGAATCGAATCATGCAGGTTGCTGCAGTACACGAGGTAACACACAGGGAGCCCTGGGCAAATATGCGATGTAACAGAGGCGCTCAAGACTGGCAGGGCTCTCCTTCTCAAAACACGCCCTTCTCGGCTGCCTGCCAATGTACCCCCTTTTTTGATGTAATATATAGCAGTTGATGTTGCCTTCATTTATGCTAAATTTTTATGTCTTGACTTTTTATTTCTTGAGACCAACCCCCTTAGAAAGTGAAGATGAACTTAGCTTTTTATGTCGTTTACAAATAATCCATTCATTTCAAGGCAGAGAGACATAAAGAGGAGAGAGAGCAGATGCAGATGCAGAGAGAAGAAGGGAGGAGAGGAGAGAGGCACTCCCACTCACCGTTCACTCCCCAAATGCCCACAGCAGCCAGTGCTGCGCTAGGCCACAACCAGGAGCCTGGAACTCCGTCTGAGTCTCCCATGCAGGCAGAAGAGACCCAGGGCTGTACCCATCGCCTGCTGCCTCCCGGGATGCATTAGCAGCAAGCCGGAATCGGGAATGGAGCTACGACTTGAACCCCGGCACTCTGATAAAGGATGTGCGTGTCCCAGGTGACAATTTAGCTGCTGCTCCAAATGCCTCCCCAGATGGGCCTGACTTACCTGCAGCAAATATGTACTATTGAATAAATAATAAATCATATAACAGCATATTAATAATATAGTCAATTGTATAATATACTTATTGTATAACGTGATCGTTCAGTACCATCATAATACATTAATATTAATCTAGTCATGATAATAATTAGTACTACATGCATGCGTCAGGCATGGATGTGAAGTGATGAAATGGTTTTCTTCTCCCCACGTCACTTGCTAGGAAGGCAGCGCCTTCTGTGTGTGTGAGATCAAAACGGGCAGAGATGGAAAGGAGCCGTCCTCCGAGGTGACAGGCAGAGAGCAGTCACTCACTGCCAGGCCATCTGCCCTGGGGCCAGGTGAGCCCTAGCATCAGGCCTGAAGACAGTTTCCTCGTCTCTCAAAATTTAAATTTCATTAAATAATACATGTGTGCAGTTTAAAAAGTCAAGTGAGATCATGTGCTGCTTGAGGGTGGGACATGTCTGAGAGACGTGTCCTTGGGTGTTTCCATCACTGCGTTGTCAACACAGCGTGCACCTCCAGAGTCAGCGATGACGTCACTCAGTGGGACCTTTGTCAGGACCACGCTGTGCAAGGGGTCAGCCGTCGACTGGACGTCCTCGTGTGGGGCCTGTGTGATGCACCTTCCCAACACAAAGCCAGTGTGCTTCCCTCTGCTCCCTTTCCTAGCCCAAAGCCACCCATTCCACTGTGTTGGTAATTCTTTGCTGTTTACCTGGACAGTCTGAGTTTAGACGTCATATGTCGCCCTTTGTGAGGGAGGGAAGGTGACCATTAGCTCTGCTGGAGCACTCGACCCATTCCCACGACTGGGAGCACTGGATGCTGACACTGGCGTGACGTTTGCAGTTCTGTTCCTGTGTAACATCCACACGCAGAGGGACAATGCCACCTGAGGACGGAAGCCGGCGGCAGTGAGGCAGCTGCGGGCCCAGGATGGCTGGCACACCACCAGGAGCTGAAAGGGACAAGGCAGGACGCTCCCCAAGAACCCCACACCAAGCAGGGGCCTGCTGATGCCTTGGTTTGTGCTTCTAGCTTGCACCGTGAGAGAACACATTTCTGTTATCTTAACCCTGTGTGTTTTTAAGGCAGCCCTAGGAAAACAATACAGCCCCATTGATTCCTCTCTGATTTCTCTCCATATCGATCCCAGCACAGCAGTCTGTTAAGGCCTATTATTTTGTACCTGGATTACTGCAATGACAATTTACTTAATTATGCCAGAGTTGCTCCCACTTAGACGCACCACTCTGAGTTATGAGCTTTGTGGACTGTTAGTCCGTTCTTGGTCCATTTTCTACCGCAAGCTCTCAGCAGTGACTGCCCTCAGCAACCTCAGTAGATACAGCTGAATACCAGGTGGTGGCCAGGATGGCACGTGGCACCAGGGCCGGATGAGGGCCTTGGGAGACTATTTAGGCTCCCTGGACAGCATCACCTCTGAGGGAAACCGCTGGTCTTGGTCTGTTTGATATTTGGAAATGGACATTCTTGGGCTAGTCCTGTTTAATATTCCTTCTCATTCTGACATCTGAGGCTTCCGTGGTCTTCATCACATCTGCCTGGGTGGTACAGGGCTGGGGGAGGAGCCAGAAGCCCAGGACAGGGGTCAGGTGCTGGCTGTAAGGACCTGGGCAGCTTTGGGCCTGTGCCGTATCTGGAAAAGGAAGTGCACTACACCTGATGGTCCCTCCATGGCCTCCAAGCTCCAGCCTCCCCTGAAGATGACGGGAGTGGGTAAGAATAGTATCCAGCGTTTGCTGAGGGCCTGTGCTGCCTCGAGGACTGTATTGGTCCCAGGCGTCTCCATGAGCCAACAATTCTACTCAACCTCCCGGTGGCTGCAGACAGGGTGAGCCTGCTGCGGTCTCTCTGTGAGTGAAAGGAGCCTCTTTCAGGCGAACTAAAATATCTGTCATACAAACCACGAAGTTACGCATTTAGTCTTTTTTGTTGAAATTAGGTCATAACTGGGATGGCCAACACAGGCTGAGGAGTTGCTGTGCGCTCCCTAGTAGGTTAGGGGACTTACCTTTCCTGATTAATCCTTGCCAGGACGTGTCCACTGACCCTGCACAGCTCAGCTCCCCTTCACTCAGGCCCAGGAAGTACAAGAGTAAACAAATCCTACTAAGTCTCTAGTCTCCCGGAACACTGCAATTATCCGCCCCCCCCCCCCCCCCCGTCCCCGCCATTCTACAAATGAGTAAACTGGGGTTCAGCCGGGTTAGCATGCTCACATCCTGTAAGCCCAGACAGGACCAAACTCATTTCATCCTGACTCTGCTGTCCCTAGGCCCTGCCACGGGGCTGTGCGTCTATGCGTAATATCACAACGTGGGGAAAAATGATCTGGCAGCCCAAAATATAGGCATCTGATTGCTAGGCGAGTTTTGTGCACTCAGTTTCCCTGTTCAACAGACGAATTGCTAACACGTTTCTGAATCCGTAGACCTTAGAGCTACTACTAGTGGTCGGTTTTCATGGGTGACTTTCCAATGCAGCAAGCATAACAATGACTATTTAGATTTAGGAGAGGGAGGTCTCGGACATACAATGGAATGTGAAGCTGCGAGCCACACTCTCTCTGCCCTTGTGTGGAACTTTGCACTTCCCCCAAACCTCAACCCTCAGAAGCTGTTGCTTGTTGAATATGGCCTGAAGAGATTACAGCAACATACTGTAATTTTTTGGCAGTGCTCTCTGTAGATTTATTTCCTGGTCAGTCAGGTGGGACAGACTACAGATGCAGACATACCACAGGCATTTGAATGTAGAGTCGAGAACTGGAGGAAAGAAAAACCAAAACAGAAATTGCTTAGTGTGTTAGGACAGTAATGCCTCAGAATTGCGAGAAGTTTCCGTAATTACACTTGCTTGTTTCCCCGGAATCAAGCACAGAAAGCCAAGAGAAGACAGCCTTGGTGAATAGACATGACTCCTTTTTATTTTCGGTAACAAAAAATTCACACTAGCAATAACGATCGTTTTCATTAATTTTTTTTTGGCTAACCTTAATGCGTCCTCATTTGAAGCAATGCAAGTCATGACCAATGTTAATGGAAAGCTTTTTCATCTAACTGTGCAGTTTCTGTCTCTTTAACCTCTACCCCCACCTCCAGGAGGGAAATCCGTCTTGCAAAGCTTTTAGAAGGAGGCGTGTATTTCCTGAAAGTGCTGCCTCTCCCCCGCCCCGCCCCCATATTTTTACATTACTTCTTTGGGCCACTGCTCCATTCATAGCATCAGGATTTTTTATTTTCCTGCTCTAAGGGCGGAAGAATTGGCTCCATTATATCTGGTAATTTATCAAACGGTTCTCCTACCACAAAGAGCGCTTTCCCCTCTCTCTGGGCTCCTGGCGGCTCCTCGCGCCCTGCCAGGGGGAGCCTGCACACTTTCCTCTTTTGAAGAGTTCACATCAGAAGCTTCCGCCACATGCCTCTAAGATTTCCCCTCCTGAGACGCTCCCCTTCAAACCCGCACTTTTGCCTCTTCCCAGGACCTTTCAATTCCGTGATGGCAGCCAGCGCGGGCTGTGCAGGCTGACCCCTTTGAAGCCAGGGCAGACGCTGTCAGTGGTCGCTTTGGAAAGAAAAGGGTTGGTGGCGACACTGGGGGAGGGGCTGGGACTGCTTCAGCCGGCAGAAGGTGAGCTCTGATGATCCCAGCCAGGTCCCCCAGGGCCCGGTCTGAGCGCTGATTCCGGTCTCTGGGGAAATGACTGGAGAAGCTGGAGTGCTCCCCACTCCTCAGTGGCACGCCTTTTGTGGGGGAGCTCTGGCATGTGTGAGCATCACCTGGGGGCACATAGACAAATACCAGTGCCCTTGGCAGGCCAAAGCAACCAGAGCCTCTCCGTGTTGGCAGTGGGGTCCACAGTGTCCACAGCTCTGTGGCAGGCCCGAGAACCCCTGCTCTGGCCCCATGCTCATCTTTCATCCTGGAGAAGGTTCTGGAAGGAGGTGGAAGACCTCCTGAACACCTTCCTCCCATCCACACCAGCCTCCCCTTCTTATTTTCTACTTTGCACCTCGGACGTTTGGAGGCCGTGGGAAGGAGGAGGTGGGTGGCCGAGGGTAGTGGTTCCTGGGCGTGCTGAGACGCCGCGCTGCAGAATGCCCACAGGGATGAAAGCACCTGCTGGGTGTGCAGTGATGGGCCCTCTGGGAGGAGCGTCTCATAAACACCTTCTTGAATTCTCTCTGGATGCCACCCGAGAGGGTCCCAGGCAGGCAGAGTGCTTGATGCAGCTCTCTCTCAGGGGGGCTTGCAGACGCTTCTCCAGTGACGTCAGTGCCCCCAGCACACACATCCTCTAGAGTTTGCTCTCCACTTCTGAGAACCCCAGTGTTCTGCTTGTGTGGCCAAGAAGGCCTGTTTGGGAGTAAAAGGGTAAAGCCTTGGAGCAAAGGGGAAGAAAGGCAGTATGTGCTATGTGACTGTGCTGCTGCTTCATGTATGAAAGAAAGAAAAGAAATTTGATTGAAAAACCAGGACATCTGTTAACTGGGCTGCTCGCACACCTGCTGATTATCCCCAGGCTTCTGTGTGAGTTCCGTACAGATTCAGATTTCACTAGAGATCCTCGTGAGGCCAGGGATCGAGGCCTCCAGGCACTGCTGTCGGGCTCCTCTGGTCCTGCCTGGGCCTCCCATCACAGTCTCCCCACTGGCAAATCTTCACCATGAGAAGTGGACTGAAGAGACGCACTGGCGGGAACATAGGCAAGGGTGCCTTTGAAAACTCACCCTTCTTACCAGAAAGTGACTGGTGCGGGAAAGTTAGCAAGTATCGGTCAGTTGGAGCAGTTCCACTGTTACAAGTGCCACCCTGCCACACGTGGCCCGCGGCTTAGAAACCTGCTCTAGTCTTTACTCAGAAATATACACATAGTTCTATTTTGTAAAAGATTTATTTATTTATTTATTTGAAAGCTGACGCTGCAGAGAGGGAGACAGAGGAGAGAGAGAGAGAGAGAGAGATCATATATCTTCCATCCACTGGTTCACTCTCCAGATGGCCACAATGGCTATGGCTGAGCCAGGCCAAAACCAGAAGACAGGAGCTTCTTCCAGGTCTCCCACGTGAATGCAGAGGCCCAAGCTCTAGGGCCATCTTCTGTTGGTTTTCCCAGGCACATTAACAGGAGGCTGGAGTGGAAGTGGAGCAGCCGGGACAGTAACTGGCACCCATATGGGATGCTGATGTCACAGGCAGTGGCTCTACCCTCTATGCCACGATGCTGGCCCCTCTGTTTTTTAAGATGATTTAAGCAGATGTATTACATAATTCAGGAAACTGGTCCTTCACTGTGGACGCTGCGGCTGCCCTGCTGTTTCACTTTTTCTCTACTTCATCTTAGATGTTGCACAATGAACACACTCTGGCCAACTCTTTGGGCCCTCCTTGTGCTACGCTGAAAATATTTTCTGAAGCTCCTAGGGGTACCAAATCCTAACTGCAGCATTACTGGTTCTTCTGCAATTTGCTGATGCTCTCCGACCATGATCAGCGTCAGCCACGGCCCTGAAGGCCCCAAGTCTGGAGCTGACACCACAGCAGCTTTGGCAGGCCAGGTGCGCCGGCTCCTACATAGGAGCGTGACTGGGACCACCCGTGCTGGTAATTCCAGAGAAGTTCCCCAAAGAGCAATTTCCAAATCAAATCAAAAGGTATGGACATTGCAATATATTTGCATAGGTTTTCTTTAGGTGCCTTCTCAAAATCACCCAAGCCTCCCTCCTCTGGTCCTCTCTGTCCTAGGGAGGCATGGACCCCTCTCCAGGAGATAAGAAATCTGTCTCTGGGGACCTCTTATGCCGGGAACCGGACCCTTGGCTGTGAATTCAGACATGAACGTGGCAGTTGGGCTGAATCGAAGTGGCGTCTCTTTGAGCGCTGAGATTTTAGGAAAAGATAAACCATAAAACAAGCAGAGCAAACAAGGGGCCAGGAGGAAATTCTCCACCTCTGCCAAAGACTGAAAGCCTCAGAGGTTCAGAGTGAAGAGAAATGGGGGGGGGGAGGGTCGTGGCTAGGAAGCGTAGCCTGGAAGAAAGGAAATTGTTGCCCAAGAGAAGGTGTTAGCTGGGGTTGGGGCTGCTGTGTCTCCATCAGCTTCCTTTTGCTCGCAGTGTCTGGATGCAGACGGATGGGAGCAGGAGGCGGGGAGGGACAGGAGTGGTGCCTGCAGGGTGCTATGCGAAGACTGTCTGCCGCCAATCTGCAGCGGACATGTGTGTGTGAGAAAATGCGCCGGTTTTTCTCACCTGACTCCCACCCACCTGCCTTCTTGCCTTCCCCCTCCTTCCTATTAGGAATTTAAAGAATCCCAATTGAAATTCATCTTTCTGCTGTTACACAAAGAGCAAGGCTGATGGACAGAAGTGTGTGGTGCCAATTAGATCTGCAGCTCCGGGTCCCTGCCTGGGATTAGAGTTTTGTGCAATGGGCTCGCCTTCGCACAACCCAAATATCAGATAACATTAAGGTTTACATTCTCCGTAGAAAGCTGTCCCGAGAATTTATTGATGTTTGCTGCATCTGATTACTCTATAGCCAGAGAAGGCCAAGAGGAGAATCTTATATTCTTCCCGTTGACCTTTGGAAAGTAGCATCCTGTGAATGCCTCCGTCAAGCCCGTGACCTTCAAGCATCTAAGACTTCAACTTGTCCACAAATTACGCCACTTTTTTTCAGTGTTTTCTTTAACGGATATTAGAATGGCACCAGTGTTTGCTGCTGTGGGTCGGAAGAGGAGTTCTGGGAGAAAGGGCAACTTTGGGCGACTGCACGGCCTCTCCACCTTGGTCCCCTGGCCTTGCTGGCTGGGAACGCTTTCCAATGAGACGGAAACAGTGGAGTGTAAGAAATGCTTTTAAAAAAGCACTCTCACGCCAGATGGAATCTCAGATCTTGCAATTTTGTTTGTTTTCTCCCTTCTCAGCTGTTTCCCTTTGAAGTCAGAGACTGCGCCTGCTTTGTGTGAGTGCAGCTGTGACTGGGCGACCATGGTTTATTTTAAGACAAGAAAAGAACTGAAGCAAAGAAATACCTATTGTTATTTGTCATCCATTAGCAAAATTCAAATGCACCCAGCCTTGTGCAAATATGCAGATGAAGGTTCTGCACTCGGAGGCTCTCTGGCTTGGGGCTGGGGCCCCAGCAATGAAGGCGGAAGCTCTCAGGGCTTCTTGTCTGTCTAGGCTCAGGCGCCCCAACAACAATGCAGGCCTGGATTTTCGCATTATCCTCTCTGATCCCTGCCCACCGCCCCCTGCCTTAGTTCAGAGCTTTATTCCTTTGGGTCTGAAGGATTGTAATTGCTTCCTATTAAGTTTTCTTTAGATTCTGTATCTCTGAGCAATCTTTCCTGCTTACCAAGGCCCTGGAAATCCCGAAAGGCCACGTCAACCGTGTCGCGTCTCTGTCTGAAATCTTTCGAGGCTCTCTATTTCCTGGGGGATAAATTCCAAGTCTGCTGCTTACCATTTAAAGGGTTTCTTCATTAGCCACTTCCTGCATTTACAGTCTTTTCTCTGCATCCTTTTTCTGGAACATTCACTGCCCCTAAAATATAGTGCACTCACCAGGTGGACGTCACGTGGGCAGGACCCAAAGCAGACCCTTGTCTGCCCCGAAGCTGGTGTGGGTCACCCGTGGGAATGCTTCCCCTGCTCTGAATTTGATGTCTTCCTAGGATCAATAGGGACTTTAGCTATTTTTGGCCAACTTTCCAGCTTTCCAGATGAGAGAACTAATGCTTAAAAATGAAGTGAGATATCCGAAACTACCATTAATGATGAAAATAACTTCATGTGTTGACTACTTTTTATAATCAGGGCAAAAGTGTTGAAAACATCTCGTTGAGTCGTCTCAACATCCTAACTCTATTAATGAGGAGCTGGAGGCTCGGCGACTTACCTGGACGATAGGAAGCAGAGCTAAGATTCATACCCTAACTGCCTGGCCCCGGGCCCCTCACTCACAGCCACTGTCTCCAACACACGCTTCCCACAACCCTTGTCACACAATGTTTTGTTATGTTATGGATGTCTCTTATTTGCACATGGGTATTTGCAAGCCTCTAGGAAGTAGAGGCCTTAGCCTCCAGGTCTTTGCAACTCACAGTATAGATTCTTGGTAAGTGTGTTGGTGCTGCCTCTCCAGCTCAGAATCTGGGGATGCCGAGTGCCTGGACGAGGCTCCTAGAGTCCCAGCCATTCTCCTCTACACATTATGCGCTAGCAGATTGGTGCCTCGGTGGTGCCTTAGCCCCGTCACCGTGTCTGTGTATGCTGGAGCATCCTCCCATGCGCTCCTTCTCATGTGGCTCATGCGCGGCAAGGGTTCTACTTCTGCAAATCTCAGAGTTGATGCTGTAAAGACAAGCGTCTGAAGTGCCATGTTTTGAGCGCCTGCTTCCTTTACCAGCCCCAGTATTTCCTGATGTTATTGTATCTGCTAATTCCCTTTACCACTCCCGGGCCCCACCTCAGTTTAGTGCATTTTGAACACGAACATGAGTTCAATCCTCATAACGAGACTGTCTCACAGTCTCATCAAGAATGATCTCTGCCCCGGGAGAGTGTGTGATCTGATTAGGGGTGCCAGGGTCGACTAAAGACTGGTGGTTTTTTCAGAGCCTGTTCTGTGCTGGCACCTGTGAGGCAGCACACCCACGGTGCATTGTTCCAGCCTCAGAGCTGGAACCTAACTCTGGGATGCAGAGAGTTTTAACAAGCAAGAAAACTAATGCTTTAAAGACTCACAACTCAGTCCAGTTACACATCAGCTAAGAGGTGGGACCATGACTTCGACTCATCTCTGGCTTTAAAATCCATTCCCTACTCATCCAGATGCTTCAGTCTCAGGAGTTCCCTTCAGGTACTGACCTGCACGCTGTCCATACAGTGCTGATGGAGTTTGGAGAACTCTGGTCTGGGCGGGACTGGGGAGGCTATAATACTTTCCCTGAAATCATCCCCAGGTTTCCAATGTCCAGCAACGAACATGGCAATGGCCACATTGGAGGATGGGACCAATGAGACCAGTGGTGCCGGTCCAGTCCTGGCTCATCTTGTGATAGAAGAACATGCTGGCCTGTGAATGCCAGACACAGTATGGGACTGCACTCTAATGCAAACTTAGCCAATTCCTGTGATGACCTTGACGGTAACACTTGGAGACGTTCTCATGGTTGTCCCTCGACGGCAATGGCTAACAGATTGGACGACTATTGGTGAGAAAGAATGGGGTCAGGTGTTATTCCTACCTGCTGTGGTTAAGTGTCTTTGTTAACGTCTTGGAGAAAATTCCGGAGGGTACGTTTGCATCACTGACATGGGAATTGGCAGTCTTCTTCACAGTCTCTCTGTCTGGGACCATGACACAGTCTTACTTCCCTGGCCCCTGGTCTGTGTCAGTCCTTTCACGGGTTCTTTGCCTCTGCATAATCGCTGAAGGTGATGCAGGTCCTCGTGGCTTTGTCCTGGGCCAGCCTCACCATTCACTCCATGGATGTTGTGAGAAAAACTTACTGTGACAACAATATGCCTACATGACTCCCTTGTTTGATTATGTGGTCCATAATCAAATGATCAACTTGGGGTAATTAGCATATCTATTGCCTTAAATTGTCACTGCCTTATGAGGAGTACATTCAAAACCCTCTGTTCTTCCTATTTTGTACACAATACATGATTGGTAACCATATTTGCCCCACTGTACCATGGGACACCAGACTTCTTCCTCCTCTATAATTGTACTTCAACATTCATCGACCAGTGCCTTCTCACCTTCCCTCTTCTCAGTCTCTGGTAACCACCGTTCCACTCTGAATTTCCATGAGATACACATTTTTAGATTGCACATATGAGAGTTTGTGTTTTTGCGACCAGCTGACTTCACGTAATCTAATGGCACAGAGCACAGTGTTTCATGCTTGTTTGTTTCTGAGTAGCACTGCACTGTTTGTCTGTAGCACGTCTCCTTTATCCCTTCATCATCGCATGGATGTTGAGGCTGATGTCATATCTTGGCTACAGTGAACAGAGCTTCAAGAAACACGGGGGTGAGGGGGGTGAGCATGTGTCTTTGACAGACAGGCTTCATTTTCAAGAGGACAGTTCTTGGCTTTCTGACCCCCTGACTCCTGGGCTTTTTGGATGGACTGTCTCACGCATATGTGACACTCCAGCAGGCTCACAGTCAACCCTCTCTCTGTCCCACAACTTGGAGTTGGGGAAGGCACCTGCCTTTGTGTTTCCTTGCCAACAATCTTGGCTCTGACTCCCAGCCTCACTCTCCACTTCCTCGTGCCTCCCACATATGCCCACCCTTCCCTGTCTGTCGCTGTTACCCCGATTTCTGCCACCATCACCATTTGCTGAGGCCATGGAAACAGTTTCCTAATTGATGCCTCACCCCGTATCGGATCTTACCCCTTCCTTCCATACTCAGTGGTGCAGCCACAGTGGTCTTTTTAAACCCCAGACTTGACCAGGGTGCTGTGTTGCTTGGGACGACTCAGTGGCTTCTGTAGCCTTTGACAGCATGCTTCAGGCAGAACCCTCTCTGCCTAGCCTGTCACACCTGCTTGCTCTCCAGCCTCATCCTCTGTGCTCCTGTGACTGCATGGAACACTCCAGGAATGATGACTGTGGTTTTTAGCAACTTTAAAAAGGCCTGCATCACAGCTTTGTACATGCTGTTCCCTTTTTCTGGAATAATCTTTCCTCTGGGGAACTCATTCCTGCTCATTTGTTTCTTATCCTCTTGCTTTTCCTTTCCTTCAAAACCTCCAGTCCCCCAGACCTGAATTAGCTGTTGCTTTTCTGTGCTCACTCAGTCATCACTTACAGGGAGGTAGAATGACCGGAAGTTAGGACATCTGAAGGCTGGTGGGGAAAAAGGACACTTTGGACTGCAATGTTCCAGGGAGGTGCTGAGGTGTGGCCACGTCAATGTCTCTTATTAGCAAATCAGACAAACAGCGGAGACCCAGCTGATGAGTGCTCTCATGGTGAGGGCGAGGTCAACCCCACAGCTGCTGTCATGTTCACGGGCAAGCTTCACATGGATTTTCTGGCAGACGATGCATCTCCGCCTCCGAGCTTTCCTTGCTTAATTGAACAGATTTCTGTTACAGCCAGCTAGACTGCAGCCCCCAGGAGCCAGTGCTCTGTGGCAGGGCGAGATCGGTCTTTTGTAACATGCTTACCCCTCCGATTCCTTCTCAAGATTTTGTTTTTGTTGTTCAATTACATGAATCACAAGGGTTGTGACCCTAGAATTTGGGAAGAAAATGAAAAATTAACAAGAAAAAGGTGAATAGAGCTGACAGCTCATTTGTCAATGCCAATTCTACCACCTACTCCTGGCTTAGGTGAAGAGCTCCATGAAGCAAATATGGAACTCGTGGCTAGAATTTGAAGCTATGAAGATTCATGTCCTTAGTTTTACAAAAACTACTAGGCTATTCCTGGTTTCATTGTTTTTGTTTGTTTCTGTTTGGATGCTCTTCTCAGTTGTACCAATGTTTGCATTACTCTGTTTGTGTAACAGTTAAAAGATGTGTATGTAAAATCCTACCGTATTAGAGAATGTGTTATGCTATAAACCATCTTCTAATAACCAAAACAGCATATCATCAGGACACTGTAGGTTCTCAGTGAATGTTGAATTAACTTGATGAATATTAGTAAATATATTTATTGATTTTAGCATCAGAGAACTCATTTTTTGTTTTTTTTTAAGTGTTTCTAATTTGCTTTTTGTGGTTTAAAGAATTTCATTTAAATATATATTAACTATTTTCTTTCAAATTAAGATAAAATGCAATGCAGGACAAACATGTTCCTGAAAAAGGTAAAATCATTTATTAGAAAGAATTGATGTCGTGGATTTAAAGAGAATTGTCATTTTAACTAATTCAGCTAATTAAATCCTGAGAGTATTTAATTCTTGTTTTATTGTTCATATCTTTGATGAGTCTTAAACAATCATGGAGGAAACACACGGCACTGTTTTTGTTAAGAAGTAAATAGCTCTTCTCCAGTCTGGAGAAAGGCAGGATGTAAGATCCCATTGCTGAGATGAAGACAAAATATTACCTCCCCATACTGTAGCAGGGGAAGGCTACTCCTACAGGACAGTACTGAGGTACAGCAGACCTGGTGAAACCAGGATGAGCTGGCCCAGCAGGACAAAGAGAAGAGAGGACACATTGTGTGCACGGTAGCACCTCATGCACGCAGCACGTGTGTGTTTTATGCTTCCTGTTCAGGTAGGGAAGTGGGCAAAATGAATAATTGAAAAACATTAAAAATAATTGATTTCATGTTTATAGGAAGCAATCAACTTTGAATTTAAGGAAAACTAGTTATTCCATATGTAAAGCCTCAATATCTCAAGTGTTTGGGGGCTCTGACATGTCCTAAAATGTTATTTATGTTCCTACAAGTGCTTTGTTCGATCTGGATGAGCCCCTTGGTTAGAGCTTTTACCAAATGTAGAGCATTTTCAGTCATTATTTCTTCTCTTATTCCGTCCACTTTCCTGAGATCTTGATTGTATCGTATGTCTGTCTGTCTGCATATGATTGCCCAACAGGTATCTGAGGCTTTGTTTGAATTTCTTCACTTATTTTTTCTCAATTTTTCAGATCTAGTAATTTCTATACATCTCCAAGTTCACTGAATCTTCTGCCCTTTCTAATCTGCTGTTAAGCTAAGCCTATAAAATTCTCATTTTATATTCTTCCAGCTCTAGGATCATTTTTACAGTTTCCACTTGGTTTCTGAGAGTAATCTGTTAATTCATTGTGATAATTCTTTTCTTTAAGTCTCCAAACACACTTATGATAGTTGATTTAAAATCTTATATCCTAACTGGAATATCCATATTAGCTGGGAATTATTTTTTGACTGCTTCTCTCCTGAGTTCTGTTCAGTTTTCTGTTTCCTCCATAGGGGTATTTTATTTTACAGGATTTATTTACTTTTTGAAAAGCAAAGTGACAGAGAGGGAGAAGAGGCAGCAGACAGAAACTGAGATCTTTCATCTGCTAGCTCACTCCCCAAATGCCTGCAACAGCCAGGGCTACTCCAGGCCAGAGGAACTCCATCCAGGTCTCCCATGTGAGCGACGGGAACCCAGTTGTTTGGGTCATCTTCTGTTGCTTCCTGGACACATTAGAAGGAAGCTGAATTGGACTTGAACCTGGTACTCTGATTTGAGATGTGGATGTCCTAAGAGGAGACTTCGCCCTCTGCGCTAACCAGTGCAGTGGTGTTTAATTGTAGTTGGGACATGCATGTGCAGCTGGAGTGTGGATGCTGTCCTGTGGCCCTGGACAGTACTGATTTTTGTTCTAGTCAGCAGTTAACTGGCCTGGGCTCACAGTGTAGAACCCATCTCCCCTGAAGTAGGCAGAAGCTGGAATCTTTGCTCCAAGTTTTAAACTTCTAACAGCACTGGGACCTCTCTGTGACCACACAGATTAGGAGTGAAGCTTTATCCTCCCTCCTTGGTAGGGATTCCTCCCATCTTTGCAGCTGCTCTGCTGGCTGTCTGCTCTGTTCTCTGATGCTGTTTGCTGATGAGGTTGTGATGTTCTGCTGCACACAGTGCAAAGACCAGGGGGCACCACCAGGCAAAAAGCTGCAAACGCATGGATCTCACCCCATGCATGCATCCGTCCTTCACGGATCTCCGTTCCGGTTTCTGCATTTTGGGTTGTTCTTATGGCTTGAGCCTTTCTCAGAGGTATTATGTTATATTTTACCATTGTCACCTGGGGAAGGATGGCCTGACCACGCTACTGCAACATCATTGCTCTCTGGTTAAATTCTGATGACTATCAGTGATCCCATAATTTATAGGAGATACTGACAATTTTTAAAATGTTTTATTTTATACAAAGAATCAACAAAGAGCAGGGAGGTTATAGTGGAAAGGATTTGGGATGAAAATGACTTATTTAGTGTTTTTTATAACAGATTTCTAAAATGGCAGAACCAAAGACATTTAAACTACTGATTCATATAATCATTTTAAAAATTCTATCTCATAGATATTCATAGAAAAATATAATGTGATAGGTTAATATTTAAGATTAGTCAGGTATGGAAGACCGTTCCCAGCAAACTCAAAATCTAGAAGAACTAGGAAGATAGGCTCCCAGCTATGCTGGTGAGTGGACCGGGCACTGTGCTAACCCTTGTCCTGAGAGTGTCCCTTACCGCTGTGGTGCACATGTCCTCTGACATGGTCCAAGTGACGGTTGCCAAGGGAGGGCTGAGCTGAGGGTCCTGGGTGAGGAGGACCGTCGTTTGGGCAGGAAATCCAGGAATTCTGATTGCACCACATGGCCTTCTTTACGGGAAGACTCAATCAGGAATGCTGGTGCTGCTTTTGAAAGCACTTGGCGGTGGGATGGGTAAATGTGTGGGATGAAGTGTCAGGGGACACATTCCAGGAAAGTCAGTCTCCTGGGGTATGCAGATGAGGCGTGACCTTTGAGCACTCAAGGTCAGGAAGGTGACAGGAAGGAAGCGAGCATCCATGCTGATGGAAGTGCTGGGGGACCCACCGTGTGAGGCAGAGCCAGTCAGGGAAGAAGTGGGAAATTCAGGCTGACTCGGGCCAGAAACTGCCCTTCAAACCCTCACTCAAAGCTTCCTCAAGTCTATAGTGAGTAGAGATTTGACAGGATCCAGGAATCACAGCAGATGCCCGTGCACAGTCACACAGGAAGCGGGGCTTCCGGTCACCGTGGAGAGAAACGCGCGTGGCTCTCCATGCATCTATTGGGCGAGTGTTTCTTGGTTCTTTTTTTGGGTTTACAAAGGATCCTCCCTAAATTTTGTTCTTGGATTAGAACTCAAAGGAAAATTGTTTCAAGATGTTTAAAACAGATTTAATTTTCTTGTTTGAAACACAGAGTGACAAAGAAAAGGAGAGAGAGTGAAAGAGGAGAGACAGAGATTTTTCCATCCATGGTTCACTTTCAAATGGCCGCCACAGCCATGATGAGGCCAGGCCAAAGCCTAGAATTCCATCTAGGTCTCCCACATGGGTGGCAGGGGCCCAAGCACTCAGACCATCTTCTGCTGCGTTGTCAGGCACATTAGCAAGGAGCTGGATAGGAAGTGGAGCAGCCAGGACTCCAACCAGTGCTCTGATATGGGATGTCTGTGTCGTAGGTGGTGGCTTAATCTGCTGTACCACATTAGCCCTAAGATTTTTACCCTAGAATGGACAAGGCAGTTTATATAATCCTGTACAGACTGCTGCCCAAACAAAATACATGACACGGATGTGCAACAAGTCATAATTTAAATGAGTTATATAGGTGGGGACATTTTATTTTTTAAGATTTTATAAATTCAGTGTAAGTCAAAAGATAATACATGGACTTTTGATAGGGATGTTGTCTCAATGATGTACTGAGCCCAGTAGGAGAGGGACTTGGAATAACGAATTTAAAATGGCAATAAATGCCTAATACGTTTGTCCATGAGAGAATGAGTTCAAGAAGTAAGATATTCTGGGGGTTATATGGTGCAACTGAATAAGCAGATTGTAAACTCTGTGAACTTACCATTGAGTATATGCTTATACATTGCCAGTTTGAACGTATGGGTGGAAATAATTTTTCCCAAAATGAGTGACTTCTTGGAAGCCATGCTAATCACTTCCTTCCACCTGGCTGCTTGTGAAGTATTCGTCTCTGCTGGACCAGGTCTCCCTCATCACCTGCATGGCTCCTACTGGGATGAACGCCACTTCATTCCTAACATCAGACTCAGCCTGAGTTCTAGAATACGCCAATTTCTTCCAGACCACTCCTTGGTTTTTCCTCATTTCCCTAAATTTATATACAATCTGAATTTTCAGACTGATTAGTATTGGATAGGTAAAAATAACTTGGAGAAATGAAAGGTTTAATAATTTCCATTTTAATAATTATTTTAGCAAACTTTTTGATGTATGACATGCACAGAAGTATATAAATCATGACTATAAAACTCAATGAATTCACAAAGTGAACAATGTGTTCCACCACAGGCCCAGGCCGGAAATAAAACACCAGCAGCACCAGTGAGGCTCCCCTGTGCCTCTGTCAACCATCACCTCCCCAAA
This sequence comes from Oryctolagus cuniculus, assembly GCF_051225735.1. Classification (NCBI taxonomy): domain Eukaryota; kingdom Metazoa; phylum Chordata; class Mammalia; order Lagomorpha; family Leporidae; genus Oryctolagus; species Oryctolagus cuniculus. The sequence goes on along the minus strand of NC_142871.1, from coordinate 4,822,947 downwards.
GGCAACAGCCATCCTGCCTTTCACAGTCATAGCTTAGGGCCTGGTGCTGTGGTGTAGTGGGTTAAGCTGCTGCCTGAATTGCCAGCATCCCCTATGGGCACTGATTTGAGACCCGGCTACTCCACTTCTGATCCAGCTCTCTGCTATGGCCTGGGAAAGCGGTAGGAGATGGCCCAAGTCCTTGGGCCCCTGCACCCACATGGGAGACCCAGAAGAAGCTCCTGGCTTCAGATCGGCACAGCTCCAGCCATTGTGGCCAATTGGGAAATGAACCAGTGGATGGAACCTCTCTCTCTTCGCCTCTCCTTCTCTCTCTGTATAATTCTGACTTTCAAATAAATAAATAAATCTTAGAAAAAAAAAAGGTCATAGCTTAGGGACCAGTGTTGTGGGGCATCAGGCCAAGTTGTTGCTTGCAATGCTGGCACCCCATATCAGACAGCTGATTCAAGTCTTGGTCGCTCTGTTCCCTTTTTTTAAAGATTTATTTATGTATTTAACAGTCAGAGTTACACAGAGAGAGCAGAGGCAGAGAGAGAGAGAGAGACAGAGAGAGAAAGGTCTTCAATCTGCTGGTTCACTCCCCAATTGGCTGCAACACCCGGAGCTGTGCTGTTCTGGAGCCAGGAGCTTCTTCCAGGTCTCCCACACGAGTGCAGGGATTCAAGGACTTGGGCCATCTTCCACTGCTTTTCCAGGCCATTAGCAGGGAGCTGGATCGGAAAGTGGAGCAGCCGGGTCTTGAACTGGTGCACATACGGGATGCCAGCGCTTCAGGCCAGGGCGTTAACCCACTACACCACAGCGCCAGTCCCTAGGTTGCTCTGTTTCTGATCCAGCTTCTTACCAATGCACCTGGGAAGGCCCCAGTGTTTGTGTCCCTTGTTACCCACCTGCAAGACCCAGTTTGAATTCCTGCCCTGGCTGCTGCCGTTTGGGGAGTGAACCAGCAGATGGAAGATAGATGTAGCTCTCCCTCTAACTCTTCATCTGTCTCTAACACTCTGCTTTTCAAATGAACAAATACATCTTTTTAAAAAATAAAATAATAGATTAGGCCTGCCAGTTAATGAACTTTATGTAACAGAATCATGCAAAATGTATACTTTTTGTTCTTATTCTTTCATTTAATATTATGAGACTCACCCATGCTGTGGTATGCAGTTTTGGGCCATTTTCATTGCTATAAAGTATCTCATTTTATGGAAATACCAAAACGTATTTATTTTTCTCATTGATGGATTTTTGGGCTTTATTCTAATTTTTGGCTATCATAAGCAATGCTGCTATGAACATTCCTGTATAAGCTTTGGGTGCACAGAATGGCACATTTCTATATACACAGTGGTGTGTCCTCTGGGGGTCATAGATAGGCACCTGTTCAATATTCCTAGATACCACCAGACAGTTTTCCGGAAAGGTAAAGATACGAGCTCACATCAGCACCTTCAGAGCTCCAGGTGCCCCAGTGCCATTGGCGTGCTCGGTCTTTTTAATGCTAGCTTTACTCATGATCATGCAGTGTCGTGCAGTTGTAATCTGCAATTCTTCGATGACTGAGTGTTTGAGGATGTTTTGCGTGTTTATAGACAATTTAGATAGGTTCTCTTGAGAAGACTTCTGCTTGTTTTTCATTTGGGTTGTCTGTTTTTCTTACAGTTAGTGAGAGCTCTTCATGTTAGGTTGCAATGGAGGTGCCCCACAGTAAGAGATAAACGCAGCACCCAAGTAGAGCTCGCCCTAGGCCTCAGTGCTTCCTGAGGACCTCCTGGAAGTTTTCCATGAGCAAATTTCTCTGGCTTTTGATGTATTTCTTTAAATAAAAAGTTTATTTTATTTATTTGAAAGGCAGAGTTACAGAGAGAGGCGGGGAGACACACACAGGGAGAGATTCCAATGGCCAGGGTTGGGCCAGGCCAAAGCCAGAAGCTGGGAACTCTATGCAGGTCACTCCTGTAGGTGGCAGAGGCCAAAGCACTTGGGGCAAGTCCTGCTGCTTTTCCCAGGCCATTAGCAGGGAGCTGGACTGGAAGTAGAGCAGCCGGTGCAGGAACTATCGCAGATGTGGGAGGATATGGGATGCTGGCATTGCACGTGGACACTTCACCCGCTGCGTCACAATGCTGACCCCTGGTGCAATCCTTTGACATGAAGGAGACTCTCAATGGGATGCTGGGTTCTCGCTTTGCACAAACGGGGAGAAGGGGAAGAAGCTGGCGTAACCTGTGTGCTTGGTTACGAACGTTTGGCTCAATGCTGGGCTTGAGACCAACAACCCCCGGAAGGTGGCCACAGGAAGGCAATGTTGTCCAGAAGTCCCGCATCAGGGCTGACATGGCAGGGAAATGGAAGGGAGCCGCAGCCCACAAACAGCTGGCGAGCCCTCAGGTGAGGGGTGTTTGGGTGTCTGTGATGTGAAAGCTGACCCCAGATGGGTTCCGGCAGACACTGCAGTGCCAGGGACCTGACTACAATTCTCAAGGCAAACTGAGGTGGCGCCGGTCAGCGCTGATGGTGAGGAAATTCTAACAGTCTAAGTCCCTCCTGTTGCCTCTGCCTGCTGGCCGGAGGTCTCCCCACGGGGTGGGGGTACGGGAGACGTGGCACTTGTCTTTCTTCCTTAGGTTCGTCACGTATTTGAAGACAGCCATCACGCTGCTGTGTTGCCTCATGAGTTTGCCTTTAGATGAAAAATAAGAACTCTTCTCCTTGGAAGAAACCTCTTTAAGTGGAGTACGTAAACATCGTCACCAAAATGCACTGAAATCGAACATGAGTAGTTTATCGAGGACATTTTCTTGTTCGATAGCATCCATCATTTTCTCTTTTGTTTATTTTTCCTCTTATTAAACAGCGATTACCAAGCCATTCCCAGCAGGCTCATTAAAACCCTTAACTTCCTTTGTCATAGGCAGTGCCCCTCATTTCGTAGACCAGTGGCTTCCTGCTTGCAAATACTCACTGTTACTTCTTTTCTTTCTTTTTTTAGCTGTTATCATCATCAGAATAATTTTGCAGTGGGGATCTTTTAAGTGTATGACCCTGGTGAATACCAAAACTCTGTTTGAATTTCATTTATGCTGATGTTGTTCACATTTCAAGGAAATTTTCCAAATGAATACGGCGGGTCTTTCCTGATTTGTATGAGGAAGTGCCATTCACGACTTTGTGGAGTTGAAGTTTCCTAGAGCTGTTTTGAATGTACACTTATGTGTGCTTCTGCCTCTAAGACAGGGAAAATGAGCCAGGAAGAAATCTGGTGATTTACTGCAATTAAAAAAAAACCCTTTGGCACATTGGGGCCGTGCTTCTTAGACTGAAATGTATGGTGTCTAGGCATTGGTTCATTCCTAGTCCATACTACGAGTCCTGTCTGTCAGGCACCCTGCTACAGTAGGGAAGATTCCAGGGCGACGATTTCCCCCATGAGCCTACTGCTGGCTAGAGACACCAATATACAAATAGGGGCTTGAGTTCTCACCATGCTCCTGATAGAAGGTGCTCAAAAAATGGGAACCCCTCCCACTGCTGCCACAGCTATCAGCACTATTGCTGCGATTTATGCTTCTGGTGCTCCGGTTACTACCGCGACTGTCACCACTACAACCGTCACCACTATCACTGTTAATACTGATGCTGCTGGTGCTCCTACTACTGCCTGTACTGTTATTAGTACTGCTGTTGCTGCTACTGCTGTTGCTACAACTGCTTCTGTTATTACCATGGAAACCGCCGCCACTACTGCTACCACCACTACTCCACCATTTCAGTCCTGTTGCTGGGTAGCTATCTGACCTTTGACAAATCACTTAATCTACTGTGGCCTTTACTTCCCCCATAAATTAGGCAATGGAATTAGGCAGCTGTCTCTGTCCTCAAGGTGGCCATAAGTGTGTTACCAAAAACAAACAAATAAAAAAACGATATAAAATACTTTGGGGAATGATATTTTAACAAGCCTTGTTAAGCCTTTTAAGCAGCCTTGTTAGTGGGAGAATTCCCCTGTAATTTGTTGATATGTTATGAATCTCTAATAGTAGGTATCAACTTGCTGGGCTAGCCACTTTTCTCCCGGGCTGCCTGAGCTCTCAGAAGTCACACCTCTCTTGTTCTGGGGAAGCGATTCCCCCCCGCCCTCGGAACTGAAGTACATTATTTCTGACTCCTCTCGGGCTCTCATGTTCTGTGACTCCTCTCTGGAGATCTCCCAGTACAGGACGATCGCACATCCTCGTGTGTGAAAGACAAATTAGTGACTGTGAGTGCTCCCGTTCCTTTACAGCATTTCCTGCTTTGCACAGCAAACTGTGTGGTCACCTTCCAGAACAGTGGTTTTCTTTCTTTTCTTCTTCTTCCTTTTTTTTTTTTTTTTGACAAGCAGAGTGGAAAGTGAGAGAGAGAGACAGAGAAAGGTCTTCCTTTTTGCCGTTGGTTCACCCTCCAATGGCCGCCATGGCCAGCGCACTGCGGCCGGCGCACCGCGCTGATCCGATGGCAGGAGCCAGGAGCCAGGTGCTTTTCCTGGTCTCCCATGGGGTGCAGGGCCCAAGCACCTGGGCCATCCTCCACTGCACTCCCTGGCCACAGCAGAGAGCTGGCCTGGAAGAGGGGCAACTGGGACAGAATCCGGCACCCCAACCGGGACTAGAACCCGGTGTGCTGGCGCCGCAAGGCGGAGGATTACCCTACTGAGCCGTGGTGCCGGCCCACAACAGTGGTTTTCATGCATCCTTACTGATTCTCCCTCCTGTGCTGCTTCAGTCTGCACAGCATTTCTCCATGCAAAACAACTCACTGAATACTGAAAAACTGGACTATCATCCTGCTCTTCCACCTGTCCTCCACTGACTGCCACTGATTTCCTCTATCTGATTCACTGCTGAAGAGGAAATGAGCAACAAAGTTATGTTTCATTAGCTGTAGGCAGAAGAGTACGTATGGCACTAAGCTCTGTGACAGTGCTGCAACACACGAGAGAAAGCCAGAGGCACGATCTGTGCCTTTAAGAAGCTTAAAGTCTATCACTGCTGGGTCTTGGCTGGTGTGAGGCAAGGTCTTTTATGAGGTAGCAAGTGTATGAATTAACCAACAGTGTCCGCGAGGGTTAATAAGACAAACCATTGATCACCTCCCATATAGGAGTTTTCCTAAGAAAAAAAGAACACATACAACAAAAATCTGAATAAGAGCATATGAACTGGGTGATAACAAGTTGGCTCCTAAGTGCCCATAATTAATGATATTGACTTGATATTAAATTATTAGTTTTTCCAAACCTTTTTACCTCTCCTCTTTCCCATTATTTCTAGGAGCAATGCAGCAGTCTCAGGGAGAGGAACAAAGAGGGAAATTTAATTTCTGCCTGGAGGATTTCTTGAACAACTGACAGGAGCAATAGTCTGAAAACCAAACTCATTCTGATTTACAATAAACAGATTTTATTGAGAAAATAATAGGAGTTTTGGGGGAAGTTAAGGATGTCAAGATTGAATATGAAGGACTAAGCTTGAAACACTGTGCACAGATTTATACTAAATGCTTAAGAGGAAGGAGGAAGATTGGATGGCATTGTCATTTTTCCTCCCCACATGGAAGTGCGACTTGAAAATGAGGCTGGCTTGGGAGTGTTGAAGGAAGGAGCTGGAGGAGCAGTGCTCTACACGTTCCAGAAAGCCTTCACCCCATGCTCCTCATCGCTGAATCCTGGAGCAGAAGCAGGAGGCTTCTCCTTTAGGGTGTACCTTCCATTTCAGGGTGCAGCTGGGGAGCCCCAGAACCATAGATTTCCAGTATAGATGGTAGAAGGGCAGAAGTTTTAGCTGGATTTGCTGATAGCCTTGTGACGTTCATCTACCCAAACATGGTGCAAAGAACACAGCTGGAGGTTCTGGAACATCCTCTCTCTAACAAAGGGTCTAACAGAGAACCGAGAAACCCAGAGGACTTGGAGTTGCCTGGAAGTCAAAACAAAGATTGAGAGGTTTAATCGACGCCGGAGAAAAGCATAACCAAACTTTGCCAGGCGCCATGGTTCAACAACAACAGTGCAGGTGGATAACCAGTGGGAAGAGGGAAGCGCTGAGGGAAAAGAACACTCAAGTGTCCTTGGGTTCAGAGGAGTGATTGAAGGGAAGCTACCAGGAGAGAAGAGAATTTTGAGTCAGGACTATTAGCTTTTAGGTTGAAGTTACAGAGTTTCACTGAATTGACAATTTCAAACAAATTTCCCATTGTCGCCCTAAAAGAAGAGCTTGGAAAACCAAGCACACTGAGCCCTGGTCTTGCCTGGCGAGTTGAGGGTGTTCGTGGATGTTGGTAGTGTTCAAGGAGGGAACGGGCTCTGAGTCCAGCAAAGAACAGGAGCCTGGCTCCTGCAGCTCAGAGTCAACACTCCTTCATCCTAAAGCTAGGTCTGCCACATATTGTGAATGTGCATTGGCGTGCCCTAGCTCATCGCCAGGAACAATTAATTTTGGCATGTGTTTGCATTTCTCTGGTGTTTGTAGCTTAATGAGGTCTTCCTTACAACTTGATGACCACGTCACTCTGGGTGAAGTGGAATCCTCTGCGGGCCCTGTGCTTTCTGTCATGTCCTACCTCTTAGTTTCAATGCACGCGTTCCCTGTGAGCTGCTGCTGACGGACATTCCCAACGCATGCCTGCCTTTCTTGTGTCCCTGGACACCACCTGGAGTTTGGGACTGGTTAACACCATCACCCTTCAGTCTGTCATGCAGGCATAAAAAGGTAATTAGGGCTCTCACACACCCACCTAGAATCATAACTGGCTTCAAGAACTGGGTGTACTGAAAAGTAAGTGTAAATTAGAGTTTTAGAAACCAAATCCCTTAAATTGTTACCAAGTGGCCTGATAAAAGAATTCTATTGTGAGTTCTTTTGAAAAATTAAAATATTTCTTTAAAAATTTTTGATTGCCACTTATTTGTTGGTTTAGTCAAGCACCTTTTTTTGTGCTGGTCACTGGGGTAGGTACTTAATTCCCCTTGGCTATAAATCCATGTTGCTATGACGGGGTTTGCTTGGACTGAGATGTTCTTGATGCTAGCCTCTGCATCATGACAGTAGGGTCTCTTCCAACACTGTCTAGGAAAAATATCCAAGCATGTATTTTAAGGAAAATGATAGTTTTCCCTCTGAGTGCTTTAAAACTTCTCCTTCATTATTTTCATATTTCACCTTAATTCCAAAAAGCTTTGCATTGCTGGAAGCCATACGACCTGGCCAAATTGTTTCTGGGATGGCCGTGAGCATGCATTTGGGTGTTAGCCACCACAGGTGGGCCTGCTCTCAGTGGTGGGGCTGCTTCCACCTGGAATTCTCTCTGTAGCAAGAATGTGAAGGCTGAGAGAGAACAATGCATGTTTGCTTGTCAACAGTTTCAGCAGGAAGAATTATTTTTTTGTCAGCTACTGGAATTCTGTTTTATCATTCAGCAACCACTTATTAAAGACTTATTGCGTGCCAAACACTCTTAGTTGCTGAAGACAGAGAGAGAGAGAGAGAGAGATCTGAGAACAACACTGTGCTCAGAGTTCCTGGGCTGAGGGTAGGAGACAGGCACATGAATAAATAATTAAAACCTAGCATTTATTTATTCACTCAGTGACTCGTATGCTTATTATGTTTCTAAGATAAATGTTTTACTGGAGGTCATTGACAAGGTGTTCGGCAAGGAGCCATGGGGAAGCAGTTCCCCTGGCCTGCGGGAATGGGCAGAGGGGGAATGCTAGGAGCGGTTAGGTCAGATGGTAGGGAAGCAGGGCATTGAGTGGGACCTTGATGTTAGGTGAGGAGAGGACTGTAAGCAGCAGGATTGTAGGATAAAAGGTGAACATGGATGGTGGGGAAAATACTCTGCACAAAAGTCCATGCTCAAATGAAACTAAGCTCCTGTCCCACAGGCGTAAACAAGCAGGAGAGATGCATACGCATGTTTTCCATCTCTGAGCTGCCTTGGAAGGAACCTTGAATCCGACATTAAAAATCAAGCATGCATTAGTCATTCCTCACTGGGTATGTGCCACTTCTGGTCATTTAAGAGTTATTCAGCTATTTCCTTTGGCAAAGGTGACAGCTTCTGCTCCTTGCCCATTTAACAATCAGCTGGATGCTGGATGCTTACTATAAAGACTACAATTCCCAGGCTCCTTTGCCACCATGCATGATCATTCGACTAAGCTCTGGCTAAGCAACTGGAGACTTCTAGGCTGGGGTATAATGAGCTCTGACTCAGCAGGGAGATGTGCTCTTCATTCCTTCTGTGCATTCTCCTCTGATGTCTGGAACGCAGATGTGATGGCCGGAGCCAGGGTTGACTTATCCAGAAGGCATACAGCCTGGTATCCTTAGTACTTTCAGTGTTCATTAAAAATATTTTACCTCCTTTTGAAATCATATGGAAAATAATAAACCTTGAAGTAAAAAATATTAATACAATAGTAAAATACCAATGTAACCATAAAATATTACTGATAACTTTTTAAAGGATCCATGAAGGCAAAAGTTCATAGGGCCAACAAAAGTCCAAGTGCAGCTCTGGTTGGAGCCACACCTGGAGAAAGACTGAGTTAGACACTGAGATCCCAGGGAGTTCATGGGGTGGCCACACCCCCCACGGTGCACGCTGGGTAAGCTCCTGTACATTTCAGCTGCTGTGTGAGGGTTGCTGTTCCATGTAGCTCTTTGCAGTTCCTCACAAAAGCAACTGATGCTCCTTGACAAGACCCTGCCCAGCTTCTGGGTGACTGAGTGGAAGCAGAGAAGGGCTAGCCTCAACCTTCACTTGGCTTCATATGCACCAGCACCTCTCACGTGGTTGGCCCGAGAGCTGTGCTCCATGAGGCTCAGTGGGACATGGAACTCCCAAAGTTTTAAGAAGTTTTTCTTTAACGTATCTCTCCAGTGTAGGGCTATGGCCCCCACGTGGGCTCTGTAGCTTTGTGCCTGTGTACAAATCAACTCCAGCTAACACTTTGGAAATTTGAGATGATTTTCTCACTGTAAAATCATGGTGTACAGAAAACTCTCTCTCTCCCTCTTGACAGGGTCTTAAGAAACAGGAAATGGTTTTCTCCTAAATGCACCCTCACATTTTCCCCTTCATTCCAAAGCCAGCCTGAATTCTGATTCTGCCCGTCCCCTCCCATCCCACTGGCATCTGGCCCCAGGGGAAAAGCTCTCCCCACATAACACAAATCTCACACGGAGAACAAAGCAGAAAGGAGCAAGCTGCAACCAACCTCTTTGGAACCACATGAGTTCCAGCTGCTCAAGGGGCAGTCCCCGCGTGGCTTGGTGTGTGTGAGTAAGCTGTTCACAGCCTCACTGCAGAACTTTCTCTGCTCTCTTGCTTGGGTGTGAGTGGGTGGCAGGTCACAGGCTGGTTGATAACAAGGGGCTACTTCTGCACCACTTCCATTTTTAGTGGAATGGAGTGTGACTTGGACACGCTCCTTCTAACAAGGGCAAAATCGTAAAGAGTGTTGAGAAAAGGTTTGGTAGAAAGTAAAGCGTCAGGAGAAACATAGCGCCGATATTGTTCTCTCTGCCTGTGTCCTCTCCTCTCTTTCTTCTTTCTCTTTATTCCTTGTGTAGCATCACCCAGCCTAGACCAGGTTGAGGCTGCCCTGGGTTTACTTACAGGGAGTTTCTGTGCTTTGCTGATTCTCAGTGTGTCAGTAAAAGCCAGCTAAAACATCACCTCATACATTAGACACGACATCTTGCCTTCCAGCCTTGATCACAACAAGTAGGAGAAAAGTCAGCTTGCTTAGATAAAAGAGGTACACTTGGGTAAAGGGAGTCTGATGATTGTAGGGAAAATGAAAGAAAAAGATAATAAGATAGGTCTCAAATGGAGATGGAGTGAAGCAGCAATGAGCCTTCATTTCTGAAGGAAAATGAAGAGACAGGGTGAGGGTTACCTACAGGTAGAAATGCAGACCACGTGGGCCAGACGTGCAGGAGTAGTCAGTGTGCGTGCCAGGATGGGGGGTGGTGGTGGTGGTGTGGGACATTGTGCACAGACAGCAGGAACCCCCATCTTCCTGGCCTGAATTCAGCATGGGGCGCCTGGCTATTGCTGGCTGTGGCAGGTGTGCTTTTGCTTGGTGCCTGCCGTACAACAAATGGGTTTTCATTTTTCTCTTCTACTCCCTCTGCTCCCCCCCCCCACTCCTTCTTCCCTTCTGATGCCTGTCAGTGGCGCTATGCTTAAAAGACCTTGAAACTCACCTGTTCTGCTGGTGCCGTATCAGCTTTATTGACACATATTTAAATCTTGCTTTTATTGTATCCTCCGGTGGTAGGATATAAAAGATACTAAGTCGTATCTGTTAGGTCTCTGCAGCCATTACGTAATTGTTACATGCTCCATCACGCTTTATGGCCAGACAGTTGACTGCCTTGGAAGCTGTACCTGTAAGGTACTGGAAAAATAAGTAATGTTATTAATAGTTTCATGGCAACAAGTTCAGCATCATTTCAAAACAAACTTTGTGCCTTTATTTTACTTCTGTAAATGGAGCATGGGCTCTCTTGGGCTCTGAGCAGGGCATAATTCCACGGCTTCACCGGGAAGGGTCTCCAAATGCTGTGGAGTTTCTGTCCCCTGGTGAATGTTGTCAGTTTATGTGGCAGTTAAAGCCCCAAATGGCCTGTGCAGGCGAGGACAGCATAGAGGTTAGGCTGCCTGCAAATGCCTGCCCTGTGGCCAATCCATGGGGTAGGGCATGTGGCTGTCCCTTTCCAAAACACAAATCAAAGTAAGAAGCCAATATTAGTCCAAGTGATGGCTGAATGTTTATGTCCTCTCAAAATTAGCATATAGAACTTCTAGTCCCAAAGTGGTTGTGTCAGGAAGTGAGTAAGGTGCAGCCCTCCCACAAGAAGTCTGGGGAGAATCCTCACCCCTTCTCACCATGAAGTTAGAGGAAGAAGACAATTGTCCATGAACAACAGGCCCTCACCAGACACCAAGACAGCTGGTGCTTCCAGCACAGTGGGAAATCAGTTGCTGTTGTTGATAAGCTGCTCTGTGTTATTCTGTGCTGGCAGCCGAAACAAAGACAACTACCACCACCAATCACGGAATGTGAGGAAGTATTTTCCACTGTAATTCGTAGATAGCTGTTAATATTTCTGCTTTCACAGGACTTTATGTGGACTTCAAAAACAAAGCCTATAATAATCATTTATTTTTGTTTACTTAGAAAGCTTTCTGTATCTGAACTCTGTGAATTCTTAGGGTGCTGGGTGAGGTCCTGGAGCCACAGTGGTTACGAAAGAGAATGGCACACCTCTCTGGGAGAGCTGGACCAATCTTGGCAAGTCCACAAGGTATCCATGCGACCACAGGCAAATGATAAGCCTCTCTGAATTGCTGTGTTTTCCTGTGCAGTGTCTACTGCCTCTGTCATTTGCAGAATCAACAATAGATATTAACAGCCTTTCCCAGAACCTATAACAGGGTAGATGTACAAGAATTGTTAGCTGAACTGAACTGAAAGAAACGCATAGTTTGCTTTATTTAAACACAAGTCATTACTGGTTATTCTGACAACACCAAAATCAAGTATTGAGAACCAAAGGTCTTCTCCCAAGTAATGCTTCATCCTGCATTTTAGAAACCTGCCTCATTTTATCCTGTAAGAAATTGCCTCTGCATTTCACAGTCGATCTCCATTTCAAGCACCCAGATTAATTTCTATAATCATAGTTTCATTTTGTCACATTTATATATCTTTTAAGAAATATTGCATGAGTCGTGTTGCAGCCTAAATATATCAGTTTTTGTTAACTCTGGAGAAGGCAAGTAGAGGGCATTTTACTTTTGGAAATAGGATTTGATACAGTGAGCCATGAAGATTTGACATGCTGGAATTGTCTCTTAAGGGAAAATAGACTCTCTAATGTGGTTCCAGGCAAGAGAGGGACTCACGGGCCAAGTTTCCGTCAACTTGGCTGAATTTTGAGGGAGAGTGTGAGGGCATCCTACAGGCCTGCCACGGGGGTGGGGGTGGGGTGGGGGGTGATCTCTTGAGAATGGGGCTAGAATCCTTAGAAACAACCAGGCACTACAGGCTTGTGTCCTTGTTTTGCCCAAGCTCAGTTGGTCACTGTTGGCTGGTAGGAAACGTGGCTTTTGAGCGTGTCCGCTTGGCGGATCTCACCACTGTCGAGTCACTTGGCACTGACAGCAGCCACCCTTGCTAGGAAGGAAGCGTTTTTTCCCACAACACATGAAACGCAGAGCTGGATGGCTGGCGGGTTCCATGGCCAGACCTGGCTCTGTCGGGTCACAGTTATTCTGCCTGGCAACGGTTTTGAAGAGGCCTTGGTAAGTTCCAGATGGTCGCCACTTGCCTCATTTGTCCTCCATTTGAAGGAATTTAAAAACCGCTTGCTTGTTTGCATGCCAGGGCAGTACAGAGTTTTCCACGGTGGCAGTTCAGTGGTAAGGAGCTGGGATTTACTTCTGTGGTCCTTTGCTTTGTGCTGTAGTTTATTTAGCAACAATTGGCTTCTTTGTCTGCTTTTAGAGTTGAGTATACATTAGGATCAGCTGTATGGATTAGCATCAGTTATATGCATTATGGTCAGCTACATGCTTTGGGAACAACAACGTGCGTTAGGTTCAACTATATACAAAAGGCCTTAGGGTCAGCCATATGCATAAGGAGCAACTCCACACTTAGGGTCAGCCGAATGCATTGGAATCAACTGTCTGAATTAGTATCAACGGTCTTCATAGGAGCTAGCTAATACAGTAGGGCCAACTGTAGGCATTAGGGTCAGCCATATGCATTCAGGTTGTCCATGCACATTTGGGTCAGCCATGTGCATTAGTGTCAGCATATGAGTTAAGGTCAGCCATGTGTGTTAGTGTCAGCATATGTGTTAGGGTCAGCCACGTGCATTAACATCAGCATATATGTCAGAGTTAGCTATTACATTAGGGTCAGCATATGTGTTAGTGTCAGCATATGTGTTAGGGTCAGCCATATGTGTTAGTGTCAGCATATACGTTAGGGTTAGCCATGCGTGTTAGTGTCAGCATATGTGTTAGAGTCAGCCATATGCGTGAGTGTCAGCATATGCATTAGGGTCAGCCATATGCGTTAGTGTCAGCATATGTGTTAGGGTCAGCCATGAACATTAGTGTCAACATATACATAGGGTCAGCCTTGTGTGTTAGTGTCAGCATATGTGTTGGAGTTAGCTGTTACATTAGGTCAGCATATGCACAGGCTCAGCCATGTGTGTTAGGATCAACGATCTACTTGCCCTGCTTTATCCTCCTGCACCGCTTCACTCACCAATGAACCACTAACGCCTACCTGAAAAGTGATATTTCTCAGTGTTGCCTTTTGAATTCCTGCCACTTCCTCTTCATTGACAGAACTGCATATAGGGCCCATGTGCAAGGAAGACGTAACATACATGGCCCAACGGTGGGTCTTTGTCCTCCTTGCTGGGCCCAACCTCCACACTGATCACACAGCACCTGCTACTAGAGCATAATTATATATGAAATTCTATGCAACACTCAGGTTTATTCTTTTAAAGGCCCCAGAAATGCTTTAAAAGCAGACAATAACAAAGCCAGTAAAGAGAAAAGGAAGTTTTATAACAAACCAGGGAAAAGCATAAAAGAAACACATATAAAAGAAAGAATAGGTAAACAGCACATTGAAAAGACAGGAAGTACTTCCAGAAAAGCAAATCATTTAGAAAAAAGAGTCATTTGGGAAAGACTGATGTGTCTGAAAAAAAAAAAGTAGTTAAGAATGAAGCTGACAAAAAGTCAATTAAAAAAGAAAACCTTAAAGAAAGAAACAAATATAACATTGCTCATGCCCAGAGCTCAACTGAAAGCTTGCATTGCTAAAGAGGCCTCATTTGAACAGAAGACCAGCCCGGCATCAAGACCATGACTTCCTGTGTGCCCCAGGTGCCCAGTGTTCCCTTGGGAATGTGCCTACTGAAATGGGTGTTAACAGTGAGGGGCTTTAGAGCATGTCTGATTACTCAACATGTATAAGCACAGTGAAGCAAAATGAGAGAATCAGAGAGAGAGAACGAGAGCGAGAGCGAGAGAGAGAGGAAGGAAGGGGACACTTTTTGAAGGTGATTTTCTTCTCTTTCTCCCCTAGCTCCAGGAGGCAAAGGAGCTTGGTGGGTTAAGTCTTCATGGGTTGAATCTCCGTGTCCTTGCTGGCCTCCAGTGGGAGAACCCCAAGCCTGAGCCTCCTGCTGTCTTACAGGGCTGTGTGACGATGCCGTCTCCAAAGGGGTCTCCAGGTCTCTCCAAGGAAATGGCCATATTCCCCCAGTTACCACGTATCGGACTGCTGCGTGGGCTTGGGGAGAGTGGTTTCCTGAGCCAGGCCACCAGAAGTTCACAGCTAGGTCTCCATGGGCATTGGCAGCGTGGGACATCCCACAGCACCCCCTCTTCCTTGCACCCTCCTCACACCATCACCCTGCCCCTGAGCAAGGGACCACTGTCGATATGTCAAGGGCACTGTGCAAGTCATGCTGGGCGTGTCAGCGTCACTCCAGTGCACAAAAATAGGACTATGTGGGAGAAAGGGGAGGAGACACAGGGAAGCTGAAAAGGAAGGAAGAAAACGAGGCGGCACTTTCTCTTCACTGCTTCCTCTAGGGTCTTTGCCCTTCTCTAACTCCAGAATTATTATTGTTGGCAAAGGGGATTGGCTGAGCTGTTGAACACTGATGGGTTTCTCTTTATGTTGATGGAGGGATTCCCTATGCTTGGAATTTGTAATGTGGGTTTTTGATTTATAATCAGAGTTTGAGGGCTGAGTGTAAGACCAGACTTTAGGTGTGAATTTGCTATGGCTGAGCAGTATTTGGTTTTCAAGATTCTTCATTTAGTCTGCAAATGCCCATTTAGTGCCTGCTCTACTTCAGTGTTGGGAATTGGGGTCAAAGCAGAGACCAGGACAGACAAGGGCCCCCTGCTGGCATAGCTTCTGTTAGGAAATAAATCAGTATAATATGAATGTCAGGGGACATGAGGGACTGTGAGAGGGCACCTGCGGTCCCCAAGGTGACAGAATATTATGGTGGCCACATCAGTGTGCAAGGGCAAGGGGAGACTCTCAGGGGTCCCAACCAAAGTACAAAGAGGGAGCCCAGGCTGAGTGGGGAAGCTGTGGCCGAGCCATCTCTCAGGTGGCACGGGGTGTGTTGTGCTTGAAGACAGGAGGGCCAGAGGGCTTTGCTGGAGTGAGAAAGACAGAGGGATGTAAGACGTGAGCTCGAGAGGGAAGCAGGACTCAGTCATGTAGGGCTCTGCTATAGAAATAGATTCCCCAATGATCAGTAATTAAAGCTGTGATTCCAGTCTGTACAGAGAAATAGCTGCAGTGTGCGACGAGCCCAGGTACAGTCCTAAGACCTCTGCATCCGTCACTTCTGATCTCCAGGACAGCCCTTGGAGGCATAAAATCCTCGCTGCAAGGACAAAGACACTGATTCTGAGGGCTTGGGCGCCCTTGGAGGGCACCTGGCTGCTGGGCGGCAGAGCTCAGCGCTACACAGAAGTGCTCTCCGGTCACCTGTAGAGCTGGTTTAAAGCTGATGCCTGCTCCTCTTTCTGGGAGAGAGGAGGTCCAGGGCGGGGCCCAGAGACCTAAGCATTCTTCAGCAACTCTCCAGGGCCTTCGGAAGTCAACTAAGGTTAACTTGTGGGGCAGAAGAACAGCTGCTTCTCAGAACACCTTGATTAGCCAAGCAGTCAATTAAGCGAGCAGACAGACAAACGTGGGCTCTTCCTGCGCAGGTCTGACACAGCACACATGGTTGCACCGTCCCACCTAACTCTGCGTGGCCAGTAGACCCCAGTATTACTGAGATCCTACTCCTTGCCTGTTTGAAGCTTGTTTTCTCTTTGCTGAGCCTATCCAGGCAATATGACACATTTTGAGGAACTAATAAAAGGGATGTCAGACTTTTCACTAATGCAATGTTTCAATGTGAATAGATACATGTGGTGAAGTTATAGTAAGATGACAGATTTAAGGTTTTCTGTATGGCATGTCTGTTTTTCCTGGGACTCATCATACATGCTATTAGAATGGCATATTTTTAGATAGTTTAATGTATATGGCGTGTGTTACATACACATTTGTGAAACGTTTATTCATTTACCTTCTCATGTTTATTTGCTTGGATAATATGTCATCTCCAATATACCTGTGGAGTTTTTAAAAGTTCATGGAAAATACATACTTTGAAAAAGCTATGCATATATCTGAAATTTTGTGTACTAATGAACTCATACAAACTGGGTACATTATGTCTGAACAGGGTCTATTTGCAGTACCAACAGAAATAAGATACCAGTTATAAAAGAGCACCAATCAGCACAGCATAATTCTGGTAAAATTGAAACAAAGAAAAACATTAAATTGCTGGGAAGATTGGTGGAAGAATAGTGAAACCACTGATACCTTATGCAAAGCTTAGGGGGACAATGCCCCAAAGAAATCGGCACTTCCTAAGTGGACAAATGACTTTAAGAAGGAATGAGACAATGTTGAAGGTGAACCTGCATCAGCAGACCATCCATATCAGTGAAGAAAAAAAAGCACCTTGTCCATACCCTATCTGAAGGAGACTGACAATTGGCAGCAAAAACAATAGCAACCCCGTAGACATCTCAGTTCTGATTGAGAATTAAAGTGGGACAAGCTTTCTGCTCAATGGGTGCCAAACTGCTGCACTTAGATCAGCATAGCTTTCACTGGGAATTTGCCACAAATGGAATCGAGATACTGAAGTATTTCCTTGAAGAACCGAAACAGGAGATGACACCAGCTTTACCAGTGCTATCCTAAAGACAAAACACAATCAAAGCTATGGGTCCCAAGAGGTGGAAGTGATCCAGTCTAAGCAAAAGTGGACCAGTCTAGAGCAAAGGTCACCGGCACGGTTTTTTGGATGCTCAAGACTTTTTTCCTGTTGGTTTTCAGCAGAGCTGAAGAATGATAGCGTCTGCCTGTTGTGAGAGTGCTTTGAAAACATTAGCCAAAGCTCTAGCAGAAAAGTGCTAGGACAGCTTCTCCAGGAAGCCCTCCTCCACCATAACTGTGCTCCTGTTCGTGCACCCTAAGACCGAGGGTTTTAAGTGAAATCATCATGTTTCCACCTTACAGTCTGGATTGTCTCCTTCTGATGTCTTTTGTATCCTAATCGGAAAATCTTTAAGGGCATTTTAAAAACTTTTTTAAATTAAAAATGAAAAAAAAATGACTGTAGTAACATGCTTAAAATCCCTTAGGAATGGACTAGATGATGGATATGATTGTTTACAAGAGTATCTAGAACTTGATGGAGCTTATGTTGAGAGATTATGTTTTTTATTTATCTTTTAACTCCATTTTCCCACAACCATTCTGGGGCACCATGATTATTATCATATTAACGAGTATTTAGCCCTAAGATTTGGAAGGGATCATTTCTCGATTGTGATCCAGGTGAAATGGATGAGATGTGAGTCCTTTGATTAGCAGGATTGTTGTCTCACAGAGGAAAAGAGCAGGCACACCAACTGTAGTATAAGGCACAAGAGGTACCAGAGGAGAGAGGATTCGCACCAGCGTGGAAGGCAGATCCATCGCAGATCCCCTGAGGAGATAATGTTCAAGCTGGAACTTGAAGGATGAGTGTCAATGGACATCCCACTGCCCGTGTTCAAAACCGAGTTCCTACTCTTGTCTCCACCCTTTATAGTTTCCTTCCTTCCTTCCTTCCTTCCTTCCTTCCTTCCTTCCTTCTTTCCTTCCTTCCTTCCTTCCTTCTTCCCTCCCTCCTTCGTTCCCTCCCTGCCTCTCTCTCTCTCTTTCTTTCTTTTTCTTAATTTCTTTCTCTTTCTTTTTTTAAGATTTATTTATCTTATTCGAAAGGCAGAGTTACAGAGAAAAGAGGGGGAGAGACAGAGACAGAGATCTTCCATCTGCTGGTTCACTCCCCAAATGGCTGCAATGGCTAGAGCTGGGCCCATCTGAAACCAGGAGCCAGCAGCTTTTTCCAGGTCTCACATGTGGGTGCAGGGGCCCAAGCACATTGGGCCATCTTCTGCTGCTTTCCCAAACCATAAACAGAGAGCTGGATCAGAAGTGGAACAGCTGGGACTCAAACTGGCACCCATATGAATGCTGGTGCTGAAGGCAGTGGCTGGTAATCCACAGCGTCCACGGGTTTTTCCAGTTCTCATGTCATTCAACGGTAACTCTGTCCATCCTGTATCTCAGATTGTAAACCTACACTCATCTTTGAATCCTATTTTGTCTTATACCTTTTTTTCCAGTCTACCAGCAAATTGTATCTGCTGTATCTTCAAAACACAGCCTGTTGAGGCTTAGATGGAAAAGTTGTCTTGTTCAAATTATGTATCAGGGAAGACAAACATTTGAACCCAAACTCTTAATTCCAGACCTCTTCTGTATTCTTCCCCTAGGAAAGCATGGATGTAGAAATGTTGCTTCATGGGGAGATATCTGAGGAAGAATCTTGAGAATTAGACTCAAAGGGAGGCTGGAATCAGATCATGGAGGGGTTTAAATTCCACGTTGAAAAGTCTGGATTTTTTTTTTTTCACAAACAACAAAGATGTTTAACAATGTAGGTAGAATGGATGGGGTTTAAACCACTTCAGAAGGATTCACATGGCCACAGGCAGTGGGATGAGTGGAGAGAGGCATCTTGAGGCCAAGGCTACGCCAGTGGTCTGGGTGAGAAGCACTGGTGTGCCATGAGGATTATCGCCTGGGAATGGAAGGAAGTAACCACACTGGACATCTCAGAGTTAATTACATGTCCATTGGCAATGCAGTGGCTTCAGAGGCAAGAAAGGAAGACTCAGAGGTAATGGTTACACACAGCAAGTGCTCTAGATAGAAGTGCTGAGCCACGTGTATGACAGATAGTGATGTTCTCACCAGAACGTTATCTTGCAAGGAAAACGAGAAATTTCATCGATTTTGAGGTTCCTGTGGGTCCTTTTGCAGAAAATATCAAATCAGATACATATATGGAATGAAGGTGTTGAGACTCAAATTATGTATTTAATAGAAAGTCATTGAATTTTAATATCAGCAATGTTTTGGACTAAATAATCTGAAACTGTTCTTTAGTAAACACCTAGGCAATGTTGAGAGCATGTATTGTATAAAAACTCTTCTAACTACAATCTCAAACTCAGAAGATGCCCTCTAAAGAAAAAAATATTTAGAAAGTGATCCCAGGCTGATCACAGTCCTGGAGCATCAGGTTAAGAAAAACACGAAGGAGCTGCAATTCGATCCTCATGAGCTGACACAAGCCTCTCACGTACCGTTTGGCCATAGATGTGTCTGCACAAGGGAAGACCACCACAAGCAATAGCCACACAGACAGCTGATATGGATAGGACTAGAACAATAGAAGAGTGGAAAAGAATGGAACAGAAGAATCCAGAATTAGACTTACATGCAAGCAAAACTCAGAAACAGCAGAGAGAAGGGTATAAATTCACCGTCACAGAACAATTGTCTATTATTGTAATTCAAAGAGTTTGATTGCATTTGTACCTCCCATTGTACACCCAAATCAATTAAAACAGTAAAACTTACAGAAGATAACAGGAGACCATATTTTTAGTCTTGTGGTAAAAATGAACTTTTAAATGTGATATACAGAGCACAAACCTTAAAATGGAAAGACTGATACACTGACTACTAAAATTAAAGCTCCTCTCCACAGAGATGGCTTTAAAAAGATGGAGACTGGAAGAAGATGTTTGCAAAGGTAGAGAACCTAAAGTTTTGCATCCAAAGCATGCAATGAAACTCAACAATTTAAAAGGACATGTGAACCAGTCAAAAATAAAGCAACTACAGGCCAGCACTGTGGTTCACTTGGCTAATCCTCTGCCTGTGGCGCCGGCACCATTGGTTCTAGTCCCAGCTGGGGCGCCGGGTACTAGTCCCGGTTGCTCCTCTTCCAGTCCAGCTCTCTGCTGTGGCCCGGGAGGGCAGTGGAGGATGGCCCAAGTGCTTGGGTCCCTGCACCTGCATGGGAGACTGGGAGGAAGTACCCGGCTCCTGGCTTTGGATTGGCGCAGTGCCGGCTGTAGCAGCCATTAGGGGAGTGAACCAACAGAAGGAAGACCTTTCTCTCTGTCTCTTTCTCACTGTCTATAACTTTCTCTCTGTCTCTCTCACTGGCAAAATAAATAAGTAAATAAATAAATAAATAAAGCAACTACACAAGCAGGAAGTTTTTAAAAACAGGAGATTAAAAAAAATATAAGGGGCCAGTGCTGTGGCCTACTAAGCTAAGCCTCTGCCTGTAGAACAGGCGTCCCATATGGGCACTGGTTCATGTCCCGGCTGCTTCTCTTCAGATCCAGCTCTCTGCTATGACCTGGCAAAGCAGCAGAGGATGACTCAACTGCTTGGGGCCCCGAGCCCATGTGGGAGATCCGGAGGAAGCTCTTGGCTCCTGGCTTCAGATGGGCCAAGCCTCGGCCATTGTGGCCATTCGGGGAGTGAACCAGTGGATGGAAGACTTTCTCTCTGTCTTTCCTCTCTCTGTCTATGATTATACCTCTCAAATAAATAAATATATATTTTTAAATGAAGCAAACTACACAAGCAGAAGATACTGAAAAATATACTTAAAAAATAACAGGAAATCTAAATGCCCACTACAAATAAGAGAATGTTCAAACTTTCGATTTGAAGATTGAAGCAATGATGAAATGCAGTTTGCCACCTGATAACCTGACATGGCCCAGATGAAGCAGTAAGGTATCCTGGTACACTGCTGGTGTGAACGTTAACTGTTTCATCACTTAAGAGAGCAATTCAGGGAAAGTAACAATACTGGAGATACTGCTACCTAGGATTCCATGCAGTGTTCCTAACGGATGTATCCCAAGACTCCAGGACTTAGACAGAGATGTTGTCACTCATACACCTGTGTGTCATGGAAGCAGCAAGAGATACAAGAAAGCCATCAAAGATGGGTCCATGCAGAACCTCCACAAAAAGAGGAGAAAGAGCAGGAGGAAGAGAATGTGGAAAAATAGGAGGAGCACGAGGTACATGGGTCAGTACTGTTGCAGACAAGATGTTAACAAAGAGGGTTGGCCAAGTTGCATCCAGTGATACCTGTTTGAGCAAGGTGACTTCATCAAGGAACTGCTGATGATGGTTAGAGCACCTGCTGTCTGTGATGGCACACTTGGGGTGGACTCCCAGCTCCAACTCTGGCTCCTGATTCCAGCTTCCTGCTAACGTAAGTCCTGAGAGGCATCAGTTGTAGCTCGCTTGGGTAATTGGTTCTCTGCTACTCATTTGAGAGAACTGTATTGAATTCCTGGTGCCTGGCTTTGGTCCTCTGTCTCTTGCTGACATTTGTGGAATAAAGCAGTAATGGAAGTGCTCTCTCTCTTCCTCTCTCTCTCTCTCTCTCTCTCTTTGTCTTTCTCTCTCTCTCTCTCTCTCTCAAATACATACATACATACATAATAAATTTTGAAGCTGGAATAGGGACAGAGGATGTGATGAAGTGATACCCATGTCTGAATGGTTTCGTTTCTACTGCAGAGATGACTAAAAACTGTGTTTTTTATATCTTACAAATGGAATTCGCATATATTGAAAAGCAGGGAACAACAGAGGAAAGAAACAATCACAAAAATACAAGTGCTTAGTAATGATCCCAGGGTCACACTACATTTGAAAATATATGTGTTTTTAATTGCACTCATTTCAAGAGTTTTTTGTGGGCTTCTGGAGTTTTTGTTCTTTTTTATCAGGCAAGAAAAGTTTTTTTTTTTTTTTTACTTTTATAAGAAAAGTTTTATTATAAGATTTTGGAATTGATGGGTGGCATTCTTTCTGTTTCCATAAACTTTTGGTGTGAGCTCACTTTACCTTGTGGAATGCATTATATGAAACTACAGTGCACTTTTGTTCAGAACCAGGTTTTGTTTTAAAAATCCCCTTTTCTTTTTAATTATTGGGAGAAAGGGAGAAAGCTGTAATTGTCTTTTCTCTCTAGGACACTTTTGAAAAACATGAATACTCCCTGGCAGTCTTTCTTTGGCTGGGAGAGAGCCGGCTTGCCCAGCCCCAGCCAGGTTTCCTGTGGCTGCTTCCTTGCCCTCCCCGCCCGTGCACCCTGGGGCTGCTGAGGGTCCCCGTGCCAGCCCTGGCTGGCCATACGCAAGTCTGCTGACTCCCAGTCAGCACATCAAGGGGTGAGGAAGAGCTCTGGAGACTGAACCTTGAAGGCTTCCCTTTGAAGTCACATTGCATGGCAGCTGCGGGGAAGCACAGGAAGAAGGCTCAGAAAACCTCTTCCCAGAGCTCCGCGGGGAGCATCGGGGCACGGGGACCATGGGAAGACCCCCCCCCTTGCCGCCTCATTCATTGGAAGCTCCTCCCTTTCTCAGAGCACGGCCTGGAGACTGAGGCTTTGCCTCGCTACGCTCCTCTTTCTCTGTCTACCTCCTCACCATGTTCTGGATCATCCCTTCGCAGTGGAAGGCAGGTCTGAGTCTCCTGAGAGGCTCTGTGGCTGGGTCCACCAGGCATGGCTCTTGACATGCTAATAAAGGAGATGAAGGGAAATGGAACAACCTTCCTGCCTCAGCAGTATCTGCTTCTTCCACTCATTGTTCCACTGCAAAATCTTATGTTGCTGTAAGAAGCTGGAAAGCTAAAAAGCAAAAAAAAAAAAAAACAAAAACAAAAAACAAAAAACAAAAAGCATGGTATAGATGGTTAGTTCCATCCCTTAAGCCCATTCTTCTTATCTTAGGAACAGACCTTCACTTTGCTGTCTATGCAGACCACGCTTGCAGGGTTCCCTGGCAGCTTGTTTTGCCCATGAGCGTGCACTGAGCACGCACAGAGCCACGTTGGACACCCTGGGTAGTGACCTTCAAGGCATGAGGCTTGTCTGGCATTCCTTTCCTTTCTGTGCTCCTGAAACCTGTGTTTGATGAAAGCCAGCGCTGGACAAGGCTAAGCTCAACACCTCTGGAAATGCAGCAGCAAGACAGAAGGGGGGTGCCACACCCCCAGCCTGATCCACTACAACGTTATGACAGGAGCATACATTGCCTCCCTATTTAAGCTGTTCCCAATTGTGGTTTCTATGATAGCAGCCAAACCTTTCATTCTAACAAGTATATGAGGAGTCTCCAAAGAGTTCATGGAAAATTCTAATTATAAAAATATCTATACATGGATTTCAAAGAGTTTTGCCCCCAAATGAACTTTTAATTCCATCTTTCCCTGAACTTTTTGAGGTTCCTTCGGAGACACTGATAAATGTTTAAAATGTGATCCCAATTACATGAAGGTGGAGGAATAATACTGAATTTTATGCAAGTTCTGAGGCCATGCAGATTAGCTCAATAAATGATTCATGAGCCAGGTGAAGTAAATATATATGGAGGCATTATTAAGACATTAATGTACTTACAAATTTAAAGTAGTACTGTGTGTTCATGTACCTTGGTAACCTGGAAGCTGGGATTATCGAAAAACCTTTTTGCCCCCTTATTTTTTGGAAGCATGAATTTGAATCTAAGTCTATACTTGCCTTGGTGATTCTGGTGGAATCAATACTGAAGAATTGATCTGTGGGACAAGCAGGTCAAGCTTTTGCCATGTGACTGACAGGTGAGGTGGCCATTGATCATGAGGGCCCTACCTGAGAAGAACAGGAGCTCTGGTGCAGATGTTTATAAAGAAAACTTGACCTCAAGGTCCTCCAGGGAAGGGTCAAAGTGGAAGTTTGCTCTCTTTTATCAGTCTGTGGCTGGTAGGACAGGAGACAGGCATAGAGGAGAGCTGGCTTCTTATTTGTGAAACAGAGTTCTCAGGTTCATAGGTGGGCGGACAGTAACCCATCCATGCCGCTGTCAGCCAGCTCCGGGGCTTCCTGTTCCAGGGGTTTTGCTGCCAGCTGATGGGATGCTACTCCCTGAAAGAACCATTTCCCAGAGGCTCAAGAGGAGAGATTGTCTCAGGGCCAAGGTCACTCGGCGAAGCTGTTGGAGTGGGATGTCTACAGTCTTGGCATCCCCGGCTGTGTGAGCCTTGGCACGCGGGGCTCACATGGGCGTCTGTCCTCCTCCACCCTCTCTGCACACTTTGGGATGGTCTTCGATGCTGGTTTTAACTTGTCTGCTATTTGCATGCCTCTACCAAGTACACAGAAAAGCAAAATGATTTATTTCATTTCATTTTATTTTATTTTTAATGTTTTCTTATTTTAATCATCCCCATTCTGACCAGCCAGCCTCAGGATTCTCTGTGTTGATGGTGAAGATTTTAAGGTCGTGGCCACAGTAACAGAAATGCTGCGTGACCCACCGGAAATCAGCAGGAAGAAGCTCCAAGGTGCCATCTGCCATTCGTGCCAGGTGTTCTCATTTGGACGACAGGACCACGGAATAGCAGCCTCAATTTCTCACCACCATCTTCCTATTCCTCTTCTCAAGGTATTGCTAGAGACAGCTGGATCAGAGGCCCTTGTACTTGCAAAAGAAAAGCTAATACTTTCAGATGACAGGGAAGATTCCCCTACACTGCAGGAGGTGGGGTGCGCAAGGGCCAGGACCAACCTACTAAGGTGACTGGACTTGGGCAACACGTGGGAGATGCAGATGCCGGTCTGCTTCCAAGGCTGCTTCTATGCTTCGTCTCCCCTTAAACCACACAAATTCCCATTTTTGCTTTTCAACCCCTCTCACACACAGGCTGAAGTCTACCTTCCTACCTAATGGAGGTCTTCAACTCCCAATTCCCCGTGGCACTGCTCTGGATCCCACCCACTCATTCTCCTTTAGGACCCTCTGGGTCCTTTCTCCAGTCTCCTGATGGTGTTTTTGTCCTCTGTTTTTCATTCTCCCAGCACCTTGTGGTTTCCCAACTTGCATTTTAACTTCAAGTCTTTATGTTAATGATCCTTGGTCTAATTTCCTTATCTGTGCTGGACGGGGGGGCGGGGGGGGGGTTTACTCAGCACACCTGTGCTCTAACACATAGTCCTGTGATTCTCCACTATGCTTCCTCCCCCTGAGACAGAAACCCCGCTCAGCCATCAGTGTCTGTAGGAACAAGATGTCCGGGCCAGGCAGGAGACAGGGGAGCCGTGGGGTAAGGTTGACATCTGGGTCCTCAACTCAGGGAATGAGAAATGCCCGGAAGTGAGGGATGAACGGTGGTTCCTTTCTACTGGGTTTGGAAGAAGAGCTGAACCTTCACTAATCACTGATCAATTATTGCCAATTACTGCGAAATGGGCTATGGTCTTTCGGGCATCTCCACTCTGAATTCTTCATTCGGGAAGATTCATAAAGAAAGAAAAAGGAAAAAAGTGGTGGATGGGGGAGAAAAGGAAGTACAGGCAGAGTGGTGGGGATCCAGTAGGCAGAGGCGGCTCCTTCAGGAACTGGAGAAGCAAAGCTTTCGGTGTGCCCTGTGCAGTTCAGCTGGAGGGGTCGGCATGGGCGAGGAGTGAGAGAGCAGAAATTCCACCTAGGCCGGTGCCAAGCCTTAGCATCTTGGGGATGAAGAGGTATTATGTTTCTGAGGAAGATGGAGTGAGGGAGAAGCTGGA
This sequence comes from Oryctolagus cuniculus, assembly GCF_051225735.1. Taxonomy (NCBI): domain Eukaryota; kingdom Metazoa; phylum Chordata; class Mammalia; order Lagomorpha; family Leporidae; genus Oryctolagus; species Oryctolagus cuniculus. The sequence continues at coordinate 4,797,274 of NC_142871.1, read as the reverse complement.
TTCAGAGATGATCTGGGCTTTTTGAGCAAATCACATTTCCTATTCCCCAAGGCTGGCAATGACTGTCTCTGATACTAACTCCCTTCCCGCCGTATCTCCCCAGATGCCTTTTAGAACCGTAAGATGGCAACTCAGTGACATGAAAATAGGTTAGGTTTTTTTTACAAGTTTGAATTTAAGTGATGAAAATTGACATTTTCATCTTGCAAAAGAAAATGAGTTGCAGATCTCCTAAATAAAAACTTACAAACAGAATGCCAGCGTCTGGGAGTCAGAGCTTTGCCTATGAGTGACATGCAGCTTCGCCAGGGCTAGACTTTGAAGCGTTCTATAAAGCTTTTAAGGCAACGAGTGGCTTTGAAAGCTGAGAAACTTGTAGCACTAAATATTTTAGTGCTGATTTATGAACAGTGTTCAGAAATATGCCTTTTCTCTTATAAAAAAAAAAAGCCCTGACACTTGGTAAAATGATGAGAATTTATGTGCTAAAATGTTTTGCATGGCAGCCTCTCAGTAATAGATTCATAAATATTTCCTCCTTTTAATTTAAAAGTCGGAACGAATTAGGAAAAAGCACGGAATTAAAGGCGGATTGTCAAGTAGAGAAGACAAACTTGGGGTTTCACCTGACCTGGCAGTCTTTGAACGGGAACCTCCAGTCCCATCAAAGGCAGGTGGGGATGACCTGCGTCACCCTCTCTCTCTCCCTCCTTCTCTCTCTCCTCTCTCTCCCTCCCTCCTTCTCTCTCTCCCCTCTCTCTCCCTCCCTCCTTCTCTCTCTCTCTTCTCTCTCTCTCTCCCTCCCTCCTTCTCTCTCCTCTCTCTCTCCTCTCTCTCTCCTCTCTCTCTCTCTCCCTCCTTCTCTCTCCTCTCTCTCTCCCCCACCCCAACCCCACGTGCGCACACACACAGGAGCCACCAACCTCTCTCACACCAAGGTGCCCTGCGCACCGACCCTTCCTCATTTCAGCCCCCACTCGTCTGCGTTTAACCCGTGCCCCCGCAGCATTCAGCACGCGGAGAGCTTGCTGTACCGCGAAGTCACGTGTGCGCTGCAAGACCGGAGCTGCGGCGAGCTCAGCCAGCGGACTGGCTACGCAGCCCCGGACGCAGCGGTCACGGTTGCCGGGGGGGTTGCCTGGGGGTTGTGGTGCCCTGGTTGGAGTCTGCCCGCAGGCTGGGCTCTCTGCCCTCCGCCTCTGGGGCGAGGGTCGCTAGCGCGGGGCAGGGGGCGGGTGCGGGAGCTCACACACACATCCGCGCACACACACACACACAATGCGGGCGCAGGCGGGGCGCGCACTGCGCCCCCGTTGCCACGGAGACCGGCGCCGCGTTGGGCCCCCTTCCTCGTTCTTTCTCGCTCTCGGTCGGAGGCGCATTGTCTCCTGGAGATCTTTGTGTTCCCGACAATAAAGACGGCTGAGAAGGAAGCCCGCCAGCCCCGCCGGCGTCCGGGGAGGGACTGCGCTGTCCCCGGAGCGCGGCCAGGTCCCAGTGCGGCCCCGGGGCAGGGGGGTGGTGGGATTCTGAGCGGGAGCCCCTCTCTGCTGGCTCAGGGAGCGGGTGCTTGCTGTCCCCGCAGCAGTGCCTCCGTGGAGGGGGAAAATGGACAAAAAGCAACCAACCAACCTCGCAGGCGGGTGTTTCTGGCTCTTTGCGGTCTCACAGCTAGACTTCCCCAGAAGGCTGCTGGCCGGGGCTTCAGCGCTGTGCCGGGTCCTCCAGCAGTCTCACCCTGGGCTGCGCGTTTGCATCTCCAGTTGCAAAACACCCAGGTCGGCTTTGGTGCTGAGAGAGCTCGGTTAGCGCCCCGGAGGGGCCTCAGCGAGTGCACGGGAGGTGCATCTGATGGAAAAGCGACCCCCTCCTTGCGAAGGGTTTTGCGCCAGTGTCAACCTGCCTCTCAGTCCCCCAAGAGCCTTCATAGAAATAGGGGGGATCTCTGTATTCCCACCATGGTCCTGAAGGAAAGCATTCACTCATAAAAGAAAGAAAGTTGCTCTCCCGTCGCGAATGCTGAATAACAAGGTTATGGGTATGCTTTTGGAATTAAAAAAGCAACCAGAGGCTGTATGCTTATCGAAATTCCTTGTTCATCTGCGCAGCTGAGACGTCCACAGATCTGCAACATTGCACCGTGAACTGTCCTGTTGGGGTAACTTCCCAGCCAGCCAGAGCCAGCGGAGGGGCCCGAGTGTCTGGGAGGGAAGCCCTGTGCCGGCTTCCTTCAGCCTGGTGCTGGGTTTGGGCAAGCGTGGGTCCTGCAGGATCAGGATCCTGCCTGTGGCAGTGCACATTCACGTAGCTGCTCTTAGCACCCACCTGCTGCCTGCATCTGTGACCTGGTGGCAGCAGCCGGTAACATCGGACACGTGTGCTGTCGCTGGCTATGGACATTTATTAGGTGTTGGTGGGCATGTGGTGTCTTTCCCGGAGCCATCAGCAAAAGGCTGGGGTGAGGGAGAGGATGGCACAGACTCATCCCTGAGGGCAAGATGTCTGAGCCCGGCTGTCACAGGTGCATCATTGAAGATGTGACCCCTGTGTCTGCATGTTTGTCCCACAAGGTTGGCTAAAGTCCTAGGCCTTCGATGAGACCAAGCACTTTTTTCTTTGTATTTTTGAGGTTTATGTACTCAAAGAAGTTGCTTTCATGTGTTTTTTTGATAGTTAATTTTTCTACTGAAAACCTAGAGCATCTTGAAAAAAAAAAAAAAAAAAAAGAAGCCGCCGGCGAGAGTTCTTGTTCAGAGTATTTACCATGAGAATTCGTGAAATGGCTCACCTGAGCTTTTGTTTCTATGCCAGTTACACATAGTGGCTTTACCAGGATTTGAAAACCTGTCTGAAGAGCAGGGGGAAGCTCTTCATTCGAGAAAGCTTGCACTGGGACCAGCACTGAGGTCACCTTGTTCGGATGCTGGGAAATTTTCTCTTGGCCCAGCCTACGAAATTTATGGTTTAATCAAGAGGGAACGTTCAACCTCGGGGTTTACATCTCTAGCCTAATGAATGGACACACTGGGGGGCTCTATCAGCTGCCATCTGCATCCAGCAGCAGATTCATGCCCCATAGAAGGGACCTGATGCGTGGGAGTCGCCAGGTGAGCTGGAGAGAGTCAGGTGCGCCAAGCCAGTCTCCCTCGGCTCGGATGGTCAGATGGACCAGAAACCCATAAGGCAGGCGGGAAGAAAGAGTTCCATGGGGCCACAGGCGGACTGAGCTGGAGCCAGCAGCAGTGGGCTCCGGGGGTGAAGTGTCACTTGTCCACCCCCAATCGCCTACTGAGCTAGCAGCTCACCTCCCCTTGGCCCCACCTGCGAAGCTTTTACCTTGCATGGACGAAACCCCTGCTCATGGGGGTTTCACATATATTTATTTTCTTCTGTTCAAGTGATGACACAGATGGAGGTTCAGGGTTTGATTAAGTTTGCAAAAAGAAAGAATGAAGATCTTTCACGTTTCCCCGCTTTCAGTTTCCTGGCCGGAGAGCACAGGCTCTCACAAAACCCTGTCTCTGGTTTTGACTGGGAAGCTTTGCCTGAGCAGTGGGGTTGCTTCGTGTAGGGAGGCTGTGTGGGGTTGTACGGTCCAGGACACAGTGGGGACGACGAGGGAGCACCAGTCACTTGCACTCTGCAAGCGCAGGAGGTGGGACCAGGGCAGTGGCCATGACGTGCAGGGCCCCGCTGGAGCTGCTGCTCTACACCCCAACTTCTGAGTCTTTGGGATTGCGCAACTGCTGGGCTCCCTGGCAGCCTCATTCCACAGATTACTCCCAACTGCTGCTCAGCGACAGGAGCCTTCCCCGGGGCTCGGTTAATGAATATAATTTTACAGCAACAAAAGGAGCTGCAAGAACTGAAAGTTCTAGAGGGAAAACAGCACTTTCTTTTTTTGCAAGTCGGACACAGATTCACAGGGTCTGGATTAGCGAATGCCCTGTTCTTTCCCAGGAGGCTTTGGGTTACCCACCTAGCGAGATGTTTGCTTATGGGCAAGGGTTCAGAATCCTCATTCAGAATTCCATTCGGCAGTCATAGCACACATACACACACACACACACACACTGTCTTTGTGCACTCTGCGGTTCACAAGAACATGTGGTGCTTTGAAACTGTGTCAAGCCACATAAATGAGAAACCCAGAAAACAGTCCTCTGGCTTTGAAACCGGACTCGGCAAGTGACAGCAGGGTTGGCAATGGGGACGCCGTCGTCCAGAGCACAGCTCCTTTCTTCCTTCAGCTCTGTTTCCTCGTCTTCCAAGTTGAATGTTCCTGCCTCAGATTCAAAGGCTGCCGTTCCACCGGGACACTGAGAGCCTGGGATTGCAGTGCGGACAGCGGTTTGACTTTTTCCCCAGGAATTTCTGCTGCTCCATCAGCCAGACTTTAATGAAGACAGATAATGGGTTGGTTTGTTCTGCATGAAGAACAAAACTGAGCGAAGTACGGAAAGTGCAAACCATAGAAAACTATGCACCGATTCTGAAGACTTTTCTTTCCACCCAAATAAATGTAGCTTTAAATTTGGCATTCATTTGTGAGAATCTGTTGGTGGGAGTTCCCATTGGCACACAGCGTGTGTGGAGGGGTCAGCATTCAAAGCATGTAAAATCTCACAATTCCAGTTGTCCTGTCTGTAGCAGGGAGCGGATCTTCTAAGTCATGCCTCCCCTACGTTAGCATGTGGTGGTACTGGTGATTTCACCTGCCATGTGACCCTCAGGTGGCTGTGGAATCTCCCCCACCCCGCCAGTGTGGGCTTCCCTGCTCAGGGGAGGCCTGGGTGGCAGACTCTGGTCAGACAAGCAGAAGCCACGTGCCAGGCGCAGGTGCTGATGGTTCACTGACTGATCTGCTCCCTGGTTTACAGGCATCTATGAAACGTGGGTGAGTCCTCTGCAGAGGTACGACAGGCCCGGTTTTGCACACTGTTAACAGCCCTCCAGGCTTATAAAAGGAAATTGGTGTTAATGTAAGAAAACTGTGATGGATATAGATGTTCCAAGTGCTATTCAGTGTGTTGTTGGGAAAACTTTGGAAAAATGATAGAGTGCATCACAAACGTGTGGTGGAGGCAAATAAGAGTGTTGGTTTTAGTAGAGGGAGAAGCCCAGGTCACGCTGTGACTTTGTGAGCCCTGCTGTGTCTCTGAGTCTCCCTTCTTTCATAATATGAACATGTTGACGCTATTTTATGATTCTGTTAGTATGAAGGTGAATATATTGATTTTGTTTGTTAAGAATTTTGTTAGACATAAAATTCTTTTTTTTTTCTGATTTGAAAATAAATTAAAATAACCTGCAGGTCACTGAAAGTATTGTGCCTTTGGCACTGTGCCTGCTTCTCCCTTGGAAGGAGAAGTAGAGGGAGAAAGAAGAGAAAGAGAAATACAACTGTGTAAGAGGAGACAAGGAATGAGTTTCCAGAAAAAAAAAAAGGCAGCGTGAGATGAGTAGAGATCACAATGGAAATGATAAAATAAGTTCACAAAAAAATAAAATAAAAACATAAAATAGGAAAATTGGAGAAAGCAGAAAAGTGAGACAAGACAGAGAATGGAAGTCCAGAATAACAAAATGTTATTGTCCTGTCCGCAGCTGCTGGATTGCTGGATAGCAGCGGCCACAGCTGGAGCTGGGGCAGGGGCAGCCCTGTGGGGACAGTGAGTCTGAATTGGGCTGGGGACCCTGGGGGTGGGGGAGCTGGCCAGAATAACACACAGATCAGACAACCAGGCTTTCCTTAAGAAGCTAACTGTGTCTGCACAGAAATCCTGTGGTCCTCACAATTAGATGTCTGCAAATGGAGTCCTGGTCCAAGAGTGAGAACACGCTGGAAGCCTGTGAAAAACCTCATGCTGAAGGTGGGCCATGTTCGAACTTCCATGTTCGGCTGCATCTCCTCAGCCATTCACATTTTAGACCTCATTACATTGCTTGTGCTGCTATATCTATTGCTTATCTATAGCAGAAACACCTCATAGGTATAACAGATTTGTATGTACATATAAGCTTAATATTCATAGTCATCCTGTGTCAGCCTTTTCAGTGTATGAATTAGGAGCCGGACTCAGAGTTTATGATTGGCCCAAGGTTACACAACTTCAGAAGAGGGACTTGACAGAGGGCTGAGTGTATGTGTGTGTGTGTGTGTCCATGCTTGCGGATGTGTGTTTAACTAGCAGTATCGTTCTGAGTAGCATTATACGTAAAAGGACTGATTTCACACTGATTGGGCTGTTTCCACACGTGGTTCCTCATTTTCCTCTGATGTGGTTATTCAGTCATTCCAAGATCTGCCCATGCCTTCATCTTTCTCTGCACCGGAAGCAGATGCACCATCACGATGGGTCTGACCCAGCTGACGGCTGAACTGCAGAGCCCGAGTGAGCTGCTCTTCCTCTGAGGCTCAACCACAGCATTTCCCACGCTGAATGTTTGTGTTCATGACGTTTTTCTAACGCAGCTCGGAATGTTCACATATCTGTGATGTCATGCGAATCGTATCCCTTAGCACGCAGAAAATCCAGCTGTAATTTAGGAAACGTTTCTTAGAATCATTCAAATGTACGGAAGGTTGTCACAGTCAATACATAACCAGGCAAGTTTTATTTTCTTCCCTGCAAATGCATTTTTTTGGGAATCTAGTGCTCAAGAAAGATTTTCCTGCATTGAGGCTAAGTAGAGTTTTACAAAGGACGTTGGTCCTCGAGGAGATTAAGGCTACCCATGCATCCGTTGGCGTCACTCAGTTTCATTTCCAAAGATTCTGCCTTAGCCAGATGTCAAGTGACTGTTTCAGTCAGTGAGAGATTATAGAAGAACATAAATAGCTTATTGTCGATTCACTACCCCCACAGATACCCCGTTGATTCAAAATACACCCTACCACCAAGGCAGTGCCAGAAGGGATGCTTCCAAGCCCTGTTCTTCTTCCCTAAGTCTAGCTTGACTAGGCTAAGGAGGGATTCACATGGGGATTCAGTAAATCTTGGCTCCTAGCTGTGGCTCCATTGTTAATTCACCGAGAAAGGCCAGTAAATTAGTCTAGCTTTTATGTGCTAATGTTTTCTCATGTAAAAAATGAGCCCAGTAACAATGCTGTGCTATTAATTTTGCAAATAAAAGTTTCTCTAATGCAAGTCCTGATGATATATTACCCTGCTTACCAAGAGGAAGTTGAGTGTACAGGACTTTTTGATAAAATGCATGACATCTCTGGGCCTATTATTTAATGGGCATGGCTAACAACTCACTGAACGACTCTGAGAGGTAGGTCTTTTCTTTTAAGTCTGCAAAATGAAACAACACTATTTGATATAATCAATCTTGGACCCCTGTAAAACCCCATTTATTCAGCCAACAAGTACTGACTGAGTACTGACTGAGTGTAAGCTGCTGAGTACAGAAAGAAATAAGAAATTGTTCCTTCCCCAAGGGACTCCATTCTAACTGGAAATGAATCCATACTAACCAAATACAACTGTAAAGTATTCTAAACTTCAATTCAGTATGATTTTCCTTAACTCTGTATAGCCTTTCTGTGTAAGTAAATGCTACCGCAGAGGCACAGAAGAGCAACTCTTTTGCCAGACAGTGGGAGAGGAGGTAGCATTTAGCAGTAACTGCAGGGAAAGGTGAGATGGGAGGTGCTTGGTAGAAGGCAGAGGAGAGCTTCACAATGAGAAGGAAGGCACCTTTGTGAGAGAGGGCAGAGCACGGCATGTCCAGAACCCTCTGGCATGGTGCAGAACCTCATGGCATGGCCAGAACCCGTGGCATGGTACAGAACCTCATGGCATGGCCAGAACCCTCTGGCATGGTGCAGAACTTCATGGCATGGCCAGAACCCCGTGGCATGGTGCAGAACTGTTAGGACTCCAAAGTGCATGGAGCACAACAAATGTGGAATTGGTAAGTCTGGACCAAAAACTGGTAAAAACCCTTTATTGCTATATTTATATCTGTAGACTGAATGCTGGAGCCATCTGAGGTGTTTAAGCAAGAATGTAGCATAGTCAGAGCTGCTGTTTTTGAGATAGGTCTGTGATGGCAGAAAGGAAAGGGGCTAAAAGAGAATAATTTTAAATCCAAGAAGCTGATTTGGAGACCACTGTATCCATGACCCACCCTCACCATGACACTCGGAAAACATCAGGTAGCGAGCGGTACAAATCAACTCTATGAGATCCAGATTCTCGTGGTCTAGCCGCATCCCCTACCACATCTGTCTCTTCGCTGCTGCTTGCATGTCAAACCAAAGCCATGGTCTTCTGCCACTAGCACAGCACTGGGTAGGAATTGTCCTGGGTGTTCCTCTTGGGTCATGTGTGCTGACACGAGCGAGCGGAGAATCCTCACAGCCCTTTCTTGCCTTGCTGATTTGCCTGCTGTGACCTGGGGCGCAAATGCTCTCTGATGACTCTTAAGCTTGATTATGTGAGTGCATGCGCACTCTCTCCATGGTGTACAGCGGTCTCTCCAACTGACTGCCCAGCCTGTCCCTCAGTCCCCACCTCATTCTGCACACACACCCCCACACACCTACACCTCCCCACCCCACATCCACACCCCCACACACTCATACCCATCCCCACATAGCCACTCACACCCACAACCCCCCCTCCCCAACTGAGTACAAGTAACCAGTTACTTTTTAATTCTGTTTCTCATTCATTCAAGCATTCTAGAAGTGTGGTTGACCTACAGAGTTGCACAACCACAACAGGACATCATCAGCCATTAGTTGAGGACACGTTTTTCCCTCTTGGAACTGTGTCTAACCAATAGCATCTCCATCGCACGCTGCAGCACTCAGGAAGGCGTCACAGAAAAGGCAGCAGGGACAACCTGCTTCCTGCCTCTTTTGACAACACACGGGCAGTGACACTGCTTTCGCTGAGACTTGTTCATCTCATGAGTTGTTAAAGATGTGCTATTTGCTTTATGCACTTGAAAAAGACAGAAGAAAGGCGTGTGGGAGAAAGCTCCTTGTGTTGAGAGGAGAACAGGATCAGGAGTGCGTTTCTGGCATGAGCTAATCTGGAATATTCCTTGTCCCCAGAGAGGGCCATCCCTTTGAGATCATCCTCAAGTGAAGCAACATGGCAACAGCAGATTGCCTGGTGTCTGCTTTTCATTGACTTTCTTTGGGAGTTTTGCGGGTTATTGGGAAATCCTACAGCCAAACTGGTAGTTTGGTTGCCCTGCACCATGTTCCATTTGTGGCAGTTGGTTGCCTGAAATGTTATTTGTGTTTTTTACTATTATTTCAGATTTTAGTTACATTAAGGAAGAAACAATGGTGTTTCCCAAATACACTCATCTAATTATCTAATTTGAATGTTCCTCGTTCCACTTTAAATGCTTGTCTAGGTTTTTTAGTTCTTGAATTGTTTCTTTTGTTTTCTTTGACAATATTCTTGATATATAATTATTTTCACTAATTCCTTAGTGCTTCAGTGGTACATTCTTTGCTTTGTGTTTTTTATGGAGTTCATTCTGCCTTTTTTATGATGGATTTCTCATTTTCTTGGAGTCACTGAATATAGCACGTTGATTATGCAAACTCTTTTTAGTTCTTATCACATTTATATTTTATTTTAAATGCCATTGTTAAAATTTACAAAATGGGTTTATATCTGCACAATACAATTGACATTTTGACATGCTTAGAGTATTTGCAACCCTGGAGCTTTATTTTTCCAGGCACAAAATGTGTTCAAGAGTACAGGACAGCCTCAGAGGCACATAGATAAAATTAACTGAATTAGTTCCATTCACCCCTCCATTTGCAATAATGAGGTAAACCCAGAAACAACATGAATAGTAAAAGATAAACTGAGAATTTTAATTTTTCTTCAGGTTTCATCTTTTAAGATGCTTATCATTTGGAGAAGGTGTTTTGGAAATTTTCTTGTCATTGGTGACTCTTGAATAAAAATTCAAACAAGGGGGCTGGCGCTGTGGCACAGCGGGTTAAAGCCCTGGCCTGAAGCTCCGGCATCCCATATGGGCACCAGTTTGAGACCCGGCTGCTCCATTTGCAATCCAGCTCTCTGCTATTGCCTGGGAAAGCAATAGAAGATGGCCCAAGTCCTTGGGTCCCTGCACCCATGTGGGAGACCTGGAAGAAGCTCCTGGCTCCTGACTTTGGATCTGCTTAACTCCAGGTGTTGTGGCCATCTGGGGAGTGAACCAGCAGATGGAAGACCTCTCTCTCTGTCTCTACCTCTCTCTGTAACTGTCTTTCAAATAAATAAAATAAATCTTAAAAAAAACTAAAACAAGGAGTTTACTATCAAGACTGTATGGATCGAAGCCAACTGTCTGATTTTGTACTTCAGAGTGATTATATATGTCTTCCTCAACAAGACATCTTTCTTCACGCTCATGTTCAGGCTTCTGTAAGCCACACATTCAATCACATAAGATCCATAGGAAATTTAAATGCTTTGAAGTTCACAGGGACACAAAAAGCCTTATGACTTTCAGGCCTGAGAAGACATTTTGGTTTTACATGGCAGCAAGAGACAGAGACAGAGGCCGCGGAAGCAGGGGAGACAGTGTTCCGGGGGGGACAGTCCCCCACGAGCTGTGTAGGTCCTGCGCAATCCCTTGGTCTGGCCCTGCTAAGTCAATAGATCTACAGCAATCTACTTTTCAGGTTGATAATTTTGAGGCTGACATTGTGGCTCAGCAGGTAGAACTGCTGCCTGTGACACTGGCATCCCGGATGGACCCCAGTTCTGATCCAGCTCCCTGTCAAAGGCCTGGGAAAGCGTGGAAGATGGCCCAAGTGCCTAGGCCCCTGCCACTGATGTGGGAGACCTGATTGAAGCTCTGGGCTCCTCGCTCGGGCCTGGCACAGAGCAGGCTGTGTGGACATCTAGGGAATGAGCCAGCAGATGGAAGCTTGCTCTCTCTCTCTCTCTGTTGGCTCCTTTCTATGACTCTCAAATATTCTTTTTTAAGCTGATAATTGTGTATGGTGTCATAAATATCCAAATGGCCCTTGAAGGAAAAGTGTCCCCCAGCCCTGCACTGTGCTGCTTTGGGTGCCTCTGTGGGCAGGGGCCTCTGCTGGGCTCTGCGGCCACCTGCCTTGGCCTCCCCTCCTGGCTCCGACCCTTCTCTTTCCTAATGGGAAGGTTCTGGTTCAGTGAGCACAGCTGGGGATGGAGAGGTAGCCTCATGGACTAAGCTGCCCCAGGGGCGGCCCGAGCACAATCCTCCCCAGGGCGCTGAAATACCACCCAGTGGCACTCCGCGGCTAAGGAGCGCGCCCAGGGAAGTCCTTGGGGCAGTGGCCCAGGGAGGGTTTGTGGGTTGTGGCAGAAAGAGACTTTGTTTCTGAACTAGCTGATACTTTGCTCCCTGAGCTTGAGAGACAGCACAACGTCTCCCAGGTCTGTTCTCAGCCAGTCCTCAATTGTGATAAACGGGAGCAGATCCAGCGTGAGGCCAAGGCTTCCTCAGTCGAGTTGTTTTGTGCCTGGGGTTTGGAGTGGGCTTGTGCCATCTGGAACCCTAGAGGAGCTTCAGTGACCCCTGGGTCTCTGGGAACCTTTGCTTTGGGCCCAGGGCTATGCATGTACCTGCTCCCGAGAGCCACGTCCTCATCCCCCTCCCTCGCTGCGTCTGGTGACCTCCCCTTGGTGGCTTGCGATTGGCTGCGGCGAGAGCGTCTACACTGTGAACACTGGCAAATTCCATGCATGTGGGCTTTGTTTCCTGGAAGAGAGCACCGCTAGGTGTTTGCCAGGGCGTCTCTGTTTCTGGCTGATGTCCAGTGCACCTTGTATCTGGAAATTCTGGTCCGATTGTATGATACGATCATGCGGGTTAGCTCCCACACTTCCCTGACTTGGGGTCAGAAACACCGGGCAGTCACTGTTGGTCTCCAAGCCCTCTGCTTGGAGCTTGCTCAGCTCGGGCCTGGGGAGTTGCAGGCACTGGTTGTTCAGGGGCCCTGCCCTTCCCAGCTCTCAGGGTCATGTTATGCCACTCGGAGCCTCATTAGAGGCAGCTAGAAATAGCCACCATGTGGCCTGCAGAGCCCTGCTCCCACGAGGTGTGCCGGGCAGAGTGGACATTCCTCCGCGCTGGCCCTTGAAGTCACATTTCCCAGCAAAAAGGCAGGTCTGCGGATGACTGAGCGAATGTTCCCTGCGAAGGAACACGCTAGGTATCACTGGGGACTTCGGTCGCATTCTGTGCCCTCCAATTCACTCACTGCAGAGCGTTCTCCGTGCACACCTGGCCCACGTTCCCATAGTCACTTTCCTGGAGAAAAACGAAAAGTAAAATGAAAGCACAAGCTACGTGAGAGCAAAACTTTCCATAAAACCGATTTTTAATGAGATCAAAACAGAATGAAAGTAATCATGTTCTCAAAATCATCAACACACGATTATGTGAAAATTGGAGTGCAGTCTATTTGTTTTATTTATAGAGATAGTTATGGCATTTCATTAAAAGAGTGGCAGAGCTTGGCTGTCTTTCCCATGAGATGTTTCGTGTGCGTGTGAGTGCGTGTTCGTCACATATAAACTCTCCTAAGCTTGGGAGGGAGTAAATTGTTCTGCTTTTTTGCAAACCCCATAATTCATTAGCCGCTTGCACCTGTCATGTTGTTTGTTTCCTTCCTAGTGGGAATATGTGCCCCTTCCAGAAGCCACCACCCCCTGCGACCAAAGCGACAGCAGAGAGATGCGTATCTGTGTCACTTACATCTGTTTTATATCTGTGATTTTTAGGGCCTGGCTATTTTGTGATATTCCAGTTACTACTGATGAAGTAGGAATGCTTACACTTTGAACCAGATATTTTTATTTCTTTACAGTTCAACTAATACGTACTTAAAAACGCTTTTTCTGCTTTTGTTTGGTTCCTTGTGTGTGGGGTAGTGGGGGGGGGGTGTGGGTGCGACTTGGATAATAAGGGAGAGGGGTTTAACAAGAAATCATCCAGAAACACGAGTGTGAGCTTCACCAAAATGCAGCTGCTGAGAGATAACGTCCTTCCCTCATCTGTGGGATTTTTTTTTAAGTTGCCTCTCCTGACTCATCTCAGTGGCAATTTATTTCCGGGCGGTTCAACTTTACTTTCACACTTTCATTTTTCTGCGTGGCTTTAAACAGAGCATGGACGTACTTGAGTTGTCAGCCATGTTGGGAAACTTTTAAATCGTTGTAATATTTTCAATATGAGCCTGACTGGTTGACAACTAGTTTTTGAAAGTACCTTTTGGTCTCTACTATATTCCCCTCCACCTTTGAGCTCTCAGCTATATTTGAAAGCCTAATAATAAAATCCCGAGCACAGATTTTTCTCATGACAACATTCTTGGACCATGATTACGGTTTTATAAAGCTGTGTCCTCATGGGCCAGATGACATTTCTGGCTTGTTATTTGTAGAGCCATCTTAACCTTGAACTGTCTTTAAGTCCTTCCCAGTCAGCGCTGGGGGACAGAGCCCCCTGCTGGAGGTTCTGGGCACCCGGATTTCCACTGGGACCGCAAGGTCCCTCCCAGTCGCTGGGAGACAAGGAATCTAACAGCGAAAAAACAGACGGGATGCTTTGGACTGACAACGTGAGTCACTGTAATCTCAAATTGCTTTTTCCATAGCTCTTCCTATCCTTTTGAGCATCTGGGTAAGAAAGGGGAACACTGCTTACTCAAATCCTCCAGTGTTTCCTGGGGATCTCTTCTTTAGGTCTGAGAGCCCAGGGCTCCAGGGGGTCTTCACATGGCTGGCAGGGACCCGAGCACCGAGCCATCACCTGCTGCCCTCCAGGGAGTGTGTGAGCAGGAAGCCGGGTTGCAAGCAGAGGAGCCAGCTTGAACCAGGCACTCTGATGTGGGACTCTGGCAGCCCAAGCGCCAGTTTAGTAACAGTGCCAAATGCCTGCCCCACCACACACTTTATCTAAGAGTTCTGTTTCAAAGAACATTTTACTTTAACTTTGCTTTAATTTTACCACAGTGTACAATACTTCAAGCTGAGTCCTATCAATATTTTTTAGTTTTTTTTTTTTTTTTTTTTTTTTTTTTTTTTTTTTTGTGCTGAGGCATACAGAGCTTTGCACTTGGGCAACCAGTAGCTTTTTGGTTATTAATTTGAGTTTGATAATTCAGTTGTGTGTATGTGTGTGTTAATTTTGTCAGTATTTTTGCTTAAACCTAGGTTCATCTATATTTTATAAAGATGGTTCCTCTTTGTTTTTTATGGACAGATTTTCTTTTATTAATTTGCAGTTTCTGAAAGTAAGATGGAAACATTTTTGATATTTTAGATTTACAGGCAAATGAGGTCTTGAATCTATAAAGAAAAAAGGTGAATTTGTCTCATACAGGTACTATATGAACAAGCCCTTCTCATGAAATCAGAGTATTTGAAAAGGGAAGTATACTATAAATATTATTATGATAATGGTTTTTCTACTTTAAAAGTGTTCTTCTAGGATCATATACATATGCAGAATCACTTTGTATGTGAGACAGGGCAATGAGGTTATTTACTGGAAAAGCACATGGAATCTCATGAAAAACTTTAATTTCACCGGATTTCCTGTCGCAGGCATCCACAGGGCTCGGATTGTTTATGGATTGCATTTTAATAAGCAAGCGTTGCTGTCCAATCCAGGTCTCTGCAGCTGGATACTACTTAGTGCATCAGCTGAAACACTTAAATGTAAAAAAAGTCTGCAGTCCACAATTCAAGTACTGTCCTATTCATCGTGAGCGAATGGGAGAGAGGGGAGAGAGTGCCTTGTGCTCCCCTCGGGGAATAGCGTTCCACTGGTGTGACTTCAGCTTTGTTCTGGGGCACCGTGTCACATGGAATCCCTTCTACTCAATTGAGGCCACTGCTAAATGTGCCTCAAAATGGTCAGAATTCTCAGGGTCAGCGGTGCTTACTGAGCCGCTTCCATTTGATGCATTTCATTCTCTAAAGATTCTCGGCTTTGGGAAAAGAGCCGCTTGACTCAGGAGCAAGATAAAATTAATTCTCCGGTCCTAAGTCTTCCATCTCATCCCACCCTCACCCTGCTGATCCTGAGTTAGGAAGCACCCAGCTCCAGCTCGTCCCTGGAAGAACAGGGCAGGGGACACCCAGAGGCTGCCTGCCCGCCCGTCTCTGCCTTAGCTTCCAGACAGGCGTGATCAGGATTTTCCAGTCTCTTCCGGGAACCTCTGTCAGGATTTCACAGCCTCACTGTTCACAAAGCTTTCTTTCTGTGTATAGCCCCGTTAAGAAAACGCCGTATACTCGTATCTGACAAATCACAAGCATTATTAGGCGTGTTTATTCAATTGTTGTTTCTTCCCGTTACAGAAATATTCACCACCCTGAAACTGCACTTGATTCCTTCACACGGGAAGCTTCTGGAAGCTGTAAGGGTGACAGGTATCAGAAAAGAAGGAAGACTGCCCCCAGGCCGGGAGGGTCTGTTGGTGTGCTGCTCTTGTTCCATGAAATCCAGTGCATTCCATAGAAATTCTAGAAGTCTTCACATGGCTAGCTCCTCCCTGCTGCTTCTGAATTGGTTTCCCAGACAAACTATTTGGGACATATTGTCACTGAAACATTATTCACTGTTTATCTGAAGTTCAAATTCGACTTTCTATCCTCTGGCCACTCTAATTCCTAGTGACTTAGATTCTGAGCACAAAATGAACTGGAACAAACAAACGAACAAAATGACTTTCATTCTACATGGAAGAAATGTATACTCAACAAACTTAATTCTTTGTGCATCGACACTGCCGTGGATTCATACATCCCCCTGGAAGATACCAAGGACTTACTCTGGAAACGTACAACAGGGCGCCTCAGGAAGTTTGTGGGAAAATAGAAGTAAAAGGTAAGTTTAGGAGCAGGCATTTGGCCCGGTGGCTGAGCTGCTGTCTGGGACATGTGCATCTCCTATCAGAGGGCCTGGGTTCAGGTTCAGGCTCAGTTTCCTGCCAGTGCACACCCTGGGAAGCAGTGGTGATGGCACACATGCTTGGCTCCCTGCCTTTCACGTGGAAGACCTGGATGGGGTTCCTGGCTCCTGGCTACAGCCTACTCCAGTCCTTTTTGTTGCAGGCTTTTGGGGAGTGAACCAGCAGATCAGAGATCTGTCTCTGCCTCTATCTCTATCTCTCTAGTTTTCAAAATAACTACATAATAAAACATTTTTTTAACTTTTATTTAATGAATATAAATTTCCAAAGTACAGCTTATGGATTACAATGGCTTCCCCCCCATAACGTCCCTCCCACCCGCAACCCTCCCCTCTCCCACTCCCTCTCCCCTTCCATTCACATCAAGATTCATTTTCAATTCTCTTTATATACAGAAGATCAGTTTAGCATACATTAAGTAAAGATTTCAACAGTTTGTTCCCACACAGAAACATAAAGTGAAAAATAATAGATGATTTTTTAAATGATGCTGAAATCAGATCAGACCTATTGTCATGTTTAATCCCAGTGAGAGTCAAGTTGGGAATTGATAATTTCTTCTTCTTCTTTTTTTTAACAGAAGATCAGTTTAGTATACATTAAGCATTTTTTTTTTAAAGTTTATTTTGGTGCCAAATTTTTTTTTTAACTTTTATTTAATGAATATACGTTTCCAAAGTACGAATAATGGATTACTATGGCTTCCCCCCCATACCGTCCCTCCCACCCACAACCCTCCCCTTTCCCACTCCCTCTCCCCTTCCATTCACATCAAGATTCATTTTTGATTATCTTAATATACAGAAGATCAGCTTAGTATACATTAAGTAAGGATTTCAACAGTTTGCTCCCACACAGAAACATAAAGTGAAAAATAATAGATGATTTTTTTTAATGATGATGAAATCAGATCAGACCTATTGTCATGTTTAATCCCAGTGAGAGTCAAGTTGGGAGTTGATAGTTTCTTTTTTTTTTTTTTTTTTTTTTTTTTTTTTTTACAGAGGAGCAGTTTAGTATGCATTAAGTAAAGATTTCAACAGTTTGCACCCCCGTAGAAACACAAAGTGAAATATATTATTTGAGTACTCGTTATAGCATTAAATCTCAATGCACAGCACATTAAGGACAGAGATCCTACATGAGGAGTAAGTGCACAGTGACTCCTGTTGTTGACTTTACCAATTGACACTCCTGTCTATGGCATCAGTAATCTCCCTATGCTCCAGTCATGAGTTTCCAAGGCTATGGAAGCCCTCTGAGTTCTCCGACTCTTATGTTGTTTAGACAAGGTCATAGTCAAAGTGGAGGTTCTCTCCTCCCTTCAGAGAAAGGTACCTCCTTCTTTGAAGACCTGTTCTTTCCACTGAGATCTCACTCACAGAGATCTTTTGCCAGAGTGTCTTGGCTTTCCATGCCTGAAATACTCTCATGGGCTTTTCAGCCAGATCTGAATGCCTTTAGGGCTGATTCTGAGGCCAGAGTGCTATTTAGGACATCTGCCATTCTATGAGTCTGCTGAGTATCTCACTTCCCATGTTGGATCATTCTCCCCTTTATTTATTCTATCGGTTAGTGTTAGCAGGTACTAGACTTGCTTATGTGCTCCCTTTGACTCTTAGTCCTTTCATTATGATCAAACGGTGACTTGATCAGCATAGCCCTGACTGTTAATGAACAACTTAATACATTATCCCTCTTAGTAGTTTTTTTTGTCTGTTCTACTTAATATGACTGGTTTAATTCTGTAATTAATACACAGTTATTCTTAAGTGTTGAAACTTAACTGAAAAGTGATTGCTGTTAAATATAAGTGTGGGAATAAGAGAGGGAAGAGATGTACAATTTGGGACATGCTCAAGCTGACTTGCCCCAAATGGTAGAGTTAGAAACATACCAGGGGACTCCAATTTAATCCCATCAAGGTGGCATGTACCAATGCCATCTCACTAGTCCAAGTGATCAATTTCAGTTCACAATTGATCATAATGAAAGGTGCCAAATTTTTTTTTTTAATTTATTCTTTTTTTTTTTTTTTGACAGGAAGAGTGGACAGTGAGAGAGAGAGAGACAGAGAGAAAGGTCTTCCTTTTGCTGTTGGTTCACCCTCCAATGGCCACTTCAGCTGGCGCGCTGTGGCCGGCGCACCACGCTGATCCAATGGCAGGAGCCAGGTACTTATCCTGGTCTCCCATGGGGTGCAGGGCCCAAGCACTTGGGCCATCCTCCACTGCACTCCCTGGCCACAGCAGAGAGCTGGCCTGGAAGAGGGGCAATCGGGACAGAATCCGGCGCCCTGACCGGGACTAGAACCCGGTGTGCCGGCGCCGCAAGGTGGAGGATTAGCCTAGTGAGCCGCGGCGCCGGCTCAGTGCCAAAAAATTTTGAAATCCATGCATAGTTTTTTTATATATATATTCCTTGAGTTTTCTGTATGCATGAATTTTGGCTCTTCTTGGGGCGAAACTCAATGTCTCTAATTTCCCACAGGCTTTTTGAAGCACTGGGGTGTTCAGCAAATCCCTAGTGCTTCCCCCTTATGCACCTACCAAACAGCTGTCACTCAAGGTTCTGGGAGGTGGGCCACAGCCTGTTCTGGCAGTCGCCCCTTAGGGGCCCTGGGCAGCTCTGGAAGATAAAGCCTCTGTATCCCAGTGGCCTCTCCTGTGATCCAGCTCCTAGTCCACACCCTTCCCTCAGCCCCTAACTGTGCCCTTGGGATCCTTGAACCTCGCCCACCCCTGCACGCAGCTCCCGACTGCCCTGCCTTGGCCAGCACTGCGCCACGCTCCACACTCTGCAGCTCTCCCCACTCCCCAGCCCCGGAGCACAGTTCTCACAAGTGCTTAACATACTCCTGAGTCAACCAACAGAAACGTGCGTGGCGACACAAGCCCGGCCCTCCCATCTGACGCACACGCTCAAACCCCTGGCTTCTGCAACAGCGCCCTACCACTGGCTCTTGCATGAATCCTTAGGAGGGAGACTCCAGCAGCTTCGTTAAGGCCAAAAGGGTGATCCCACAGCCTGAGGCTCGCCACCACCATCAGGTCATCCTCTGTCCTCTGCTTTAGACTTCTGTTTCTTAAACTCAGCGACTGGACAGGCCTTTCCTGAGTGTGTGTGTGTGTGTGTGTGTGTGTGTAAAATCCCCACCCCCCCGCCGGCTCCAGGTTGTGCTGCTCCCCACACCGCCTAGACTGCTTGGTCAGGGCACTTTGTGTTTCCCTTTCTGCCTAGCATGGAGGAGCAGGAAGAATTCCCAATCCAGCATCAGGAAGGCCAAGTCTGAACCCTGCTCCTGCTCGTGCCTCAGTGGCATCTCTGGCGTGGGCAGTCTGTGGCACGCTCAGGCCTGTGGCCGGCCCCATGCCGTGCCAGGCTGCTCGCTCTCTCTCTCTCTCTCTCTCTCTCTCTTTCTCAAGATTTTATTTATTTGAGAGGTAGAGTTACATACAATGAGAGGGAGAGACAGAGAAAAAGACCTTCTATCTGCTGGTTCACTCCCCAATGGCCGCAATGGCCGAAGCTGCACTGATCTCAAGCCAGGAGCCAGGAGCTTCTTCCAGGTCTCCCATGTGAGTGCAGGGTCCCAAATGCCTAGGCCGTCTTCTACTGCTTTCCCAGGCCATAGCAGAGAGCTGGATTGGAAGAGGAGCAGCCAGGAATCAAACCAACGCCCATATGGGATGCTGGTTCCACAGGCGGAGGATTAACCTACTGAGCCACAACACCTGCCCCTCTCCCTTTCTCTTTCTACCCCTGACCTGGCGTTCCTCATAGTTCGGTTCTTGTCAGGAGTGTGGGGGACCGCAGGCCCAGGGAGCTCAGCACAGTGATGTGGACATGTGCTGTGCAACTGTGGTGCCTTTTCCAGAAAGCCACAGCCTTGAACATTTTCAAAGCTGGCTGGGGCAGAGAGCAGAGTTCCAACCAAAAACAGAGCAGAAAGCCGCTCACTTCTCTTCCCAGATCTTTCAGTGACTTGAGTGTGGGCAGCTCCTCCGTGTGCCCCTGCACTGTGTCGCTCATTCCCGAGCCAGAGGGCTTTGTTGTTGGCTCTTCCTCCAGCATCTCCTCTCTGAGTGACTGTGTGGGCTACTGCCCCATGCGGGTGATGCACAGCTCCTGACACAGGCGCTTGGGGCTGTGGAGGAGATGCGAAGGCACCCCGGGGAGCAGGCCCCATCCACAGACCAGATCAGACCAGATTAGCCCAGATCAGACTCCCCACACAAGGCTGCCCCTCGTGCCGGCCTTGAGCGCTGTCACTGCAGAGACGGTGGCGAGGACGGTGCAATCCTGCTTGCTGACAGTGTTTTTATTTACTCTGACACATGCTGTAAATGCTGCAACTTGCATTTCTCACGTGTCACACGCCTGTTTTAGGGATCTAGAGGAAGCGTCGGTGATGGCGGTAACAGAGGCAGGGTGTGCTGTGGGTGACGGCTGGCGGTGTCTGGGGGTGTGCCCTGGTGGGACCATGAGGTGTCGGCTCCCACAGGCCTTCCAGGCGCGGTCGTGGGGAAGTGCCTGCCTTGGCTGCGTTTGGCAGTGAGGAAGCTGAGGCTGGGGGAAGTCCGTTGTCGCTCACTCCATGGCCACCTCCCCAGGCTTCAGTGGCTTAAAACAGGAAGCGGTGACTCATCCCGGGACTCTGATCCAGAAGGGTGGCTCTGGGTGAGCAGATGCACGCCTTGCAGTCCAGCCAGGTTGGCCCCATGCACCTGTGCAGAGTGTGCACAGGTGACCAGGGTTGACGGGGCCTTGTGCTACATCTTCCAGCTTGTTCACGTGGTGGCCAGGAGGTCCACGTTCATCAGGCAAGGACTTGTCCCAGAAACCAAGTGCTTCTTAAACCCCAGCTGTGATGTCCCTTGTTGTCCTGTTGGCCAAATTCACCCCATGGCTGGGCCTTGGGTCAGCGGGAAAGGGAGGTGGAGAAAGAGACGTGGCTGGGCAGGGAGCAGGAATGCAAAAACCTACAGCAGGGAGGTTAAGGAACGTGACCGGAACAGCACACACGTGGAGGAGGAGCTGGGATTTGAACCTCCATGCCTCCTTTAGCGACAGCGGCCTGATGGCTCAGGTGTAGAGAGGCAGAGCCCAAGACTCGCCAGCTCAGGTGAGACTTCGTCCCCTCTCAATTCCTCTTCTTCCAGGCCTGTGGTGAGAGCTGCGTGTTAAAAGCTCACTCCACGGAGCCGGCACTGTGGCGTAGTGGCTAAGCCTCTGCCAGCAGCTCCAGCATCCCACATGGGCACCTCTAGTCCTGTCTGCTCCTCTTCCAATCCAGCTGTCTGCTAATGTACCTGGGAGAGTAGCGGAAGATGGCCCAAGGGCTCATCTATGTGGGAGATCCAGAAGAAATTCCTGGCTTTGGCCATTTGGGAAGTGAACCAACGGATAGAAGACCTTTCTCTCTCTCTCTCCCTCTCTTTATATCTCTTTTTTTTTCTTTTTGAAAATTTTATTTAAGGCATACAAATTACATATATTTCGTATATACAGATTCAGAAACACAGTGATGCTAGTCAAATTTTCAAAAGTAAAGCATAAAGTAAATAACCAAGAATGAGCAAGAAAGAATTGCCAGACCACCTTCAAAGGAAATCCTATCAGACTGATAGAAGATTTCTCAACAGAAACACTACTGCCCAGGAAAGAGATATACAGTCTAAGTCCTAAAACAAAAACATTACCAACCCAGAATACTTTATCCAGTGAAGCTCTCACTCATAAATGAAGGTAAAATAAAGACTTTTAAAAACAAACAAAATTTAAAAGTTGTTCTACGTAGCCATTGTTATAAATGATACTTAAGGATGTAGTACATACAGAAACTGAGAAAGACAATCATGAAAGAATGTGAAGGCAGGAAAATCTAATCTAGTAAAAGAGCAAAGGAGATTCAAAACGAACAGAAGGAAAAATGCCAGGACTAAATCATTACTTATCAGTAATGAGGTTGAATGCAAATCTACTAAATAATAGACTTTTTATCAGACTGGCTGAATGGATAAAAATAATAATACCCATGTATGCCTCCTACAAAAAACACTCCTCAAAAATAAAAGTACATACAGACTGAAAGCAAAAGGATAGGAAGAATATTCCACGCAAATGGAAAATACAAGCAAACAGAAGTAGCTCTATTCCTATTAGACAAAATAGACTTTAAGACGAAAAACTGTTAAAAGAGACAAGGTATTTTTAAAATTTTATTTAAGTTATACAAATTTCATGTATTTCATATATACAGATTTAGGAACATAGTGACTATATCTCTGCCTCTCAAATAAATAAGTAAAATCTTTAAAAAAAAAAAAAAAACTCACTCCTGGTGTGGAAGGCTGAGAAGCTGCACAGCCTTGCTGATCACAACCCCGCAGGGGGAAATCAGCACCAAGGCTCCCAGGTCCTTCGGTCTGGCTGTTACATGAGCAAGCCCGCCCCTCCTTCTTCTGGCCACACACACCTCTCACAGCTGCCCATCCTGAGGACTGCACTGGTTAGCTCACACACAGGCTGTCCAAGCCCCCTACCCACGTTGCCCCGAAGTCCCCCCAGATTTGCATTAAGAGCTTCTGGGATTGATTTTGGTGTGGAAAATGCGTTCTCTTAAAGAAAGGGCAGCCATGGGGTGGAAGTGGCCTTGGGGCTCCTGCAATCTGTGGGTGAGCCTGGACAGGTGGGCCCTGCTGGCTCCCTTCTGAGGAACACAGCTTGGTATCTGATAGGTCACTTGAAGTTCCTACCCATGGACACTTTTCCAAAGCCTAATTATGGTGCATGTGCCACCCACAGCCAGCCAGAAACCAGAGAGGAATGCAGAATCACAGAGGGACGTGCACCCTGCAGATCTCCGGGCCTGCAGGTGATGGTGGGGCTGTACGGCTGCACTAGGCGCCAGCCAGCACACAAGGCCAGCAGGTGCAGCCATGGGCAGCTGCTCTGGCTCATCCCCACTGGCCCTGCGGTCTTCCTTCCCAAGGTCCCACGTCTGTTCTGGGGAGGGGTCTTCCCTTTCATCGCACAGGCACTCGGTTCCCCATCGAGGGCCATGCAAAATTGCCGGGACCCTGCCAGGAGGCCAGGGAGACATTGGGAGGCACCTGCCTGGCCTGGATGCACAATCTGCACCCCGAGGAGCTGCTGTGTGGACACTGGGAGTGGGAGGAGCATGTGGCCATGGCCCCGGCGGCCCCCAAGGCTGCTGCCGCCATGGCTCCCATGGCCCTCCCGGCCCTGCAGGCACTGGAGCCCTGACTGGGCATGCCTCCAGCACCCTGGGGCCTGCTGCATCAGGGAGCTTCTAGGAGCCCTGGCTCCCGGTCTGGGGGAAGCTTTCCTGGGGCACAGGACTGTAGCAGCTCCCCTTCCCCAAGCTGCCTTACCTGGGGGACTCTCCCCACACAAGATTAGAGAATCAGAAATACTGTCACTCAAAGACCACAGCTTCCTGATATATCCAACCTGCATTTACAGGCTCCAAAACACAGGTGTATGTGTCAGCTTTTCACAACTACAATGAAATGCCTGCGGCAACCTTTATAAAGCAAGGAGGTTGTGGGGGTGCAGAACCTGAACAGTGCAGCACAGGCTTGGGTGAGGTCCACTCACCATGATGCCTCCCGTGGCATCTGTGTCTGTGTCCTCACCCTTCCTCCTTGCAAAGCCACCAGGATTCCCTTGTGAGGCCTCCACCCTAAGGACTGTGCCGAACCTCCTCTCTGAACACCAGGCCTGGCTTCAGGTTCAGCTTTTCTAGTATCATCAGTGTACTGCCTTGGGGGTTAAGTTCCCACATGAGCCTGGGGCCAGGGGACAGATCCCATTCAAACCTCAGCAACAGCTCTGCTGTTTCCTGTGCACACCAGAGGCTGTGTGGGCCAGGGAGGGGAAGGACTGAGACCCAGTGGTATCCTCAGGGTTCCTAACAACATTACTGCTTCACCACAAGGAAGGTAGGTGCTGTGGCACACATGGGTGCAGCTGCCACCTGCAATGCCAACATCCCTTATGGGTGCTAGTTTGTGTCCTGGCTGCTCCACTTCTGATCCAGCTCCCTGCTGAGGTACCTGGGAAGACAGGCAGAAGGTGATCCCAGCACTTGGGCCCCTGCCACCTACATGGGAGACCCAGCTGAAGCTCCTGGCTCCTGGCTTTGGCCTGACCCAGATCTGTCTGATGTGGCCATCTGGGGAGTGAACCAGTGAATTAAAGATCTCTCTCTCTCTCTCTCTCTCTGACTTTCAAATAAATAAATAAATCTTTGAAAAAATATATTTAAAAGGAAAGATCCATCTGGGCCCAGATGCTGGCGTGGACCCTGCCCATCCCAACTGTGGGCAACAGAGGTGACAGCTATGCGGGCTCTACTGATTCTTGGCTGCTCTCCATGGACTCAGAGAGGCCTTGAGTTTACCGTGCAGAAAATGAGCATTCCCTCTTGCTTTGAACTTTATTTATTTATTTGAAAAACAGAGTTATAGAGAGGGAGAGACAGAGAGCATGAGAGAGGTCTTCTGTCCACCGGTTCATTCCCCAATTGGCCTCAACAGCTGGACTAGACCAGTCTGAAGCCAGGAGCCTGGAACTCCCTCCGAGTCTCCCACTTAGGTAGCAGGGGCCCAGGGGCTTGGGTCATCTCCTGCTGCTTGCCCAGCACAGAAGCAGGGAGCTGGATCAGAAATGGAGCCGCTGGGTCTTGAACGGGAGCTCATATACAGGCTGCTGGCATCCCAGGAGACGGCTTAACCTCGGTGTCGCAATGGCAGGCCTGGAAATGAGCATTCTCAAGGGCCAATCCCCAGTAGTTCTCTAGGGCTGGCGGCAGCTGCTGTGAGTGAACATTAGCAGTGTGACCAAAGCCACCGCCGGGGCTGTTTCTTGGCCAGGGTTGGGACTGAAGCAACAGCAGCGTCACCGTGGCAGATGCTGATTTCTGGTGACAATGTCAGAACCAGAAAACAAACAGCTTGATTTCTAGGTTCCAGGTTGAGCCCGCCAGGCTGGCAGGAAACCCTATTGCTTTGTCAACGAAGCAAATTTGATTCCAAAGTCACCAAGAGAGAGAGAGAGAAAAAAGAAAACCCAGCTCTTTTTCTGTCACTTTTAATACAATGGAACTTTAATAACTGACATTTCTGTATATTTTTCCTAGACTTTAAGACTTTCCTTCAATCTGGGGCCATGCAACACTTGGACCTTTTGGGAAAAAAATGAAACTTAAAAAAATGAAGCACTTAGAGCTTGTGGCATACATGTGGGTGTTCATGTATGCGTGTGTGTGTTTGCACATACATGTGAGTGTGAGTATCCTCTCCGAATCGCCCCTCTTAAAAACTGGCTGCCATCAAGAGGTTTGTGCCATGAGTGGTTAATGTGTTCCTGCCTCCAAATTGAGGCTTCTCTTCTGAGGTCTCCTCAGGAACTCAGATGGTTTTTATAACCCACCTAAGGCATCCAAATCATATTCAGCTCGAAGGGGATCCATGAGTTTAAACTTTGCTTAACCCTGACCAGGCCCAGAGCACAGATGGGTGGGGTGTGGAGCCCAGCACGGTTTCAGGAAGGTCTCTTTTAAAGGGTGACTGGAGCAGAATCGCTGGGTGCCGGAGGGGCCCATGTGGCACCTCTGGACGGCGTCCACGACATTAAGGTCAGGTGCTAAGAAATCAAGGTCATGCCCCATTGCATTTTTCTCAAATAGCTCGGCCCAGATAAGTTAAGCAGTGGGTGATAGCACCAAACAGATAAGGTGGCAATTTTTAACAATCTTAAAATATTGTTACAGCAAGGAAGGTCGTGATAAGATCAAAGCGTTGGGAATGATTTAATGGGTGCTGAGATTTCTTTTGTTCTCTCCTCCCTGTCATCCCTGCTCTCCATACACGTGTGCCTGCACACACACACACACACACACACACACACACCGGGCTACTGACAGTTTCCGGACACGAACACACGGCTATACAGATAGGCTTTTGAATATGAATGCAGGAAGCGCCAGTGATTTTTTTCCTGTCCTCAGAGCTGCTTGATTTATGGCCTGGATTACTGGAAGCAGTAATTCTTTGGTCTTTATGATGTTTTGGTGGAAGGTGCCGTAGCCCGCAGTCAGAACAGCATGATTTCAACGAGGTTTTTACAAAAAGGTCTCTGCAGAGAGGGTGGCTATGAATTGGATGGCTTCTGTAACAGAGCAGTTAATAAGACACCAGCACATTAATCATGTGACAGCTATTGGGTTTAGCAGGGAAAGGCACTGGCTTTTAGGAACAGCAATTTAGGTGACTACTGTGTTGAAAGAGTTTGGCTGAACACATTGTTTTTAACCCCGAGTTCACAGTCAAATTGTATTGGTGGTTTTTACAGACATGTGTTCATGTTTCTGGAATTTCCAATAAACCTAACGAAGTCATTAATCTCTTCTTTTATCTTTCATCCTAATGTTAATTTCCAGAGCGAGACATATGTTTGGGAATAAGCTGGTTATCTAGTAATTCTGGAAAAGCTGCCAAGGAGTTATTCTCAAATTATGTGGACCATGCACACGCAGTCTCCCCTTCCCTGTGTGGCATAACGACCTTTGTAGCCTTCCGGCAGCAAAATCAAAGAGCCGTTTGCTTCTGGTGGGTCTGACAACCCCCCTATCCCTGAAAGGAGGAAGGTCTTCCTGTGGAGACCCTGACATCTGGAGATAAATCAACATCTCAGTTCTTTGGACCAATAAAGAATCGTCCTATAAAACCTGAGAAATAAAATGAAAGTGACTCCAGGAGCCCCCTACAGCAGCAACAGTCTTCAGGGTGAGTTTTGTAAGAGACAATGGTACTACGATTTCCAAGCAAGCACTGACTTTACTTTTGTGTCCACCGTTGGTTGCATTTTATTAGTGAGAGGTCATAGAAATGAGGCTGCAGTTACTGGGCAACTAGGGTCTATGAATGAGCAGTGGGGATTAACTGCATCTCTTGTTCTGAAGGAGCAGAATGTGGAGAATCAGTGAGGAACGTGGGTACTTCGAGGGCCTTAGAATCATGGCTGCTGGAAGGAGGGCAGCCCAAGGTTCAGGTTTTGGCTTAATTTTAGGCAAGTGATTAAACAATTTTCTGTGCCTCAATTTATTTCATGTTCAAATAGGTGTAGCAATGGACCCCAAGTCACAGGGCGGCCTTGAAGATGAAGGGCCACTATGGAACAATGACTCCATTGAAAAAAATAATCCTCAAGCAAAGCAGTTTGTGTGGGGAGCTCTCAGCAAGTAAATTTTGGCATAAACAAATTATAGATTATGATGCTATTAAAATGCAGGCTAGCTGTGGATTCAGAAAGAAAATGATAACAACAAAGGGGAAAGGTCACAGAAACAGTTTTATAGATTCCCAACTGAGTGAGAATTCATAACCGAGTATGGTTTTAGAAGGAATTCTAGGTACAGGAATTTGGCACAGTCCTTAAGACGCCACTAGGGATCCGTATCTGAGGGTCGGGATTCCAGTTCCAGACCCCCTTCTTTTCCCAGCTTCTTGCTAACACACATCCTGGGAGGTGGCAGATGGTGGCTGAAGGTCTTGGGTCCCTACCACTCATGTGGGGAACCCAGGTTGAGTTCTGGGCTCCTGGCTTTGGTGGGCCAGCCCTGGCTGTTGCAGCATGTGGGGAGTGAAGCAGCCGAAGGGAGATCTCTTTCTCTCTGCCTTTCTGCCACTCAAATAAAGTGAAAACACATGAATAAAGTGAAAACCACCCCATCTTCCTCCTGGGGCAGCCCACCTGCCTAACGCCACTGCAGGCTGTGGGCGGGACTTGGACACACTCAGGCTCGGTAGGCAGGAGGCTACTTGGTGTTCCTTTTCTGGAAGGCAACTGGAAACCCCTACAAATGCTCTGCTGTTTGGCTTTTGACCGATGACCACCAGTCTTCAAGTTTACACTCAGAAAACCATCACTGGTATATGGCAAAAATGCATCTCCACCCCAGAATCTAGGCTGCAGCCAAAACAAACACGTAGCTGTGTGCATTAACAGAGGGAAAGCACAAACCCAAAAACTTTGGCAAGAAGCCAAACCAAAGAACACTTATTCTACAAATAAAGTCACTGAGAGATTTCGTAGGAAGCAGTCAAAATTAATCCAAAGCCCTGAAGCCAGGATACCAGCACTCTCTGAAGTGGTGGTAGGTGGGGGATGGGAAAAAGATCTAAGGGAGGGTCTGGAAATTGCCATCCTGAGCTAAGGGGTCGTCACCCAGCTGCTGACTTGGCACAGTCCATTTAGCGTGTGTGCATATTCTGCATTCTCCAAACAGCGCTGCCCTGTTCATACAAAACAGGAAACAACAGCCCATTAATCACTGTGGTCTGCCCAGATGAATTTTATAGCCACATCTTTATTACTAGACATTAATTAAATTATTAAACTTAACATTACAACTTCCAAATGTACTACTTTTTGATCTATCCAGTATGCAAAATATACTCATGATATTGTGGACAGAAAACAGTATAGGCTATCACTTATGCTGCAATCTAATTTTGTCCTCAAAATAATGGGCCGTCCATGTATACTGAAGTATAAATGTCGGACCCTAAAACTCCAAGAAGCTCTGCAACGATGCGTTGATAGAAATGGTCTTCAGGTAATGGAATATGGGTGCCCTCTTTTCCTTTTCTTTACAGCGTTTTCTGAACGCTTTGCAATGATCAGCGCTGTCACCTTGTAGATCACCGTGTCCGTGTTGTAACCATGTGCCACTCCCACCACCAGCCCCCGTTGATGTCAAAGCAATCGTTCAAGCCCAACTCAGGAAGTCCCTCTCCTGTAGGAAGCACTTCGGGGCTCCCCACTGCCCTCCGAGTAAGATCCCAGCCCCATCTGCTGGCATCCGCACCTGCGCGCCCCTCTCCCTTCTCCTCTCTGTAGTAGGGGCCTGGGGGATGCCCTCCCTCCTCTCCCTGACTTGTCTGGTAGGTCTCGTGTCAAGCCATGGTCTTTACCCCCACTCATGTCTGCTCTTCCCTCCTCTAAGATGCCTATCCATGTTTATAATTTCACCTTTACTTAGAAGTTAACTCTTTCAAGGTTTGCCTCCAGGACTCGCTGTTTCACGGGGCTGGGATCCGCCTGCTGTGCTCACTGCTGTGTCCCCTGAGCCTGTTCTGTGCCTGTTGCCCACTGAAAGCATGGACCAGACAGACCAAAAACGGCATTTGAGAAAACAGCCAGCTACACGGAAGCTTCTGATAGGAAAAGAGTGAACTGAACTGTTGTTAAATAGTAGCAAAATAAATGGCAGTTCAAACAATATCCTAGGAGAATGCTTGTAACATGAATTTGGTTTGGGATATCACCCTCTTCTTATTTTTTTTTTTTTTTTTTGGCAGGCAGAGTGGACAGTGAGAGAGAGACAGAGAGAAAGGTCTTCCTTTGCCGTTGGTTCACCCTCCAATGGCCGCTGCGGCTGGCGCGCTGCGGCCGGCGCACCGCGCTGATCCGATGGCAGGAGCCAGGAGCCAGGTGCTTTTCCTGGTCTCCCATGGGGTGCAGGGCCCAAGCACCTGGGCCATCCTCCACTGCACTCCCTGGCCATAGCAGAGAGCTGTCCTGGAAGAGGGGCAACCGGGACAGAATCCGGCGCCCCGACCGGGACTAGAACCCGGTGTGCCGGCGCCGCTAGGCGGAGGATTAGCCTAGTGAGCCGCGGCGCCGGCCTCACCCTCTTCTTATTAAATGAAGAAGAGAGCTACAAATAGTTGTGACAATATGAGTCATAATTTGTAAAAAAAAAAAAAAAAAAAAAAAAGATGAATTTACCAAGGCAGAGAGAGATCTGGAAATCAGTGCCCACAGCTCATCCCCAGCAGATCTCTCTGTGTGGTGAGAGAACGGAGGCTTTTTCTAAAATGTGCTTATCTTTGCTTTCTCAAACATACATTGCTATAGTAGTGAAGGAATGAAAGCAATTTTTAATTAGGAAATGCCAAAGCAAACTAGTTTATCACGTGCTGCAGCAGCACGCAGCTATAATCCACTCAGCAGTGCATGGGTGGGGAAGGTGTGGGCGGTGACTGGTGTGAAAGGAGATTGGGAATGTAGTTACCGGGAGGTTCAGTCCACCTTGAGACAGCACCAGAGCACCTCCCTGTGTTTCCGTGAGCCTCCCTTGGGACACATCAGCAGGGCACCATGGGGTTTGTGCAATTTCAGTCCACACAGAGCTCCTGTTTCAGGCGCTCTGCCTGAGTAATGTGCGTGTTGCTGGGTGCCGCTGAGATCAAGGAAGGTGTGGGCACTCACCCCGACCCTGAGAGGCTGCAGCCTGCATGGACAAGGGAAGCAGACGCACCTGCTCGGACCCCCATGCCCACCTGTGCCTGACTGTTCACAGGGCTCCTGGGCACAAGGCTCAAAGGGGCGGTAGTGTCCAAGGGTCTGGGTGTTGATCTGAAGGAGCACACCCTGGAGCTGACTGGCATTGGCTTCCTTTTCATCCTCAGGAGGAAGGAAGAGGGGGCACAGGAGTTCTCTAGGGTGCAGTGGGGGTGTGCTTTTGTTGTTGGGGGTTCACAGTGCACATCTGGGGCCCCCATGGCTGCTGACTTCTTTGCCCAGCATTTCGTCATCTTCAAGGGGGTTTTGTGGCATCAGAACAAACAACCTGCAAGGCTGCATTTGTAGAATACGGAACATTTTGTCACCTCTAGCCCCTTGTAACTTCAGAAAGCTGAGTGGTCGAAAGTAATTTTCTTAGAGTTTAAAACAAAAGAAGAGGCCTCCACAGAAAGGGCCTTGTCAGATGCTGTTCCCTGGTGGTCCAGGAGGCGCTGTCACAGATCTGTCCTCCATCTGATCTTTGAACCCATTTACTCGTGGGTGCATCCTGCAGTTTCCATAGCACCCCCATTCCAGGGGTCCCCCTCAGCCTGGACAGGGGTCAGTGTTTGTCTCCTACGTTCCTGTGCAGGGGAGGGCATCTGCTCAGAGGGAGAGAGCCTGGAGTGTTTGCATTGCTGGAGCTCTGCCCAGCGCTGGCCAGGAGGGCAAATAAGCCGTGGTGGCAGGGGTCAAGGCTGGACACAGGTGGCTGGGCAGCCTGGGCACAGCCCTATGAGAGCCTCCCAGTGGTCAGCATGCTCCATTTCACCTCCAAGTGCACAAGAGGATTTGGGAGTTGCGTTCCTTGCTGGACAGCTTCTTTCCAACTGGGAAATGGATTCTTGGGCAAACCGAGGAAGGTCCTGGGGCGTCAGCTGTGACGGGGTCCATGAGGCTCCCACAGGTGCCCCTCACCCCTTGGCAACAGTGGGACAGTGAGGCTTGAGGACTTTAAGGCAGGTGGTTCTCTTCTCTCTTCCCACCTGTAAAATGGGAAGCTTGTTCTTCAGCATCCAGACTTCGTCTCTGGCACTCCCTGGAGTCCACTCCAAAGCCCGGTCGGTAGGTGCACTTCAGGTATCCTCTGCTGCGCTGGTTCTGTGCAGCCATCTTGGAAGCCGCTTGTCACCTTGATGTCACCTGAGCACAGGGAGGCCCTGTTGGGGTGCATGGGGCAGGGCTGAGGATATTTGCCGAGGGTAGGTGGCCCAGTAGCCCTGGGACTTGGTAGCCAAGGGGAAAAGGTGCTCCTGTGTCATGGGAGAGCAGGACTGAGTGGAAACCAGGAGGCCAGGCTCATAAGTCTGTCTGGTGAACCGTGTGCACACCAGGGGTTGGCGTAGATGGCACCGGAAGTCAAAGCAATGGACTATCATGGCGGTCAGTGGAGATGAAGATGTGCAGCTGACTTCCAGTTGTGGGTCCTTCGGAGCAGACATCCATGGGTCCACGAGTTGAGGGATGCTGGGTGATTCCCTATGAGGACCTCTGTGATCAAGCCGCTAAGAAGGAAAAGTATAAGCTAATCAACACATTCAAGAGGACATTTGATAGAGTTATCAGATCTTCCTACCGACACACCTAAGCAGATCAGAATCAGGAGGAAATACATTTAAATTTGAGGAGACTGTTTATTTTAAACATGCAGACATTGTTCTAAATGGTAAAATGCTAAACTCGTTTCTACTAAAGTTGGGAACAATGAAAGAATATTTACTGCAGGTATTTGATAGCTCTGAAGATAAGAAAAGGAAATAGTCACTTAAATACTTCGAAAGAGATACAATTCCTTTTACAATGATTGAGTTCATATTGGTGAAATTCAAAATACTCTAATAAAAAGTTATTGTAATTAATGAGAATTTGGTAAAGCAATTAATATTACATGTGAAAATCAATAGCTTTCTCTCTGCTAGCTATAGCTAGCTAGACATGAAAATAAGAAAAAATTATTCCATTAAAAACTAACAGCAACTTAAAGTGTGAATTATAATTCATATAAAAGTTGCATATAAAGGACTCACTCAATTATAAAGGTATAGGTGCTTTCTGAAGAAATTTTTAAAATCTTGTAGAAGAACATAAAATAAGATCTCACCAAATGAAAATATTTTATTTTTATATGAAGTTAAATATTAAAATATTGGTTCTCTCAGAATTAACATATAAGTTTATGCATTTCCATTTAAAAGTATTTTCCCCCATGAAATCATGATCTTAAAGTGGAATAAGAAAACTGTGAGCAAGGAACATGGCCAAAGGGCCTGGCCCGGCTGGACACAGACCCTGGGGTCAGCCAGCCAAGCCAAGCCATGCGGCTCTGCCACAGGCAGGGACGGAAGTCCTGGCAGCAGATTCCTGTGTGACAGGGCATCGACCAGGGGCACACTCTTAAATGATGATTTGGATTCTAGCTCACACGGCATGCGTAGTAGCAAATACAATAGGATAAAAATGCAACCAGAAAAGTTGTATAACAAACTGGAGTGGTGATGAGACCATAGGGTTGTTACAAGCAAGGAAGAACATCAGAAGCCACAAAAGCAATGATAAACTACTTGGCTATTTAAACATAAACTACTTGTTGGAAGGCAAAGATCCCTACATATAGTCAACTGGCAAGTGAAAGATGGAGGGAAAACAGTTTATTTCGCAAATGAGTTAAAAATTATGGTAAAAGTGAGTGAAATGGTTAACAATAAGATATACAGAAAGAGCATTTGTAAATTGTAAGTGAACCAAATGAAGAGGTGCAAGGACAGCCAAGCAAGCAGATATCAAGGACAACAAGTTAGCAAATCCACGCAGCCTCTGAACACATAGGGACAATGCCAACCTCCGTCCTCGTTAACTTGAGGCGATGGATTTCACAATATACCAATCCCTTTGGAAAGTTAAAAACGCTGGCTGGGATATGGGAAAACTGCTGGCTCACGAATTTTTAGTGGAAATGTGGATTGTTTCATTCTTCTTGGAAAGCAATTTGGAAACTTTTATTAACATTTAAATTATTCACATATATCCTTGACATAGCAATGCCACCTGTAGGAACCGATTCCACGGAAATAAAATATCAGGCTGTATTTACAACAGTGTTCATTGCACCACTGATCATCCTTAGCAAAACAAAGCTCCAAGTACATGCCAATTAGCATGAAAATGATTAAATAAAATATGGTACACTTAGACAATGGGATATTACGTAGTTACTTAAAATAAGATTGATCCTTAATAACTTGGGGGAATATCTCAAAATGTACTATTAAGTGAGGAAAGCAAGACCGGCAGAAGCTAAATTGCACACTGTAGCATATTTTAAAATATATTTATGTGAAAGGCAGAGTTAGGGTGGAGAGAAAAGGAGAGAGAGCATCCATCTTCTGGTTCATTCCCCAAGCGGCTCCAGTGTCCAGGCCTAGTCCAGGCAAAGCCTGGCACCAGGAGCTCCATCCGGGTCTCCCACACGGGTGCAGGGGCCTAAGCACTTGGGCCCTCTTCTGCTGCTTTCCCAGGCGCCTGAACAGAAAGCTGGATCAGAAGCAGAGTAGCCAGGACTTGAACTTGGGCCCATATGGATTGCCAGCACGGCAGGCATTCCTTTACTTGCTGTGACACAATGCTGGTGCCTGTACATATGGTCTCCACAGGTAGCCCAGGTACCTGTCAATGTGATCTCATTTGTAAATACAGAGGCTCTCAGGACAAGATTATCTTGGATGGAGGGTGGGATGTGAATTCAGTTAGTGATGTTTTTATAAGAGAGAGGCAGAGAGGGGCCGGCGCTGTAGCGCAGTGGGTTGACGCCCTGGCCTGAAGCACCGGCATCCCATATGGGCTCCGGTTCTAATCCTGGCTGCTTCACTTTTGATCCAGCTCTCTGCTATGGCCTGGGATAGCAGTAGAAGATGGCCTAAGTCCCTGGGCCCTTGCACCTGTGTGGGAAACCCGGAAGAAGCTCCTGGCTCCCGGCTTCGGATAGGCGTAGCTCTGGCCGTTGCAGCCAATTGGGGAGTGAACCATCGGATGAAAGAACTCTCTCTCTCCCTCTTTCTCTGCCTCTCCTCTCTCTGTGTAACTCTGACTTTCAAGTAATAAATAAATAAATAAATCTTTTGAAAAAAGAGAGAGAGGCACAACCACTAGAACTAGAAAAATATGTAACATTTCCAAAACACCGAGCCACAACCAGCCAAGGACAGTGATTCTGAGACATGAAAGATGTGGGGTGAACACCATCAGTTATCTTCAAAAGACACCATAAAGAGGATAAATAGACAAGCTGCACACTACGGGAAATTAGGGAAATTATTTACAAGGCTTATACTAGTAACAACTTCCTACACTTCTTACATAGCATAGATTAAGAACTCCCCCAATTCAATAATGAGAAAACAACTCAATTTTAAAAGTGGCAAGAGATTTGAACAGATACTTTCTCAGAGAAAATATAAAGATTGCAAGTAAGCACAGGAGAACAGGAACAATATCGTTATTATAAGGAAAAAGAAACAAAATCACAATGGTCTATAGATACTCCCTAAACATCCAGTGAAAATGGCTGAAGTTAGAAGGGCTGACATCATCAAGTGTTGACAAGAAAATGAAAAAAACTGGAGCTCTCCTGTCGGAAGCAGGGAGACAAAGCCATGCAACCACTTGGAAATGATTCTGCAGCTTCTTTATACATGTATTATATGATCCAGACATTTCATTTCCAGGTATTTATCTAAGAGAAATAAAAACTCACATTCCTACAAAGATTGGTACATCAATGTTCTTGGCAGATTTATTTGTCATAGCACAAAACCGGAAACTAAATTGTGGTAGAACTCTATGGCAGAATACAACCCAGCAGTAAGAAGGAATGAATTATTGATGCATTTTACAAAATAGAAGAATCTTAAAATAACTCCACTGAGCAAAAGAAGTCAACCAACAAAGTATGATTCCAATTTCTATAACATTCTAGAAAATGCAAAGTGATTTATTGTGAGAAAAAGCCGTTCACTTGCCTGGAGACAGGAGAGGCAAGCGGAAAGGAAGAAGGGGAGCAAGAGAAGAAACTATAAAAGGCCAGGAAAAATCCACAGATGAGTGGAGAGATAAAATGTGGTGTGCACGTACAATGAATCCATCTAGCCTTGCAAAGGAAGGGAATTCCCACACAAGCTACACCAGGGATGAGCCTGGGAGACACCGGGTAACTCGTGGGCATGCTTTGGTCGCTTCAGGAGGCTGTGGCAAAATCCCTTAGACTGTGTAATTTGGAAATAGCAGCAATCTGGGGCTCCAGTTCTGTAGGCGAAGGGATCCAAGATCAGGACAGCAGCTGACTGGGTGTCTGGTGAGGGTTCACTTGCTGTGTCCTTCAAAGACACACCTCTTGCTGTGTCCACACAGGGAGGAAGGGGCTTGTCCGGGCTGCTCTTCTAAGGACACTAGGCTCATTCATGAGGGTGGGGCCACAGGATCTCATCACACTGCCAGAGACCCTCCTGTGAATGCCACTGCATTAAGTGTTAGGTTTCAACATGTGGATTTGGGGGCAGACCACAGCAGCACAATTCTGCACATATGGGGTCAGAAAGTGGGATGGTGGCTGCCTTGGGCTGGGGATGGGAGCTACCCCTTTAATGGGGATGGAATGTCTTCTGGGAATTAATAAAGCATATTCTTCAGGCATTTGCTCAATAATGTGGATGTCCTTAGTGGCCTTGAGCTGCACCCCTAAGGAGGGTTAAAACGTTAGGTTTTAGATTGTGTGTATCTTACCACAATAAACAAAGAGGACCCGAGGCAACCTTAGGGAATACCAGAAGAACTGCCTTCACAATGAATGAGGCCCAGTGCAAAATAAGAACGTGGCACTTCTTGTTCTAAGATGATTAAGAATTCAAGACGCCAAGAGTGGTGCTGTCTAAGTGTGGAGCCCTGGGAAATGCTTGGCTCTGTCACCTGTGCAGCCTCCCTGATGGACATGTTCACTCTCTGGAGGTGACGGTGGGCTCAGCGGTACACGCCTAAGTCCCACCTTCCAGAGCAGCTGCTTTACTGCCTGTGGGTAAAGGTGTTGCTTAAAGAGTGTCTTTGAAGAGGAGCGGTACCTACAGGAGGCAGACAGCCTGTATTCACACAGGTGTGTGTGGTGGACATAGACTGACCCATCTTTGAACATTCATCTCCTGTCAATAGAGATTGTTTGCTTTAACCCAAAAGAAGCTAACTTAGGAAGGAAGCATATTTAAAAGCATATGATTGAAGTAAAAAGACAGCTTTATCAACTGCTGGCTGTGACCTCGAGAGAGACCAAAGCCCTCCTTGGAACAACTGTTGAACCTTACCCAGTAGCAGGGAGAGTATATGAGGAGATGGGGATACCCAACTTTCACAGTGTGGAGCCTGCCACGCTGAGTACCTGCAGGCAGGTACCAGAGCATCTTTCTTCCCTGGGGCCATGAAGGTGTCTGGGACATAGCCCTCTGGCTCACCTTCAGGGTCACTCTTCAATGTGGCATTGTGTTTGTATAGACCCTTGCCGGCTGTGCCAATGTGGAAATCCCACTGACTTCTACAGCCTCACTTTCCTGGTCTGTACCGCAGTCACGATATCGATTCCTCCTTGCTGTGGTTGTTGCGAGAATGAAAGGAAATAATCTGTGTATAACGCAAAGGCTGGAGGTGGGGCGAGATCAGCACTGAGGCCTGGCTGCTGTCCACACTTCCCTCTGCACGGTGTCCCAGATAACCTGCTAGTCATTCAGAACATGTGGCCAGGTGGTTTCCATTTTCTCAACTTGTTCCAGTTGGGAGAAAAGTGAACAAAATGCCCTATTTATTTGACTCCCAACAGTACAAATGGAGACTTGAAAACAAATACGTCAATGCTGCACATTGGACGTTTAATCAGTAACACAGCATGTCCAGAAGGGCTAAGCGACAGTTCACCAGAAAATGGAGCCAATTCAGGTGGCCAGTTTGGAGAAGTGGACACAAGCCAGAGTCTACATATTTTACTTTTTTCCCCCCAAGAAAACTTTTATTTAAGGAATACAAAATTCATGCATTTCATAAATACAACATTAAGAATATAGTGATTCTTCCCAGGGTACCTGCCCTCCCACCCACACTCCCACCCCTCTTCCTCCTCTCTCTCTCCTATTCCCTTTCTTATATTTACTAAGATCTATTTTCAATTAACTTTATACATGAACAAGTAACTCTATTCTAAGTAAAGATTTCAACAAAATGTATGAAAAAGAAAATTGTTCCTCAACAGCCAAGATGATATTTTGTCTGTTTTGTTTTCTGTAATTCTGATAAAAGTTCTTTTAAAAAGTATTAGAGGAGAACTGAACAGAGCTCCCTAGCCACACCCACACACCCCTCTAGATACTTACTGAAAGCAGACACTACACTAATGTACAGAGGCATAGTACAAAGTTAAAAGCTGCCACAGTGAAAAATCAAAGAAGAAACCAATGAGTATCTCCACAAATGCTGAAAAACAAACATACCAATTCAAGAAACAAGTTTAAGGAAGACATTATGATGCCCCAAAAGACACAACACTTCAATACTACCTTGTGAAGATGATAAGATTGAAGAAATGCCGGAAATGGAATTCAAAAAATTGATCACAAGATTGCATAGAAGGAATCAGAAACAAATGCACGAACTACTAAAATCTATACATGACATGAAAGAAAATTTCTCCATGAAATTGAGATCTAAAAAATAAATCAGAGAAATAAAGAATTCAATAGAACAAATACAAAACGCAGTGGAAAGCTTTAACAACAGAATCAGTGAAGCAGAAAGAAGAATATCTGAGTTAGAAGACAAAGCACAGAAAATTATACAGTAAGACCAAAAATAAGAAGATAAAACTAGAAAACTAAAAAACACTTTTGGGAATCTACAGGATACTATCAAATGACCCAACATATGGGTTCTAGGAGTTCCTGAAGGCATGGAAAGAGAGAAAAGATTAGATGGCCCTTTTTAAAGAAATAATAACAGAAACTTCCTAATTTGGAGAAAGAAAGGGACATCTGAGTACAGGAAGCAAATAGAACCCCTAATAGTCATGAACAGAAAAGATATTCACCACAACACATTGTAATCAAACTCACCACAGTAAAACATAAAGAAAATATTCTGAAATATGCATGAGAGAAATACCAGATTATTTTCAGAGGATCTTCAATTAGACTCACAGCAGACTTCTTATCAGAAACCCTATAGGCTAGGAGAGAGTGGCATGATATATTCCAAGTCTTAAGAAAAAAACCTGTCAACACAGAATATCATATTCTGCAAATCTCTCATTTATGAATGAAGGTGAAATAAAGATCTTCCATAACAAACAGAAATTGAAAGAATTTGTCATTACCCGTCTAACCCTGCAAAAAATGCTTAAGGATGTGCTATATACAGAAACACAGAAACATGGTCATTACTATGAAAGAATGTAAAGAAAGAAAATCTCACAGGAAAAGTACAAAAGAAATGCTAAGTAAAAATAGGAATATTTATGGAAAAATAGCAGGACAAAGTCATTACTTACCAATAATAACCTTGAATGTAAATGGCCTCAACTCTTCAGTTAAAAGACACACACTGGCTGAATGGATTAAAAAGCATAACTCATCTATTTGCTGCCTACAAGAATTACATCTCACCAACATAGATGCACACAGACTGAGAGTGAAAGGATGGGAAAATATATATTCCATGACAACAGAAACCAAAAAAGAGCTGGTGTAGCCATCCCAATATCAGAAAAAAAGATTTTAACACAAAAACTGTTAGCAGATACAAAGAAGGGCACTATGTAATGAATAAGAGATCAATTCAACAGGAAGATCTAACTATTATAAACGTTTATATACTTAATTACAGGACACCTGGCTATTTAAAAGAAATGTTAATGGATATAAAGGGAGACATAGACTCCAATACAATAGTAATGGGGGATTTCAATACCTCCACTTTCAGCAATGGACAGATCAACCAGACAGAAAATCAGCAATGAAACAGCATAGTTAATTGATATTATAGACCAAATGGACTTAACAGATATTCACAGAACTTTTCATTCTACAATTTTAGAATACACATTCTGACCAGTTTATGGAACTTTCTCTAGAATTGACAACAAGCTAGGTCATAAAGCATGTCTCAGCAAATTAAAAAAAAAAAGAAATAATACCATGCATTTTCTTGGATCATAATGAAATGAAGCTGGAAATCAGCAATGCAGGAATTTCTAGAATATATGCAAACACATGGAGACTGAACAACATGCTCTCGAATTAACAGTGGGTCATAGAAGAAATCAAAAGAAAATCAAAGAATTTCTGGAAATGGGTGAAGACAACAGTACAGCATACCAAAACTTATGGGTTACAGCAAAAGCAGTGTTAAGAATAAAGTTTATTGCAATGGGTGCCTCATCAAGAAATTGCAAAGGCACTAAATAAATGAGCTTTCAATGCATCACAAAGATCTAGAAAAACAACAGCAAACCAAACCCAAAACTAGATGAGAAAGGAAATATTTAAAATTAGAGATAAAAATCAATAAAATTGAACCCAAAAACAATACAAAAGATCAGCAAAATGAGAGCTTTTTTTTTTTTGAAAAAATAAACAAAATTGACACACCATTGGACCAACTAACCAAGAAAAGGAGAGAGAAGACCCAAATCAATAAAATTAGAGATGAAAAAAGAAATATAACAATAGACACCACAGAAATAAAGAGAATCATCAGACATTATTATAAAGAGCTGTATGCCAACAAACTTGGAAACCTGAAAGAAATGATAGATTCCTGAACACATACAGCTTACCTAAATTGATTCATGAAGACATAGAAAACCTAAACATTACCAAGACAGAAATTGAATCAGTAATAAAGACCCTCACAACAAAGAAAAGCCCAGGACTGGATGGCATCACTGCTGAATTTTACCAGATATTTAAAGAAGAACTAACTCCAATTCTTTTCAAGTTATTCAAAACAACTGAAAGGGATGGAATCCTCCCAATTGCTTTTTATGAAGCCAACATCTCCTTAATTTCTAAACCCAAAAAGATACAATAAAGAAAGAGAATTACAGACCAATTTCCCTGATGAACACAGATGCAAAAATCCTCAAAAAAATTCTAGCCAATCAAATCCAACAACACATCAGAAAGATTATCTACCCGGACCAAGTGGGATTTATCCCTGGTATGCAGGGATGGTTCAACATTTGCAAATCATTCAATGTGTAGCAAACTGAAGGAAAAAAACCATATGATTATCTCAATAGAGTCAGAGAAAGCATTTGATAAAATATATCACCTTTTCATGATGAAAACTCTAAGCAAATTGAATATAGAATGAACATTCCACAACACAACAAAGGCAATTTATGTCAAACCCATAGCGAGCATCCAACAAGAGTTTATTGGAACTCGTAGAAGAGCTTTGTAAAGTAGCAGGATATAAAATCAATACACAAAAATCAAAAGCCTTTGTTTACAGAGACAAAGGTTAGTCTGAGATTGAGTTTCTAAGACCAATCCCATTCACAATAACTACAAAAAACCTCAAACACCTTGAAATAAATTTAACAAAGGTTGTCAATGAACGGTGTGATGAGCATTACAGAACATTAAAGAAAGAAATAGAAGAAGATAGAAAAATGCAAAAATCTTCAATGTCCATGGACTGGAAGAATCAATATCATCAAAATGTCCACTCTTATGAAAGCAATTTACAGAATCATTGTGAAACCAATCAAAATACCAAAGACATTCTTCTCAGATAAAAAAATATGATGCTGAAATTCATATGGAAGCACAGGTGATCTTGAATAGCTAAAGCAGTCTTATACAACAAAAACAAAGCAGTAGGCATCATTATGCCAGATTTTAAGATCTACTACAAGGCAGTTATAATCTAAATAGCCTGATACTTTTTACAAAACAGATGGATAGACCAGTGGAACAGAATAGAAATGCCAGAAATCAATCCAAGCATCTACAAGCAACTTATATTTGAGCAAGGCACTAAAACCAATCCCTGGAGAAAGGATAATTTCTTCAACCAATGGTGCTGGGAAAAGTGGATCTCCACATGTGTAAGTATGAAGCAAAATCCCCACCTTACAGTGTCTACAAAAATCCATTCAAAATGGATTAAAGACCTAAATCTATGACCTGATATCATGAAATTATTAACGAACACTGGGGAAGCCTTGTAAGACGTTGGCACAGGCAAAGAGTTCTTGCAGGCAATCAAAGTCAAAATTAACAAATGGGATTACATCAAATTGAGAAGCTTCTGTACTTCCAGAGAAGCACTTAGGAAAGTGAAGAGGCAACTGACAGAATGGGAGAAATAATTTGCAAACTATGCAACTGATAAAGAATTAATAACCAGAATATACAAAGAGATCAAGAAACTCCAAAACAACAAAATAAACAGACTAGTTAAGAAATGAGCAAAGGAATTAAACAGACATTTTGCAAAAGAGGAAATTTAAACGGCCAACAGACACATGAAAAATGCTCAGAATCACTAGCCATCAGAGAAATGCAAATCAAAACCATGATGAGGTTTCACTTCACCCCAGTTAGAATGGCTTTCATACAGAAATCAACAAACGACAAATGCTGGCAAGGATGTGCGGAAAAAGGTACCCTAATCCACTATTTGTGGGAATGTAAACTGGTAAAGACATTGTGGAAGATGTATGCAGACACCTCAGAAGTCTGAATATAGACCCACCATATGACCTAGCCATCCCACTCCTGGAAATTTACCCATGGGAAATGAAATCAGTAAATAAAAGAGTTACCTGCACCCCATGTTTATTGCTGCTCAATTCACAATAGTTAAGACATGGAATCAACCTAAACACCTGTCAACCAAAGACTGGATAAAGAAATTCTGCAATATGTACACTATGGAATACTACACAGCAGTATGAAAAATGAAATTCAGTCATTTGCAACAAAATAGATGAGTCTGAAAAACATCTTACTTAGTGAAATAAGCTGTTTCCAAAGGGACAAATAACATATATTCTCTCTGATCTGTGAGAACTAATAGAACACCTAAAATGAACTCTGTAGACATGAAACTGACACTTCAAGAAGGGATGACTTGAGTGGCCCTTGTCTTGACTGTTGAGGAACAGGGTTTTTTTTTTTTCATACTATTTGTTGAACCCTTTACTTAAGATAGAGTTAATCATATGTGTATAAAGTCAATTGAGGATGGATCTCAGTAAAAAATAAGAATGGGAATAAGAGAGGGAGGAGGAAGTTTGTAACTGGAAAGCAGTATAGTTCTGCATACATTCCTACAGACTTACTTCTAAAGGTACAATTTAAAAACTTGCCATGGGATCCCAAGACCCATTAAGCTAGGTGGTAAAAAATGCCATCCTAAGTGTTAAAGTGATCATTTTAAGTATTAAAGTGAACATATAGATAGGATTAAGTGTTAAAGTGATCATATAAATAGGATCAAAATGTCTGATAATAATAACAGACAGAATTAAAAAGGAGAGAATGTTCCAACATGGGAAGCAGTCCACACAACAGACTCATAGAATGACAATCACTTTAAGTAGCACTTTGATCTCAGAATCAGTCTTTAAGTCTTCCTGGTCTGGCTGAAAAACCCATGAGAGCATTTCAGGCATGGAAAACCAAGAAACTGTGGCAAAAAAAATGTTTTACATGAAGTATCTGTGAGTGAGACCCCAGCAGAAGGAAGTAGCCATCAAAGAAAGATGTACCTTTCTCTGAAGGGAGGAGAGAACTTCTACTTTGCTTATGGCCTTGTCTAAATACTGACAGAGATTGTGAATTCAAAAGACTTCCATAGCCTAGGCAAGAGCCTTGGGTGGTCAATGATGTCATACATAAGAGTGTTAATTGTTAAATTAACAGGAGTCACTGTGCACTAACTCCTCATGCAGGACCTCTGTCCTCAATGAGTTATATTATGAGAGTTAACTGTAAAACTTGTTCTCAAACAGTTTTTTTTTAGTGTGTGCATGTGTGTGTGCGAATTGCTGAAATCTTTACTTAGTATAGAGTTGTACTTCTGTGTACAAAGTTAATTGAAGCTGAATCTTAATGGAATGAGACTGGGAAGGGGTGAGGGTAGAGGAGGAGGGGTGGGAATGTGGGTGGGAGGACAGGTATGGTGGGAAGAATAACTATATTCCTAAAGTTGTACTCATGAAATTTGTATTTCTTAAATAGTTTCTTTGGGAAAAAAAAACTCATTTGAATGTCTCTTTAACAGAGTGGGAGTTGCAAATGTTCTAATAATTTTTATTACTTTCATATTTAAAAATAATA
This sequence comes from Oryctolagus cuniculus, assembly GCF_051225735.1. NCBI lineage: Eukaryota > Metazoa > Chordata > Mammalia > Lagomorpha > Leporidae > Oryctolagus > Oryctolagus cuniculus. Next base: position 4,753,555 of record NC_142871.1, on the reverse strand, counting down.
TGCCTCCTAAACATTTACATTCAAGATTTGCTTTTCCTCCGATGTGTAAATAACACATAGCAATTTGCATCTCATGTATAAATCTCACTGCTCTGAATGTGAGCGTTCAGGAAGGTTCCTTGTTTCTCCCCTCCGCTTTCCCTGCTGGTGGGAGTTGAGTCAAGACACGATTCCACGGAGATGAGGAGAGCTGGGCATTGGTGTTTAGAAATCCAGTCTTTTCTCATTGCTCGCTTGCAATCAGGGGCAGGGAATTGAGACTGGAAGAATTAGTACAGTTTTTCAGAAGACTAATAAAAGTATCTCACACCTCCCTATTTTCCCAGCTGAGTGCAGGGAGGCTGTCTTCTGTGCCTCCCATGGGGAGGGCTGCAGAAGGGATTTGCTGCTCAGGTTCCTTGCAGAACAGTGGTGGAGCAACCGAAGTCAATTCCCATTCCCTCGTGCTGCTGAGAGCTCGCCTTCTTCCATCCCAGCAGGGCAGGCGATGGGAAGCTGCCTCCTGGCCTGGTGTCCCTGCACTGCCAGTGGCCCGGATACTGACTGACAGAGGCCCTGCTCTGATCTGCGTGGATCACGTTGTCTGGTTAAACTCCGGAGCTTGTTTTATGCTGCGAATTTCCCGCACCGCTGGTTCCTTGCTTGCTGATCATTTGCTGAGTCTCAGCTTGGTAAAAAGACATGGAGCGGAGCCTTCCCCATTACAGAATGTGACTGAAATACTTCATTGAGTCATCCGCCTTGGGTACGACTCACTGTTTCCAAGAAACGTCTGGTAAAGCTTTGAATAAAAGATGCTACCTGAAAACAAATGGCAGTGTTCTCTGCTTATGATTCAACAGGTGTCCTGGGAGCCCCTGTTCTGATTGGCTCATGCTGGGAGGTGAGGAGCCCAGAGCAGGTTCCGCTCTTCAGGGGAACATAGACTTTCCAGAAAACACTATGCAAAGGTGTGAGGCAACTCGGGCAGCTTCAGATAGAATCAGACACCATTCATGCTTCGAGGCACCGGGAAATGGAGAAATGTGTGGGAAATGTAAAAGTGAGAGAATAGTAGCAGAAGCTTTTATCCGGTTACAATACGAGTAATGTTGATGGTTGGTGGACATGTTAATTGCATATCACTGAGTACTTACTAAGCGCTGGGTCCTGTGCTTTGCATTTTATACCTGTGCTCTTGATGTATCCCATGGCCTGGATTAATGCAGCAGGCATTGTGTTGCTATTTCTGCACACAAGGAGAGTCTTTGTGGAGAGAGGGATGGAGCAGAGCACTGGAGAGCCGAATTAGAAGAGGTGGTGAGAAGGAAGAAGGCATTCCCTGTGGGAGGGAGGGAATAGCATCAGCCAAGACATGGCACTGAGAAATGTGTAAGGGCCACCAGACCTCCCAATGGAGTGTCCTGACCTGGGGAGTGATGGGCGACAGGTAAGTGATGTGGGAGTGGCGTCAGGTGCAGCAAGACCTCACAGAGCAGGCTTGGGAATTTGGACATTGTCCCAGCATTTGACCAAATAGAAGGCTATGTGCAGCCGACATGTGGTTCAATAGGATAATAACCAAACTGAAGCATTATCTTCACTCCTGGGGTTTCTACCTGGGAAAGGCAGTAGGAATGCTGAATTTCCTCTAGCAGGTGTTTCTAACAAGTCTTCCTTCTTTGTGAAACCAGCTGGACGTGAGTCCTTATTTTGCAACCAGAAGGTCCCTACCTGAGACCACTTGGAACCTTTCACAAGGAAACCCTTGCGGTGCAAAGCACAGGAGGGGGTGATTTTGTCATGGTGCCACTCCCAGGCCAGTTCCAGGGAGGTGCACAGATTGCCCTTGACTCTCTGAAGAAGCATGCTTAGAAAATGCTGGAGTAACTCATCATAGCCCTGTCCTGTTCGTTCTTATCTCACAGGGTCAAGGGAAAGTGAACCTCACCCCAATCCCGCATCCTCAGTCCAGCACCTCAGGCCCACACAGCTGCCCAGGGCTGCCATCCCTGCTGTCCTTCCTTGTGAGATGTGGCCTCCCTGCGGGAGCCACCTGCTCAGAACGCAGCCTGCCTCTCATCTTTTTATCTCAACACATTCAGTCTCTTCAGGGCTATGCTTTATGGTTCTTTTGATAATGGAATTGCTATCTTCCTCGATAACATATGCACCCCTCTTCACATTACAAGGTTACCTCCAAAGGCTAATGATGAGAGATCCGTGCCAGCCACAGGCTTCAGCCAAGGTCAGCAGGGGAAATCTCTAATATAAAATCTCAAAGGCAAGTGTTGAGGTTGGAGCTGTGGCCCACCGAGTAAAGCTGCTGCCTGCAGTGCTGGCATCCCATATGGTCGCGGGTTCTAGTCCCGGCTCTGATCCAGCTCTCTGCTGTGGCCTGGGAAAGCAGTGGACCCTTGTACCCACGTGGAAGACCTGGAAGAAACTCCTGGCTCTTGTCTTCAGATCAGCACAGCTGGGGAATGGACCAACAGATGGAAGACCTCTCTCTCTGTCTCTCTCACTCTCTGCCTTTGCTCTCTGTAACTCAGCCTTTCAAATAAATAAATAAATCTTTTTAAAAAGGCAAGTGTCTACCTTTTCCTACCTGAAAAATCTGTGAGTGTTTCATGATGATTATGTTAGTTCAGAGTCCATTGCAAGCTGCATGCTCCATGCCATTCTTTCAACCCCCTTTGTTCCTTAGTACTGTGACAATCCTATTAACTCTCATTTGTGATGGGGTAGTAGAGGTGTGAATATGTTCTGACAACAGTATTCTCCTGGGGAGGAGAGACTCTGACTTGAAGGGACATTGGCAGGATGCTGCCGAGAAAGGGTGTAGATCATTTTCACGCGAGCTTTGAAACAAACGGCCATGCTCTCTGTGAGAAGAACAGAAGGGACGTTTGTGGTCAATAAACAAGTGCGAATGACAATTGCAGCAGGCAGAGGCTTGAGGAAGGCACAGAGGAGAGGAGGAGAAATTGTAGCAGCTTGGTCCTTGTATGACCCACGTCAGCGCTGTGTGTGCTTGAGTGGTCGGGACTCACCCCCAAGGCACACTGAGGCGTCACAAAAGGGATTGATCCTTATCTGTCACATTCTCTTACATTCTGAAGAGGAGTCCTTGAAAACAGATGACTAATTTGTTTTTTAAAGCACACACACAGGAAAAGTTTGAAAACAAATAAGACTAAATGTAGTATGTATTAATTCTGCCAGTGGGAACTTGGGTACTTGCTATCATCTAATTTCTCGAAAAGCTGCTTTTGTTGGAGGAGCTTTGTGAAAGTTTCAAGGTCTCTGCCGTCAGTCTGACAACAGCCTTGCGGGGAGGAAAGGATTGTGGTGGGTCTGTAGGACGAAGGACTCAGAGTGCCTCCACGCAGGGGTCACTGCAGGCATTTGCTGTGTATTTTCTTTCTTTTTTAAAAAAGATTTATGTATTTATTTGAAAGTCATAGTTGTGTATGTGTGTGTGGGGGGGTGGTTCTTCCATCTGCTGTTTGCTCCCCAGATGGCTGAAATGGCCAGGGCTGGACCAAGCAGAAACCAGGAGCTTCTTCCAGATCTCCCGAGTGGGTGCAGGGACCCAAGCACTTGGGCCATCTTCCACTTTCCCAGGCAGTTAGCAGGAAGCTCGATCAGAAGCAGAGCAGCTGAGACCCAAACCAGCGTCCGTAGGGGATACGGCTACTGCAGAAGGCGGCTTAGCCTGCCTCACCACAGCACCTGCCACTGCTGTTGTATTTTCAACAGGAGTTACTTGTTCACACAAGGAAATGCGGCTGACGGGCTGGACAAGCGCACACTCTGCTGCCCTTGGGCATCGCACCCTGCGGGGCTCACACGCAGACTGTGCCAGTCCCTCGAGCTGGTGTGCCTAGGCTGACATCACGCCACTCGCAGGTGACTAGCTGGCCTGCCAGGCTGTCACACACACCCAGCTTCTCACCCTTGCCCTGCTGCAGCTCCGCCCACAGTGCAGGTGTCTGGGACCTGCTGTAATGGCTGCCATGCTCCTGTGCCCCAGCTAAGAACAGGGTGACACGCCCAGCACCCAGGCCCCCTGCCTCCCAGAAGACTTCACAGTGGGTGAATGCGCTTTGCCTTGGGCTTGCCCACAAGGGATTTAGAAACGCAGGCCTCTCTTTCAGCCTACATTTCCTATCTATGCTCATGGATGGCTTGAATGCTGCCCAGTGTTCCTCCACCCTGGCTCAGAGCCCTGCCTCCTACAGTGCAGGCCTGGCTGAGCCCCACCTTTGAGTGGGGGCAGCTCCCTGCTGTCTTCCTGTCTGCGCCACAGCTTGGGGAACTGAGAGTCCGGCTTGATTCCGCCTAGGGCTCCACAGTCTCTTTATCTCCACCTAATAACGCCAGCCTGGGAGCCTCTGCCCTGGGTTTGCTCTGGCTGGACCCTGACGATTGGTGCAGACAGGAATGAATCTGCCACGGCTTTGCTTGTGCCGTTTTGTTTCTCTGTCCGTGCTCCGGTGGGGAGCCCCTCCCGCCTGACGTGATGTGCCTGGGGAGCTGATCTGACAAGAGCCTTCCGTAGTTCACAGTCATGCTGTGCCTTGTCGTTGTGCAGATAGGGCCTGGGCAGGGCAGAGGGTCAGTGAGGAAGGCCCGATATGCTTTACCAGCAGTCTGCTCTTCATCTTGAAAATGGGGCTGAGGGCCAAGGAGCCCTGTACTTGCTCTTTCTCAAACAATAGAATGGCTACTGAAAACAAAGACAAGCATGCATTATGTCGTTGTATTTTCATTTCTTGCTTACCTTAAAGCTGGTTTTTGGGTGAGTGCTTGACACAACAGTTAGGGTGCCATGCATGATGCCTGCACCCCATACAAGAGTGCCTGGGTTCAAGTCCCTTCTCGCTTCTTGCTAATGCACACTCCCAGGGGCAGCAGATTTTGGCTCAAGTGCTTGGGTCCCTGACACCCACATGGGAGACCTGGATTGAGTTCCAGGCTCCTGGTCCAGCTTTGGCTATTGTGGGCCTTTTGGGAATGAATCAGTGGGGGAAAATCTGTCTTTGTCTCTGCCTCTGTCTCTTTGCCCTTCAAATAAATAGTAAAAAGTTTACAAAACTATGGCCGGCACTGAGGCTCACTAGGCTAATCCTCCGCCTTGCGGCGCCAGCACACCGGGTTCTAGTCCCGGTCGGGGCGCAGGATTCTGTCCCGGTTGCCCCTCTTCCAGGCCAGCTCTCTGCTATGGCCCGGGAGTGCAGTGGAGGATGGCTCAAGTCCTTGGGCCCTGTACCCCATGGGAGACCAGGAGAAGCACCTGGCTCCTACCTTCGGATCAGCGTGGTGCACCTGCCGCAGTGCTCTGTCTGCGGCGGCCATTGGAGGGTGAACCAACGGCAAAAGGAAGACCTTTCTCTCTGTCTCTCTCTCTCTCACTGTCCACTCTGCCTGTCAAAAAAAAAAAAAAAGTTTATAAAACTAAAATAAAATCTTAGCGGGAAGGAGGAAGTGAGGAATGGAATACCATTAATGTTTTTTGTATCTACGAATCATATTGAATCTTAAAAACTATTCAAAAATTTAATAAATAAATAAAGAACAAAATACACAGGAATCAAACAAATAAAATAAAGCCTTGATTTTTTTAAAACATAAAATAAAGGCAATATTGTAAGTGGTAGGATAAGACTTTATTTTAGAAAGAATATTCGGGGCCGATGCTGTGGCGCAGTGAGTTAACGCCCTGGCCTGCAATGCCGGCATCCCATATGGGCACTGGTTCGAGACCTGGATGCTCCACTTCCGATCCAGCTCTCTTCTATGGCCTGGGAAAACAGTTGAAGATGACCCAAGTCCTTGGGCCCCTGCACCCGTGTTGCTGCCAGTTGGGGAGTGAACCATCGGATGGAAAGCCTCTCTATCTCTCTCTCTCTCTACCTCTCCTCTCTCTGTGTAACTCTGACTTGCAAATTAATAAATAAATCCTTAAAAAATAAAATAACCTAAAAAAAGAAGGAATATTCATTTTCTCAGGGAAATTTTGTTGTACAATAATTTTTTCATTGAAATAGTTTCTTGGGGGAAATACTTATTTCTAAGCTAGAGCATGTTGTCATAATGCTCAATTTTCTAGCATTTCTAGAATTTTATTCTTGGAAGTCTTGCCCTTCTGTGGTGTGCATAAGGATTTTTCAGTTCTGAACAAGATCCAGTTACTTTATTGCTTTATTAACCAATTAGGAAATAAAATTCTAATTTCAGAATTTTGTCCATCTTGAGAATCTGCCAGCACTTTCCACATCATTACAGACAAGTGTGATCTAAAACTTTCCTTCCAGGGGTAGATTCGTGTTTGATTTGCATGAAAACCCCAGTTGTGGGTTTATTGATGTTCATTTTTAAATATGAAGTAGGAGAAGTAGTAACTTAAGGGAGTGTTTGGTTTTGTGAAGCATGGTTTTTTTGATGGAAATGTTTCCTGTGAATTATGTACAAGTGGCAGCTTTGCAAAAACATAGTACTTAGAGCACAACATGCATCTCAACGAAAACCCTGCAAGACATCGTCTTGTTAGTGGGCGTGCGCTTGGTCTAGCAGTGAATTCACTGGTCAGGATGCCCATGATCCACATCGGAATACCCGGATTCAACTTTCAGTTCCATTTCCTGACTCCGGCTTTCTGCTAATGTGGACACGCAGGCAGCAAGGATGACTAAAGTAACTGGGTTCCTGCTATCCCCAAGGGAGACCTGGATTAGTTCCTAATTCCCAGATTTAGCTCCCTGGCCATTATGGGCATGTAAAGAGTGAGCCAGTGGATAGGAGTTTCTCTCTCTCCCTCTCTCACTCTCTCTCACTCTCTATGTCTCTGTCCCTCTGCTTCCCCAATAAATAAATAAAAATTTTAAAACAGAAAAATAAACTTAAGGGTGCAGTTTTCCTCTGTGGATGAGTTAACAGCAGCAGGATCTGGACCTACAAGCCGTGAGAGGTTTGCTGCCATATTAAGCCAACTCCATCAAGAATCAGCTCTCGATTTTCCAGAAAAGCAACTTTCTAAGGAACTCATGTGGCAGCCTTTTTCTCCAGCAGCCATCGCAATATATGTCACCAAAACCACCATAGCATATTTTCAATGGGTGTATAATCCATTTTATATGATTTGTTGCAACTCATGCTTGTAAATTCCGCATGCTTTCCTCGAACTGGGGCTCCAGCTCTTGAGTGGATTTGGACAGGACTCTCGAATTCTTCTGCAAATGAAGCTTCTTAGAGATTAGGCTCCACTCGCTCTGCCTGGTGCTGGTTTGGCTGCTGATGGCTCACTTAACTCGTTTTGAATATTAATCATTGGGGGCCTACCGCGGTGGTGAGTGCTGTGGTGTACAAGTTGCCAGCCTCCTGAGTTCAGTGGAGTTAGGTGTTTCCCCGACTAGGGGAGCCTCAGCCCCTTCGCTGCCATGTCTGTCGCTTACTGGGGGAGTTTGCCGACGTCAGTGACATCTGCAGTCATACCCCCTCCCGCACCCAGGGAGGGTGGCAATTGCACTCTCGTGGGGTGGTGAGGAAAACCTGCGAGGCTCAGGTTAATGATTTTCTGCTGCTTTGTTCCATCACAGCTCCAGTGTTTTAATCACAGCAACCTTTTCATGTGAGAGGTCCTTTGAGACTCGAAATTGGCAACAATAAAATAACCTATCTTCTTTTCAGCAGTAATTGTAGCCATAATTGTGCCCTGGCGGGTGCGGTGAAGAGGGTTGGGGGCATCACAGCAACCCTCCCGGGCTCTCCATGTGGACACTGGCAATGTTAATGACAAACCTTGCTCTGCTCCCCTTCGTTCTGATCATCTGGAAGTCTGTGCCTAAAACCAAGTCTAATGGATTGTCAAGAACGCGCACAAGACATCTGATTCCATTATTGCCATTTGTTTTCAGGAGGCAGAGTTTTAATCATTTGCATGAATAACACCATGATGTATTCATGCCAATCCAATTCTGATAATGAATTTACATGATGGAAATTTCTTAATGATTTTGATGTCAGTGTTAATAGCAACATCTGATATTTGTTCTGTGGATGTTGACACAAATTTGACTTTTAATATTCTGTTGCCAACACTGCCGGCAGTATGAAATTATTTTGCAAGAAAATGGAAAATAACTATCAGGAAAGAAGCTCAATGGGAATGAAGGTGAAGGTTGTCGGAGGTTCATGGGCCTGGGACAAGGATGTGCACTCCCATGTGACAAATGACTCACCTGGACACATTCTGCTGCAAACGTGTCTGCCGGAGACGGTGGTTTCCGTAAGAAGCACTTGTGAAAGTATCGTACACACTGGGAGAAGCAGCTCTTGCAACTGCCTTTTCCTTGTTTTCATAATTTTATCTTCATAAAACAATCTTGCAAAACCTTTTGGAAGCCTTTTGTGCGCTACTTCTGTGTTTTTTTCTTGCTTTGCTAATTTAAACTTTTCTCAAAATGTTTAACAGGGAAAACGACACGCCGTTGTCATTTCGTCGTAAAGCACAAAACACGTTCCTGTGTTGAAGTCTGCATCTACTTTCATCTGTTTCAGTCAGCTAAGCGGTGGAGGAGCTAAAATCCATTAAGAGAACGGACCCTTTTCATTGTGCTGTTTTCTCCTCAGGTAACTCGTATGGAGGGCTCTATGGGAAACACTGTTCAGTTACAGTGAGGCCATTAGACAGTCTCAGAATCTAGGAGCCGAGAGTCGGAAACAGAAATGGGACCCATGCCACTCAGGTTCACATACGTGTGTGCGCGTGTGTGTGTGTCAGTTTACATATTTACACACAAACACACCCACCCACATCAATACATACAAGCAGACTCCAGAAAGGTCAAGAACAAATACATTTAGAAGATCAGTTCATTTTGATGCAAGAAAACTTGAAATCCCTGCATTGTTCTCTCATTTTCTCTAATTTGGAAGTCCCCTCACATATACACATTTACAAATCTATGCATATGTCTATATGTGTTTATACATGTTCTATATACATATTCAAATGTCTTTAAAAACATTATTTTTTTAATTATGTTATTTTCTAAGTGTAAAATACTGATTGGCCAGATCTTGGGTCATTTTCTGGTGCTGCCTTTTTTTTTTTCCCTTAGGTGCAATTAGACTAACAAGAAACTCACTTCCTTCCCTACCCCTAAAGTGGCATCAGCACTGTGTGCAGGGACACCACACGGTTCACCCAGAGTTCTTTGTAGCAATCACGGTGCGCAGTATCAGACCCTTGAATAAAGTGCGTGCTGGGAAATTAGGAGCGACGTGAGCGTCGGGCCTCGTGTCACTGTGGCTTTGGGGTTCAAGTGTTGTCTTGTGGTGGCCCCAGCGGACAGACGAACCCAGCGTGCAGCATTCCATGCAGCGTCTGGTATTTAGAATCTTCCTGACGCAGGAAAAGAAGGGAGGGAGCTCGTCTTCCACGATAGCAACTGCTTCTGTCTGCCCCGCCCTGTGCAGCAGCTCCGGGGCTGCCCACTGGCTGTGCACTGACTGGTGGCAGCTATTTGTGGGTTGAAAAGTGGCTTTCCTCGGGCAGTAATTAGCATGGAGCAAGCACGAAATAGAGTGTCTTTCCCCGTTGGACCAATCTTACTGCTTATCAAAAGCAGACAGCGTTCACTCTCACTGTCCTCTTATTTTTCTTCCATTTCACTTAAAAAATTAGAATAAAAATGTTTAAAAATTAGAAAAAAAAAGAACACAGTTGGATTAGATAGAAGGATGAGCTAATGCAATTTAGGCTCTGCCACTGAGCTACTTCAGCACACTTGATGTTGATAAATATTCCGAGAGGGTATATTTGGCTTGGTTAGTTATAAATAACTATACAGCTACTGAGAAGTGAAATATGATTTTGAATGTTTCTAAACAAAAGCCTTGTGTCATAATTTACTAAAACTGTGTGATCACATCCTATAGAATCTGATGCAATGGAATTAATCTTGATGATTTTAAAGTCTATCCCTAAGTAGTAGAAGATGGCCCAAGTCCTTGGGCCCCTGCACCCACTTGGAGACCTGGAAGAAGCTCCAGGCTCCTGGCTTCAAATCAGCCCAGGTCTGGCCATTGCAGCCATTTGGGGAATGAACCAGCAGATGGAGGACCTCTCTCTTGCTCTATCTTTGCCTTTCTGTAACTCTGCCTTTCAAATAAGTAAGTAAATCTTAAAAAAAAAATAAAGTCTATCCCTCTGGGTGTTATGTACCATGTTGGTCAAGGAAATATTTTTATAATTGGCACTTAATAATTTTTCAACACTGTCAGGGTATATTTTAATTCCTTTACTGATTTCTAATTGCTCTGAAAAATATGTTATGCTTGAGAGTATAGTGTGTAGTTCTTTACTGCATAAAAATTTAAAAATATGCTTTGGCTAAATCATGAATCACATATTAGGAGTAACAATGGGTATTTTTGCTTTAGATTTCCCCACATGCTATTTGCAATTGTTTACATATGTTAGAATCCCTTGCATTTAAATAGCTCATTATGCAAATGTTTAAGAAATAGTTGGTTATTTATTTTCATGGAAACTTCCACTCAAAAACTGAATTGAGATGATACCTTAACGTTGACTGTAATATTTTATGTTCAGTAATAGCACATAAATATTAATATCTAAATCAAATCATATTGAACTTTTGAAAGAAAAAATAATTGCTCGTGTTTTGAGAGAGATGATTACCATATTCTGTGAGCCCTCAGAAGGTAACAGGCCGTGGTCTTGCCTATTGGCTGGCCAGGAGAGTGCCCATGATGGAACTTTGGCAGCAAAGAAGTTAGTAGTTGTGACTATTTGGGCTGTATTTTATGTTTTGTGCCATTCTCATTTTGGGCATAGGTTTTGATTGGCTAGAATTCCCAAGAGCCAACAGTAGCCTGGGAAGCCAAGTCTAGTATCTTTGGCATGCAGGCTGTTTCTAGTTCGGATGTCAGTTGCTCACTCTGAGTTGCCCACTTCCAGTTTGGACCTATTGACTGGCCCTGCCTCAGAATGACGTCAGCTCTGTGAAGTGCAGCCACTGACTCAGAACCAGATGTGGGGTTAGAATTGCTGCACACAGACCAAAAGCTTGTGGGTCAAGTGTAGGACTTAGATCCAGGAAGCCAGAGTTCTTGTTGATAAACTTAACTCCACTTAACCTCTTTGAGCCTTGGCTCTCTTAGCAATAGAACAAGGGTGTCCAGAGTTTATTTAAGCCCTGATCTATCTTTCTTTCTTTCTTTTAAAGATTTATGTATTTATCTGAAAGTCAGAGTTAGAGAGAGAGAGAGGGAAAGAGAGAAAGGTCTTCCATCTACTGGCTTATTCTCCAGATGGCTGCTACAGCCAGGGCTGGGCCATGTTGAATTAAGGAGCCAGGAGCCAAGAGCTTTATCTGGGTCTCCCATATGGGTGTCAAGGGCCCAACCATTTGGGCCATCTTCTGCTTCTTTTCTCAGGGCGTTAGAAGGGAGCTGGATTGGAAGTGGAGCAGCCAGGACATGAACCAGTGTCCATATAGGATGCTAGCATCATAGGCAGCATCTTCACCTGCTATGCCACAATGCCAGCCCTAGTCCTGATATTTCTGATACTCACCAACTTAAAGCCTTTCAGATAAGCTGTGATTATCCCCAAAACAGAAAACCACATGCAGTAGAGAAAATGGAGACACCCCATCTGAGGTGCATTCTTGGAAAGAAAGACGTGGCAAGACAGTGAGGGACAGCAGAGGTGTGTCTGTGCCTAAGGAAGAGGAATATTTGCTCTGGATACCCCAAAGCACGAATAGTGTTCCAGGTAGATACTTGAGTGAGATGATCTACGTAAAAGACCTGCAAATAAAATACTCAAAAAATGAAAACTCTGGTTACCATCTTGTTTATGGGAGAAAGAGTGGTGCTACTATAAAAATAAGCTTCCTTGCCTCCCATTCCCCCATCTGAGTCTGGCTTCACAGACAGATGTCCCTGTTAATAGGTGATAGTTTCTGTGAGAACCTACCATGCCATATTAATGAAATGGGCTTGACATTATACTCAATGAACTAATATTTATTCTGTTAACTTCCCTGTGCTTTTGATTGGTATATTCCAACTTCCCTAGAGCAGTGGAGAGCAATGAACTTGAGTCAAGTTAACAACCTGTAGTCCCTCAACTGGGCACCTGCACTGTGGAAGCATCAGGAGAAAGATGGCTCTGAGACGCATCCAGGAAATATAAGCCAGTGCCTTAAAGAACATGGACAGTGTACAATCAGATCACAGGATGCTAAAAGCAGAATTTTCAACAACAAGGGAAGCAAAATAAATTTTAATTTTTGATTGAAGCTTTGGTTTCTTTGGAAAACCAGCTAAATTCCCAACTCTTATTAGTTAGGTATAAATTGGGTTTAAGGTGCTACTGCATGTGTGAAACGGGGTTCTGCAGGAAATGAGGCATGATGAAGGTCCTCACATGCTTTTACTCCTTTCCATGTTTTACCACTTCACTAAAGAACTTGGTGTTTTACAAATGCACGTTCCTTTGGAGGACTGTGGTTGTTTTAACTGAACAGAAATCTGACAGTGTGCCTGCAATGACTTCTGCCTTTCATGTCTGTTATTCCCTCTCCGGCCTCTGCAAACTTCCTGGAGCTTCCTGGAAGCACGGCTCACCTCCTACCTCCCCCACCTCTGCCCTAAACCCCTATTGTTTGGCATTTACTCCATCATTTTACTGAGTGTTTTTCTCAAGACATTCCTGGGTTTTTATTGGCCATACCTTGTCTTCTTCCCAAGGCTCACCTTCTTAGTTTGTTGCATCAGACTTGTGGAAACACTTTAAACTCAGGTTTCTCTCTACCCTTAACATCTTAACTCCATACAATCTTATCTCTGCATCTTCTCCAGTTAAATCCTCTGCTCCTTATTGGTTTTTCTTCCTTTGAATCTTAAAAGCTCACTACTCTGAGTTTCTTGTTTTTTTCATCCATTATTTACTTATTTCCTTGTTAACCTCAATGAATTCCTATGACTTCAACTCTATCAATTCTAGGCAGACATCTTTCGTATCTATTCTCTAGCTTTGCTTTCTACTAACTTCCTAACTTATATTCTAAACTTCCTACGAGGCACTGATGTTTTAAACTATAACAAACTCTAAAGTATTGAAAATTTGAGGAAGAAAATTTGGACATTCCAATAAAATCATATTAAGAATTTTGAAGTTGACTGGAGGTGGTGATGTAGGAGAAGGGCTAGCCAGATATAACCTCGCTATGTCATGTCTGAGTGGTGGAGGTGACCTTATGAAATCTTACCTTTGGCCCTCTCCTCTGGTTCTGTGAGTCTCATCTGTGTTTTTTCCTAAGACTTTTTAATTTTTAATTTAACAGTAGTAATTGTATGTATTTAAGAGATAGTTCAATACACTACAGAGGATCACACCAGAACCATTGGCATATGCCTCATCTGAGACATTTATCATTTCTCTGCATTGGGTACTCACAAAATTCTCTCTACCAACTACTTTGAAATAGACAACTAATTGCAGTCAACCATGCTTATTCTACTGCACTGTAGAACTTCAGAAGTTATTTTTCCTTTGCAGTCATGTCCCTGTATTCATTAAGCATGCTTTCTCCATCTCCCTCATCCCACATGGATCTCAGGCTTTGGATTATCACAGCACTATCCTCAATTGTCAAGCTATGGAACCAACAATGGTGTCTATCAACAGGTGAATGCTTACAGAAAATGTGGCATTTATAGATACGCAATGGAAAGAAGGAAATTCTGTAATTTGCAGCAACAGGGACAGAACTGGAGGACATTATGTTAAGTTGTGAAATAAGCCAGGCACAGAAAGACAAATACTGCAGGATCTCACTCACGTGTGGAAGCGAAATGTTGAACTCATAGAAGCAGAGAGACTCATCTCTTTCTTCGAGCTCTCATCAGCTCCTTGATTTCAACCTCTGAGCAGATGATCCAAGTGCTCTCTCTAGACACGATCGCCACGTCCATGGAGGACTTGCCTCCTGGCCACTCCTGCTTATCTTCTGGCTCTTTACATTCCATACATCAAAAATGAAACACAACCTTCCTCCCCAAATTGCATTTCTTCTTAATATTTACTTGTGTGAGTGGCCATATGACAATTATAATGGCCCAAGTTTGATACCGCAGTCCATCTCTTTTCACTCTCATGTAAGCCTCCTATGCATGTCAAGTCCTGGCTGGTGTTTGTGGGCTTGAGCTGTGTACGATTCCTTATGTCTCCTTCCTCTTCCACAGTTTCCAGGGTCACCTTTTCGGCTTGCACCCCTTGTGGTGAATGAGGTTATTGCTCAGGCAACTCATGCTCTCTTGCCCATTTCCATCAGAGAGGTGGACATCCCCAGTGTGTGCATATTGAGCTTGACCAGACAACTTGTTAGCCAAGGGGGTGGGGGCAGGTCGGATGCAACACTCGGATGGACTGATGCCCGCCAGTTTCTGTCCTTGCCTGGAGAAGATCGTGTCAGTATGGGCCCACTGGTTCTAGGAGGGGATGTGAGCCCCATGGAAGTCTAGGTCAACTGACTCCCAACCAACCTCAAGGTCTGTGGCCCAAAAGAGGCTCACCCGTGTTTGTCACCATAAAATTAGGAACTTTCTCAAATCATGTTAGAGTCCTTAGAAAATTGTGTTCTTTCATTTCATTAATCATTTTTTATGTTTTTACATTTGCTACTTTCAGTTTAGAAGTAACTACACTGGGGCCAGCATTGTGGACCTCAGCAGGTAAAGCCGCCGCCCATAATGCCGGCATCTCCTATGTGCACAGGTTTGAGTCCCGGCTGTTCCACTTCTGATCCAGCTCCCTGCTGATATGCCTTGGAAAGTAGCAGAGGATGGCCTGAGTGCTTGAGCCCCTGCACCCAGGTGGGAGACCTGGAAGAAGCTCTAGGTACCTGGCTTCAGACTGGCCCAGCTCCAGCCATGGCGGCCATTCAGGGAGTGAATCAGCAGATAGAGGATCTCTCTCTCTCTCTCTCCCTCTCTCTCTGAAAACTCTGCCTTTCAAAAAATAAATCTTTCTAAAAAGAGGGTTTTACTTAAAAAAGAAGTAAATACACAGTGTACTTTTAATCTAAATGTTTTAGACAGCAAAATTCCCATGAGAACTCTATGCTTATAGTGAGTTTTAGCAGGAAAATGTGTCATGACTTATGGCATTCCTTGGGAGTTCTGAAGGAGGCATTCCACCCAGAACTAGGTGTCATGAGCGCATCAGGATTAAGAAATAAAGTTTAAAAGTGAAAGGTAGTGGTTGGAGTAACCAGTGTTAAACAACCCCAGAATGTCTACACTGTCCAACCCACTCCTCCTATGGTCCATGAACTGGCAAATGCTTATTGTGTGCTCTGGTGAAAGCTCTTGGGACATTAGAAATGTCAAGGACATGTTTTCTAGATGAGTTATGTCAGTGAGCTGGTGCCTTTTCCTTACCAGTGATTCACCAAACACATCACTGGACACATTGTTTAATTACAGCAGGACTTAGCATGCTTTAGGAAATCATCTGAGTCTTAGAAAATTGGAGCAAATGACTCACTTCCTAAGAGAGAATGTGGAGGTCAGACTGGTACCAGGGAGGGTGAAACCATTGCCTGTAAGGCATCTGCAGTCCCAGCTCCCTCCCCATAATCCCACAGCTGACGAGGTGCCATCTTGACCTGGCACTACGCTGCATCTGCCCTTCGACTTTGTCACATGCAGTGCTGAACCGGAGAAGACGTAGTGGAATCCAAAGTGGGATATAACCAAATCACTGTGGCTCATTCTCATAAGCCGTGGGAAAAGACAGGATTATAAACGAATGGTTTTATAACCACTCGCTGAGTGTTCTGCACATCATGTCAGCTTTGATTACTGCGCAAAAATAAAAATGCCTGCTTCTGTGTTGTGGACTCGCCAGCCTTGCTCCATGGTAGGAAACGGTCATATGCTAGGATATGTGTGTTTCCATACAAAAATGTTCGGGGTGGCTTATTAAATTGTGTCATTCTGGGATACACAGTAACATTAAGTGACTCTCTTTAACACAAATGCACACACACACACACATACACAAACCAGATTGCATAAATGTGTAACTTTATATTTCTGTCACTATTATTAGTAAATAGGAAATGAAGTTACAATCCTTGAAATTATAATGGCAAGTGCACAAAGACACAGTTGCTGGCACAGAATTCAATTAACAGATAGCAATCACCCTTGGGTGACTGTGTGAGGTAGAAATATACAGGCATGCTAATAAGTAATATCTTAAAGCCACCGCCTTTATCAGCCAGCAGCCAGACACGGGCACAAGTGTGGGCAGACAGCATTGCTTCAGGATATTTAATACAAGCCAGCTCTCTCCATTTAAGGATTTGTGTTTAATCATTCAGCAGCATTTTAAAACATCCCGGCTGGCAAGCTTTTCAAACAGAACTGTTTCCGGCAGAAGACTGCAAGGAGTAATTTTGCTCCACCTGGTTGAGAAAGATGGGAGGGGCGGGAATGAGAAGTTGAGGAATAATCACCCTGCGTTTGTATTTTTAAATGCTTTTCCTTGTCATTTTCTGACCTTTGAGCCACTCTGGTGTGCATCTGCTGGGTGAATCATGGCTTCATCTAAGGAAATGTACAGAAGGCATTCATTAACGCAAGATGGCTGGATGACTGACTTCTGCAAAACCACCCCTTCTCTGAGACAGGCTGAGCAACGCTTGCAGCCACGTTGTTCCAGGTTGGAATTCTAGTTAAAGGGGAGCACAAGGGGGTGTTCAGAAATTGGAGGCTGTTTTCCTCCCTTAGCTTCCAGAAAGGTGGAGATATTTCTGCATTTGGTCGCAGAAATCTCTCAAGTATCTGTCAAGATACTTTGTGTTGAGTACAAGCAAAGAGAAAAAGAAGATGGCTGTGCAGTGAGATTTGGTGTAAGCTTTGTGGGGAGTGGGAATTTATCCAAAGAATGCAACTCCTTGCCTTTTACACAAAGGGAATTTGTCTTCTATTGAAGTAAACTGGAAGCCATACTTGCAGTGCCAAGATGAAAATCCTCATCACACAGACTGGTTCAAGAACAGCTAGTCTGCTGGCATCTAGGTCAGTCAATTTGCACGGAGGTGTTGTGTCATGTTTGCTACAAACAGATGCCTGGGGGAATCTGACTGCCAAGCAGATGGCAGCGTTGGGAGAGTGTCTTCTCCATTTGGTGCCTTGACTCAATCAAACCTCCTGGAAAGCCCTTAGTTCTATAAAGCACGGAAGGAGGGAGGAGAAGGAAGATGAGAACAAAACAAGAGCTTGGCTGAAGGTGCAACTAAGTAAGGTGTGAGTAGATTTCACTTTAACTGCCATTTTCAAGTACGTAGATCCTTTTGACTATTTCTCCTTCAGGTTCAAGCTTTGAGGTTTTCAAAGTAAGAAAAGAGATGGAACAAAAAGCATAATAGAAGCTGTTGTTGAGTCCAGAAATTGAATGCTTCTTAGCTACTGGAATTTTAAGCATGCAGATTTTTTTCGGAGTATGAAAATGGCACTGCTAGTCTGAGATTGAAGTGCCATTTGCAGTTTCCAGCATTAACTGACCAAGAGTCGGCTTTTGGGGATCAAGACTGTGCTCCCTGCTGGACTGTTCAGTGACCACACCCTCCCGGCAAGATCTGAACTGTGGTCTTAGGAGGCTGCCCTCTTGACAAAGTCCCCATGCAATTACCCTTGGAGGAGAACCTTCTCTGCAACAAAAGGGCCGTTTGTTTCCATGGGGAGGCTAGGAAGACAGTGCCAACATTTCAGCCCAGCTTCTGTGGTTTCTCTTCTGTAGGGTAACTCTGGCTGCACAGGCCTGGAGTCACTTCACTGATCTCGAGAAGGATCGACTGTGGCCAGATTTGCAAACAACAGAATCTCTTAGATTTCCATCTACAGCTTCACAGAGAATGGTGTGGACAGTAGAGTGGACGTTCTCTGAGAGTCAGCTGGGGACTTGGGTGTTTGGGTGCAAGATGAGCCTTCAAGTCCTCTAAAGAAAAGGTGCAGGAGTTCCTACGGACTTTGCCCATTTCCTCAATGTTTATTAACCTTGGCTACATCCAGAACTGTGCATTCCTTTCAAGTCTCATTGCAATAGACCCTTTACTAAATTTCTATCCTTCTTGAAAGAAACAACAGTTGGTGTGGGGTCAAGACATAGAAATTGTGAAATACAGGAAAGAAACAAATACTTCTGCTTGTTAAAGAGTTAGCCTGCGGGCTGGAGTTGTGGTGCAGCAGGCTGCTCCCTAGCCTTGGATGGCAGCATCACATAGGAGCACCAGTTTGAGCTCCAGCTGCTTTGATTCCGACCCAGCTCCCTGCTAATCCACCTGTAAAAGTAGCAGAAGGTGGCCCAAGTGCTTAGGGGTGCTGCCACCCACATGGGAGATGGAGTTCCTGTCTCTTGGTTTTAACTTGTCCATTCCTGGCCATTGTGGCCATTTGGGGAATGACCAGTGGACAGAAGATCTTTCTCTCTCTCTCTCTCTCTCTCTCTCTCTCTGTGTGTGTGTGTGTTTATCCCTCTGACTCTGTTATCTGTCTTTCAAATAAATAAAATAAATCTTAAAAAATAAGTCATTATCAAGGCTTTTCAAGATGCATAAATACAGGCACTCAACACTCACCTCCTCCTGCACAGAGAAGAACCAAAACAACAAGCAACCAGGTGCATTTTGAAATGAAGAGGAAGAGAAAAACTGGGTGAGGAGTTATGGGATGGACATGGAAGGAGAGGAACAAAGCCAGCCAGCATCCGCGGCCCCCGTCCTGGCCCCATGGAAGGGGAATTCATATTGCAAGGGTGGGTGAAGAGGAGAGCCTCCGTGGAACTCACCTCAGTGAACCCCGTGCTGACCACCGTGGCCAGAGGAGCTCACAGTCCTCAGAGAAGGGAATCCCAGAAGGGGGTGCCTGGCGTTGGACTCCGGGTAGACTGGCTTCAGAGAAGGCACTCTCCTCATCTCTCCCTCATCAACTGACGCTGCGGCTGCACCAATGTTCTGCTTTTTTAAACTGAATTTCTTAAAAAAATTTCAAGATGTAACAATAATTGTATATATTTATGGGTTGCTGTGTGACATCGCCATGCGTGTCTCCATCAGGATAGTCAACATTGCCCTGTCTTTGACATCATGTTATGATTGGAAACTTGGAGCTCTTTTCTTCTTTTTGCTCATAAAACGTAGGCTAGGCTATGTTGAGCTATCACTGCCCGGCTGTGTGACTCTGCAGCAGAACACCCGTTGCTTTGATCTAACTCTGATTCTGGTGTTCATGACCCGAATTCCCTCTGCTCTCTTCTTCCCTTTCCAGCCTGTAGTAATCACTATTCAGTATTCAGATATATGTTTTTTTTTATTTGCACATATGAGAGAGAACATGTGGTGTTTGTCTTCCTGTGTATGACTTATTTCACTTACGATGCCCCCCAGTTTCACTAATTTTGCGGCAAATTACAGTAGTTCACTATTTTGATAGCTTAATATCATCCCACTGTGTGTGTGTGTGGGGGGGGGTGTCTCATTTTCCTTAGCTCGTCATCTGCTGGTGAACACCTAGTTTGGCTGCCCGTGTTGGCTGCTGTGAACAGCAGTGAGCGCGGCAGAGCTGATTTCTGTTGCATGTGGTCAACTGATTTTTGACACAGACCTGAAGGAATACATTGGAGACAGGACAGTCTTTTCAAGAAATGGTGTGGGCAAAACTGGATTGACATAAATAGAGATTTAGAAGAATGAAATAGATCCTTACCTCTCGTGATACACAAAATTCAACTCAAGTTGACCAAAGACCTAAATATGAGACCTGAAATCACTACAAGGAAAAATCAGGGGGGCGGACGGTGCTGTGGTCTAGCAGGTAAAGCCTCTACCTGCAGTGCTGGCGTTCTATACGGGTGCCAGTTCGAGTTCCGGCTGCTCCACTCCCAATCTAGCTCTCTGCTATGACCTGGGAAAGCAGTAAAAGATGGCCCAAGTCCTTAGGTCCCTGCACCCACATGGGAGACCTGGAAGAAGTTCCTGGCTCCTGGCTTTGGATTTTCTCAGCTGCGGCTGTTGCAGCCATCTGGGTAGTGAACCAGTGGATGGAAGACCTCTCTCTCTCTCTCTCTGCCTCTGCCACTCTGTATCTTTGCCTTTCAAATAAATAAATAAATCTTTTCTTTTTAAAAAGAAAACATAAGGGAAACACCCCAAGACATTGAGGAGGCAATTGCTTTTTTTGGCTAAGACCCCAATAGCACAGGCAACAGAAACAAAGCTAGACAAGCAGCATTATATCAGAATCAGAAGCCGCTGCAGAGCAGGGCAAGCAGACAGCAGTGTTGGTATCTTGAGAAAGGAGTCACTCTCAGAATCCATACTGCCTTAGTGGACAGAATCCATGCTTATGTCCATCTGGGGATCCCACAGACATCCCACCACATTAGCGAAAAAGAAGCACAGCCTTGCAAATCCAAGTAGACCCAGTAGAGCAGCGGCACCTTCAACACTTTAGTCCCTGTGTGCTGCACACTACAAGGGACAGAGCATATGGAATAGCACGGAGGTGCTACCCTCAGCATCCTACAAATAAGGGGACTTCCCTCTTCAGGCTTGGGATGCAGCCTCCTCCACTCCCTCTCTTCTCTTCAACTCCCTGGAGCTTAGTTGCCCCCCCAACCCCCCCACACCCAGACTCCTGGAAAGAGCTTCCTTGACTCCAGCCCAGACCTCCACCCAGTAGCACTCAGGACTGTGCTCATACTGATCTGCCCATCAGTGTTGCTCCCATGGCTCTGACGCTGCAGACGGTGACTGGAAGACCATAATCCCAGCCTAACCTGCTCCCCAGTGTCACTCCCATGCTCTTGGCTATTTGATCGGATGCTGGTATTGTATGCCACAGAGGATGGAATCTGAGAAATCCTGCTCTATCTCAGGTACACCCCACACCCCCACGACTACCATCAATAATGGCAAAAGAAGGTGTAGGAGAAATACACCACAGAGTCCAATTGCAAGTAAGGCAAAGTAGCCACAAACCAAGACCTGAAGACATATCTTAAAAAAAATCTTCTAGCACTAGAACCACTATTCCACAGTGATAAAGACAAATGATTCATCAGATGAGGAAGAGTATAAGAACACAAGTGTAAGTAAGTATGAGAAAAACAAGACAATATGATGCCTCCAAATGAAGACATTATAAACACATTGTATTTTAGTAACAGACCCCAGTGAAAAGGAGACTGAAAATGTTAAATAAAGAATTCAAAAGGATGTATACTCTAAGATATACAAGAGAATACAAACTAATAGTAGAATGAAGTCAGGAAAACTATGGATGATGCAAATAAGACATTCAGCAAAAAGATAGAGATCTTGAAAAAAGACCAAACAGAAATCTTGGATATGAAGAACACAATAAATAAAATAAAAATGTAGTTGAAATCCCTGAGAACAGAGTAGATCAAACAGAAGAAAAAATATCAGGAAAGAGATTTTAATACCATAATAGTGAAGATGTTCAATATCCCACTTCGATAATGGACATGTTACCTAGAAAAAAATTACAGGAATGTTGGAGATAGACTATGCTATAGATCAAATTGATCTTACAGACACTTCTGCAACATTTCATCAACAGTTGCAAAATACACATTCTTCTCATCAGCACATGGAACAGTCTATACTGGATCATATTTAAAGCCACAGAAGAAATCTCAATGAACTAAAAAAGCCAAAATCATATTATAGAATTTTCTGAGCGTAATGAAGTTAAACTAGAAATCCACCACAACAAAAATGTTAGTTATTAGACAAATACAAGGAGACTGAATGACATGCTTCTGTATAAGCTACGGATTACTGAAAAAATCAAAAGGAAAAGTAACATTTTAAAAACAAATTAAATGGAAATAAAATATACAACATATCAAAAGTTAGAGGATATAGCAAAAGCAATACCAAGAGGGAGTTTCATAGCAATAAGTGTCTACATACGAAAAATAGAAAGATTTCAAAGACAACCGAATGAAAAACCTCAGAGAACTAGAAAAGCAAGGACAATCAAATGCAAAATTAGTAGAAGGAAATAAATGACAATGGTCAGAGCAGAAATAAATAAAATAGAGGCTAAAACAACAATAACAAGATCAATAAAGAGTTGATTTTTTGAAAATATAAATAAAATTAAAAAACCTTTAGCTGGAATGAGCAAGAAAGGGATAGAGAAGACTGAAATCAGTAAAATCAGAGACAAAAAAGGAAAGATCAAAACTGATACCACAGAAGTTCAAAGCAATCATTAAGGACTGTTGTGAACAATTTCACAACAACAGACTGGAAGAAATGGGCAAATTTCTGGATACATAAAAGTGACAAAATTGAACCAAGAATACTAGAAAATCTGAACACAGCAATAAGAAGTGATGAGATTGGGTCAGTATTAAAACATCTCCCTGAAAATAAAAACCCAGGAGTAAAAGAGTTTTCTGCTGTTTTACCATACTTTTTAGGATAATTTTTTTAACTTTTATTTAATGAATATAAATTTCCAAAGTACAGCTTATGGATTACAATGGCTTCCCCCCCATGACGTCCCTCCCACCCACAACCCTCCCCCTTTCCACTCCCTCTCCCCTTCCATTCACATCAAGATTCATTTTCGATTCTCTTTATATACAGAAGATCAGTTTAGCATACATTAAGTAAAGATTTCAACAGTTTACTCCCACACAGAAACATAAAGTGAAAAATACTGTTTGAGTACTAGTTATAGCATTAAATCTCAATGTACAGCACACTAAGGACAAGATCCTACATGAGGAGTAAGTGCACAGTGACTCCTGTTGTTGACTTAACAAATTGACACTCTTGTTTATGGCATCAGTAATCACCCTAGGCTCTAGTCATGAGTTACCAAGGCTATGGAAGCCTTTTGGGTTCGCCAACTTCAATCTTATTCCAACAGGGTCATAGTCAAAGTGGAAGTTCTCTCCTCCCTTCAGAGAAAGGTACCTCCTTCTTTGATGACCCTGTGCTTTCCACTGGGATCTCACTCGAGGAGATCTTTCATTTAGGTTTTTTTTTCCCCAGTGTCTTGGCTTTCCATGCCTGAAATACTCTCATGGGCATTTCAGCCACATCTGCCTACCTTCAGGGCTGATTCTGAGGCCAGAGTGCTGTTTAGGACATCTGCCATTCTATGGGTCTGCTGTGTATCTCACTTCCCATGTTGGATCGTTCTCTCCCTTTTTTATTCTATCAGCTAGTATTTGCAGACACTATTCTTGTTTATGTGATCCCTTTGGTTCTTCGTCCTATCATTATGATCAATTGTGAACAGAAATTGATCACTGGGACTAGTGAGATGGCATTGGTACATGCCACCTCGATGGGATTGAATTCGAATCCCCTGGTATGTTTCTAACTCTACCGTTTGAGGTAAGTCAGCTTTAGCATGTCCCAAATTGCACATCTCTTCCCTCTCTTTTTCCCACTCTAATATTTAACAGCGATCACTTTTCAGTTAAGTTTCAGCATTTAAGAAGAATTGTGTATTGATTACAGTATTCAACCAAAAGTATTAAGTAGAACAAACAAAAAAAATACTAAGAGGGATAACATATTAATTTGTTCACAACAGTCAGGGTGAGGGCTGATCAAGTCACCGTTTCTCATAGTGTTCATTTCACTTTAACAGGTTTCCTTTTTGGTGCTCAGTTAGTTGTCACCTATCAGGGAGAACATGTGGTATTTGTCCCTTTGGGATTGGCTTGTATACTTTTATATAACTACAGAAAACTTGCTGAAAATGAAATCACAACCACGGTCGCGTTCATAACAACTCCAAAGATTAAAATAAAAATACTTAGGAATAAATTTAACCAAGGATATGGAAGACTTCTACAGTGCAAATTATATGACATTGAAAAAAGAAGTTGAAGACGACAAACAGAAATGTAAAGACCTACTAGAATTGGAAGAACTAATATTGTTAAAATATCAGTTTCACCCAAAGGAATGTACAGAATCAATGTGTTCTCCATCAAACTACCAATGACTTTTTTTTTTGAAGAATTGGAATCAGCAGTCCTAAAATTCATAAAGTGGCACTAAAGTCCCCAAAGAGTCAAAGAAATATTGAGCAAAAATACACCAAACTAGGGGCCAGTGCTGTAGTGTGGTAGGTTAAGCCTCCTCCTGTGGCGCCAGAATCCCATATGGGCACTGATTCATGTCCTGGCTGTTCCTCTTCCAATCCAACCCTCTGCTTATGACCTGGGAAAATCAGTGGAGGGTGGTTCACGTCCTTCAGCCCCTGCACCCACGTGGGAGATCTGGAGGAACCTCCTGGCTCTTGGCTTTGGATCCACCTAGCTCCGGCAAGTTGCTGTGGCCATTTGAGGGGTGAACCAGCAGATGAAAAATCTCTCTCTTTGTCTCTCCCTTTGTCTCTCTGTAACTCTGCCTCTCAAATAAATACATAAATCTTGAAAAAAGTAAACCAAACAAAACAACAACAAAACTGGAGGCATGGCAATACCTTATTTCAATAAATACTACAGAGCTATAGTAACTAAAAAGCATGATACCAGTATAGCAAACAGACCGACACACCAATGGAACTGAATACATATCCCAGAAATGAATCTACACATCGTGAACCAACTGATTCTCAGCTGAGCCAACAAAATATACAGTGGAAAAAGGACAGCTATTTCAATAAATAATGCTGAGAAAACTGGTTATCTGCTTGCAGAAGACTGAAGCAAAAGCTCCCCTCACACACCCAACCTCTCGTGCTATACGAAAGTCAACTTGAAATGGATCCAAGACCTAAATGCACGACATGATATTATGAAACTCCAGAGGACATAAGAAAAACAATTCAAGACATTCTTTAGGCAATGGGGATTATATCCAATGATGAACAGTTATCAGAGTGAAGAGATAACCAAGAGAATGAGAGATAACATCTCCAAAGCACTCATCCAACAATGGAGTAATATGCAGAATATCAAGGAACTAAAAATAATGCAACACCAAAACCCCAAGCAATATAGTTAAGAAATGGGCCAATAATCTGAATGAATGTTTCTTTTTTTAAATTTGAAAGTCAAAATTACACAGAGAGGAAGAGACAGAGAGAGGGCGAGAGAGAGAGAGAGAGAGAGAGAGAGAGAGAGAGATTTCGTCTACTGATTCACTCCCTAAATAGTCACAATGGCCATCTGGGGTTCGGCCTATCTGAAGCCAAGAGCCAGGAGCT
Source organism: Oryctolagus cuniculus (assembly GCF_051225735.1). Taxonomy (NCBI): domain Eukaryota; kingdom Metazoa; phylum Chordata; class Mammalia; order Lagomorpha; family Leporidae; genus Oryctolagus; species Oryctolagus cuniculus. The sequence goes on along the minus strand of NC_142871.1, from coordinate 4,728,256 downwards.
TCTTCAGCGTCTCCTATGTGGGTGCAGGGGCCCAAGGACCTGGGCCATCTTCCCCTGCTTTTGCCAGGTGCATTAGCAGGGAGCTGGATTGGAAGTGGAGCAGCTGGGACTTGAACTGATGCTCATATGGAATGCCTGCTTCAGAGGTGACGGCTTTATCCTCTATGTCACAACACTGACCCCTGAATATTTCTCAAAAGAAGAAATATAAATGTCCAAAAACATATATGAAAAAATCCATCACTATCACTAGACATCAGCGAAATACAAATCAAAACAGAAGTGAGATATCACCTCACCATAGTTAGATTGGCTATTATCAAAAAGACAAAAATTAACAAATGCTGACAAAGATATGATGAAAGGGGAACTCTTATATATTGTTGCTTGAAATGCAAATTAGTATAGAAATTATGGGGAATAGTATGGTGGTTTCTCAAAAAACTATAAATAGAGCTGCCAGATGACCCCAGGCTGACTGCACAATTTGAAGAGTTTTTGCTCTGTGCATGTGTTGAAATATTGTGTTGTTTCCTGTAACTGTGTACAAGTATTATATGCTAACTAAAAATAGAAAATAGCAATGTAAACTTTGGGATCCATTTTACTCATTCCTCCTTCATGAGAATTTTTATCATGGATTTGTGCAAATTTTCCTTGACTTTTTTTTGAATTAACATTTCAAAGTCCTAGACTGTCAGGTTTGCAAAAAGCTGTGTTTAATTTGACCTAAATTTTCTCTGTTTTACATTTCTTTCTTTTTTTTTTTTTTTTTTTTTGACAGGCAGAGTGGACAGTGAGAGAGAGAGAGACAGAGAGAAAGGTCTTCCTTTTGCCGTTGGTTCACCCTCCAATGGCCGCCGCGGCCGGCGCACCGCGCTGATCCGATGGCAGGAGCCAGGAGCCAGGTGCTTTTCCTGGTCTCCCATGGGGTGCAGGGCCCAAGCACCTGGGCCATCCTCCACTGCACTCCCTGGCCACAGCAGAGGGCTGGCCTGGAAGAGGGGCAACCGGGACAGAATCCGGCTCCCCGACCGGGACTAGAACCCGGTGTGCTGGCGCCGCTAGGCGGAGGATTAGCCTAGTGAGCCGCGGCGCCGGCCTCTGTTTTACATTTCTAAGAGTGTCTCCTAATTCTGTAGAATTTTTTTTTTTGACAGGCAGAGTGGACAGTGAGAGAGAGAGACAGAGAAAAAGGTCTTCCTTTGCCGTTGGTTCACCCTCCAATGGCCACCGTGGCTGGCACGCTGCGGCTGGCGCGCTGCGCTGATCTGATGGCAGGAGCCAGGTGCTTCTCCTGGTCTCCCATGGGGTGCAGGGCCCAAGCACTTGGGCCATCCCCCACTGCACTCCCTGGCCACAGCAGAGAGCTGGCCTGGAAGAGGGGCAACCGGGACAGAATCCGGCGCCCCGACCGGGACTAGAACCTGGTTGCCAGTGCCACAGGTGGAGGATTAGCCTATTGAGCAGCCTAATTCTGTAGAATTTAAACAGAGATTGTTGGCTAACTGATGGCTTGCCCCACCCCTACATTTCAAGGTTTTGTAGACTTCAGATCTTGATGAGCCTGGCTGGAATAAAGGGCATTGTGTCAATGAGCGAGTGGGAAACATTGGAGCTGGCGACTTCGGGCAGCAGGACTTCCCACTGGGAACTGTCTGAGCTCTGGTGTTGGGATGGAGAGGAAGCAAGGACCTCTAATTGAAGCCTTCTTCCAGGAGCTTTAGGACAATGGGTCACTGGGCATCCAGAAGGAAAGGGGGCTATGGAGGCATGAGCAGAACAGTCATCTCATCAGTGCTGGGAAGTCTAAAGAAATGGATTGAACTCTAGAGACACAGGGAAGAGTTGGCATGTCCCAGGTGAAAGTTAACAAGAGCCTCTAACAATGACAGTAGAATTCTTGGAAGGAAATACAGAGAGTAATGCAAGAAAAAAATTCAGAAGGAAACGTAAAAGAACTTAGTCACTGGTCTGGAGGGTGAGGGAGGCAGGGTGTTGAAGCAACAGTGCATGAGCTATGGAGAAGGAAGAGAGTGAAGCAGAAGGAACAAGTTTAACATCTGGCAAGTACGAGGTCAGCGGCAATTTTTGAGATAGTCATTTCAGTAAAGCATTGGGGGGGAAGCAAGCAGATGGTGAGAGGGGCAGGAGGCTCTCACTGCTTTTCAAAGATGCTTGGCCTTGGAATAAAACAGACAAAGGGAGTTGTAAGATCCCCCAGTAGAATCAAGCTTCTTTGTGGGCAGAGAGGAAAGGGACATTGAGAGAGAAAAGACTGAAGATTAAATAGCACAGGTAATTAGTGGAGGAAGGTCGTGCAGACAACAGTTGGGATTTGGAGTTGAGCCAGGGCCAGGAAGAAAAGTCCTTCTACCTCAGAGCTCGAATTGCCCCATAGATAATGAGGTGGGCTTGCCTTTTGGCCCCCGGTTCCTGCTCTGTAAATTGGGGTTAATCATGCCCATTAGCAAAGTCATAGTTAAAGTGAGGGACACAAGTGCATGCAGTTTGCTTAGCACGGGGTCTGAACACCAGGCACAGGAGTGCAGAAGAACACAATAACAACGGTGATGAAAACGTTTGTTTAAAGGGCCCAGCACAGTGCCTGGGACACAGACTTCATGCTTTACCACGCAGTGCCATTAGGTCAGTAGCTGGTGCTCAGTGCTGTCTGTGCAGATCCTTGTAGGGACCTCCAGTGGAGAAACAGCAGCAGGGAAAGACTGTGCAAAACAGCGAGCTTCAGGCCCCACCCAGGTGCCTAGGAAGGCACACGCGCTGTGTTAGTGGAGTGAGGAAGCATTCTCAGCTCGCTTACCTGCACAGCGCTTTAAATGAGCAAATGGAGGGGGAGGGCATTTGTATGCAGCGTGGAGTAACTGGTGCTGGGCCAGCATTGCATATAAGTGCCAGTTCAAGTCCCGGCTGCTCCAATTCAGATCCAGCTCCCTGGTAATGCACCTGGGAAAGCAGCAGAAGATGGCCCAAGGGCTTGGGCCCCTGCACCCACATTGGAGACTTGGATGAAGCTCCTGGCTTCTGCCTGGCCCAGCACTGGCCATTGTGGCCATTTGAGGAATGGATCAGCAGATAGAAGATTCTCTCCCTCCCTCTTGCTCTTTAGAACTATGCCTTTCAAATAAAGAACTAAACTTTTTTTTTTTTTAAAGATGCAACTTTGGATACCCACATCCCATCTCAGTGTGCCTAGGTTTGAGTTCAGCTCCTCTTCTGATTCCAGTTTCCTGCTAATGTGCACCTTGGGAGGAAGCCGGTAAAAGCCTAAGTAACTGGATCCCTCTCCTTATGTAGAAGACCCACACTGAATTCTGGTCTCCTGGCTTTGGCCTGGCCCAATCCTGGCTGTTATGGACTTTATGGGAGTGAACTAGTAGATGGAAGATCTTTCTCTGTCTCTCTCTGTATTTTAGATAAAATAAAAATAGATAAGTAAATGAAATGAGAAAATGGAAATGAGAATTTTAATGTCAATTTTCTAAGCTTTGCTGATATTGCTCATAAGTCAAATGCCCTACCATGGTTATTGAGTTTAAGTGGAATTCCAAAATGCTCACTGCTTTTCAATGGCCATAATTAAATTGGACTCTCAGAAGAAATGGCCTTTTGTTGAGTGTCACTGTTAGAGAAAGAAAGGTTCTGCAATTTGCTTTTATTCTGTGAAAAAGCTGCAAGTGATTCTTCATTATTGAACAAGCATAATTGAAAAGCCCGTGTTAGTTCCTGTAATCATGCTATGTCACAGTTGTGCTATTTGGGCACACTATGTAATGCGCAGTAATCATAATGTTGCATCAAAGGGCGTTGCTCCTCCAAATATCTTCCTTCTTCATACGATGGAGGCAGATTTTGTATCATGCTCTTGGTGGATGGTTTAAATAATACGTTAATAATAATGGTTGTCATTATTAAATAATAAGTGGCTTATAGGGAGGGCTTCTGGGCTCTTTTGCTTATGATATGAAGTGAACTGTTTTTCTTGATGCTTTGGTCACAGCCCCTCATTCTCCTTTTCTACCTGGGGAGCAGCTGCAAGCCATAAATCTGACCACAGCCACTCTCTTGTCTTTGAAGAGCAGAACATCTGTGGGTCTCACTGACCTGTCACCTGGAAGTTAAACTCGGTCTTCCTTCGCATACAATGCGTGTTTGCCTCCTAGGTTACTTTGCCAATAAAAGTAGCAGACGTGGTGGTGAATCATCCCACAGGTGATGCCTCACCTTCCTGGTAAAGTCACCTTCCTGAGTGTCACAGAATGTCCACAGTGCGCACCCACCTGGCTTCCTCAGGAAAGCCGACAGGCACAGACCGAGCTGGGTGGTTTTGTGGATTACGCCTTTTTGTCCTGGGTGGAAACTGGGTCCGGCCTCACTGCGCCCTTTGTTTGCAATGTCCTGGTGCCTTCTTACACTCACGCAGCCCAGGAGCCCTCACTTGGGAACTTGATGGAGGCCACAGCTCTGCCTCTGTGACTTCACAGTGTGGGGCTCCAGCCGAGCCCTCAATGGCACCATTGTTTCTGCCTGCAAGATACTTACAATGCTGAGAGGGCTGCAGTAGCCAAGAATGTCTCTAAAGGGAGGGAAATTAAATGACCAATAAAACAGGAATCTTCACAAGTTCCCATTGTGTCACACAAGAAGCAATGCTCCTGTGTTTGGGTCTGACTCTTCCAGGTCTCCCGGGAAGTTGCCAACCTCTTGCTCCCGCTCCTCCCTTCCAGGGGAGCCAGGCCTGCAATTTAAGCCCAAATTAATGAATCCGCTTCTAAGAGGAGGAAGGAGCAAGTGAACCACAGCTGTGCGTCTCAGGCCACTGGAGATTTCTGCTTCAAACTCAGCCAAGAGAGAGACTCTGAAATTATTTGATTTGGGAATGGGATAAAAAATTGATAATATCTGATTTGTAGATTAGCCCTGGAGGGGGAAATACTAATTTCAAATATCATTCATCTTCCTTTTTATCTAGTCTCTTCAAGCTGTAATGAAATTAGCTGAGGACTGAGTCCAGCTCATAGAAACCTCAGAGGAGTTTGCACATTGAACTGGCAAATTAATCTACGCACAGCCCACAGTTCAGCCTTTATTTAGTCAATATTCACAGAATAATAAATCTTGAAAGCACATTTTTTATTTCTCCATTTATTCAATGAAACATTTTCAATCAAGATGACATCTTAAGATTTATTTCTCATTTCCAAAATCATGAATTTTCAAACTAATTGCAATTTTTTCTCTGTCTAAATCTTGGGACTATTCAAGTAAATGTATTCACACGTTAAACTTAGCACACCGATTTGGAAGACGAATTAGAGCAAGACTGGGGAGATGAGAAATATGTTGAGTCCAGCAGAAGGGTTCATCATGGAATGCTCCCAAAGAATGATAGAATTAATTCCAGACATACAACAAGTAGAGATACTGTATCAGCTATTAAAATAGTGTGCAAAATAGGATTTCAGAATCTAGAGATAATTATAAAATGTATACTTTCTGGGCATGTTATACATGGGATCCATTTTTTACATATCTGGTCACCCCAATATTTCTGTGAGGCCAATGAGTATTATCAATTCATGTACTTATTGGATGGAACCTGGAACCAGTCCACTGGGTTGAGTTTTGGCCATATCACTTGTCATCTGAGGCAACTTGGAGAATCACCTGAGCTCTCTGGGCCCACATTTCTTGTCAGTACCTTGGAGATAACAACAATAAATAAATGATAGGGCAACTCCAGGTTTAAGGAACTAGACAGTCCCTGCACCCCAAGTCCAGGCTACTCAAGGACTAGACGTGGTGGAGGCTGCTGAAGTGGAGCACTTCACACACACCACACTTGTGCTAAGTGCTAAAAATGAGTAAAACCAACCTACCACCTTCAAGGAATTCAGCTTCTCGCCAGACAGGAAGACGTGAAATCAATGAAATGTAACACAACTTACACTTTTCACAACAGAAGCACAATCAATGCACAGACGTTGCCCAGGAAGGGAAAAGAGGGCTCTATGGAGAAGAGAAACTCTGCCTCGTGTGCACCAGGAAGCAGCAATTGCTCCGGTCACACACATTGAGAAAAAACATGCAATTATTTAATAAATATTTGATGGGTAAAAAGTGATTGAATGAGTGAATAAACAAATGAACAGAGCACTAGAGCAATGGAATTAACAACCAGACAAATATAAGCAAGGTGGAGCAGCCAAGCCCATTGGCTGGGTTTTGGGAGAATGCCTATGATAATGGTTAAAGAAGACAAATTTGTCTATGGTCCTTCCTGGATCAGCTGTTCAGAGCTGGAAGAGATTTTGGGATCATTTGGCTCAACAGAAATGAAGGGCTCACAGAGCCCAAGATCAAGGGCTTTGTGGAGGACTGGAATCTTCTGAGCCCCAGAACACTGTGTCCCTTCATGTCTGAGGTCTCTGCGGTGAGTGATTCCATCTGGATAAATGAGATGCCATGGGCCAGGAGGGTTAAAGAAAAGTAAGGAAGAGTTTTGGTGGATGAAAAGGAAGATGTTCTGCAAGACTGAAGAGAAAAGACCCCTGACCAGAGACACCCAGAGAGACGGGGTCTCCAGGAGAGAGCTTTCTGGAGGGGCCCAATCGTGGCTCACGCACATCGTCCTGCTCCCTAAGGAACAAGCAGAGTGCGTCTGCTGTGTTCTCCTCTTGGCACTGTGTCTTAGGAAGGCTACGCTCTGGGGGATGATGAGCCTGAATGTTTAGATTCTGGTTAGGGACCCGGTGAGCTACGTTCGCTGGTGACTCTTGGTGGATGCCCCGTGGTGCACTTGGAAAGGGCCTGTGGGTTCTCTTGGTTTAGGAGATGAGGGAAAGGGCTCCAGGCCAGGCTCATCAGAACTGCACTCCAGGCACCTGAGCTCCCTTGGATGCTGTGTTCATCCAATGACAAGGACTGCCCTCCAGGGGCTGTCCCCTAGACTCTGGTTCCCAAAGGAAGTGGAGCCAGACAGTGCTGTGGATAGCAAACCAAACAGATACAGCAATCATCTCGTAAAGACATATTAACATTTAGAAAAAGAGAGACAAGTTAATTTTGGGGAAAAAAGATATACAGCTGTATTTATCTTTACAGAAAACTGTATATTGTCATGGTTTTTCTCATTCCACCATAAACCAATAAAAGTTTTGGCAAGGAGCCGGTTTTCAGCCTGCTCTCAGGACCCCACATTTAAATGCAAGAAGGATCTTGTGTTTCCTCAGCCTGACCACGACGGCCAACAGCAGCGATTCACGACTCAGAGACTCCATTGTTCCTCCAGACAAATGCGTCTCTCTCGGTGCTTTTCCTACTTCCTGAAAAACATTCTGTGTGAGCCATTATTGCCAAATCTTGGAAGCACACAGGCCTGTTGTGCGGGTCTTGGGTACCCATGGAGGCAGGGTGAGTCCTTGAGGTGGTCTCAGCTGCAGTGGCCCCCGGTTCCCCATCCGCAGATGCACAGCGGTGCTGAATCGTAGCTGTTATCCTCACTCTTCCCACATTGACTCCCAAAGGGACGATCAGCAGGACTGGCCACCTCAGCAGCTTCATGACTGTGGGGCTTCTGATGCCGTCTGAGTGTGGCTTTGGAACGGATGTTGGAACGTGAGCCTGCACAGGGACCTTCCTGCTTTCTGCTGCTGTCTCTTTGCCGCAATCAAAGGATGTCATGGAGCTCCCGGTTTTGCCTTGTCCAAGTGTAATGAATTTTTTAAATCCTTTACGACTTACTTAAATTGTATCCTAAATTTCTTATGAATTTCTTGATCTGGGGGACACTGGAGTTGGAACAAAAATGCCTTTGGCAGTTGGTTGAGCCGCAGCCTGAAGAGATTCAGATTCTAGGCATCCGCCTCCCGCTGCAGGCCTGTCGGGTTCCACACACATGGCCGTGGCTGCTTGGGCTCTGGGCACAGTCTTGTTTGTGCAGGTATAGCCTAAGGAGGCAGTGATTGGAGAGAAAGGCATTTGGGAGAGGCAATTACAGCACACGTATGTGCTTTGATCAGAGACGCTGTTTCTGAGCTCATCGCTTGAATGGTGCAATTAGACGCTCTATTGTTTGGTTTTGAAGAACCTATTCAAGAACATACTTGAATCATGTGAGTAAGTGGATTTGTTGAAATCTACTCATTTTACAGTCTTTGAGTGTCTGACATAGGTATAGCGTGGAGACCACAGACCACTTATGAGATCAACAGAAGTGCTGGTGTCTGGATTATGTCAGGGTCTGTTCAGAGGGTGGGAGGGGCTCCCTGGTCACTTCCACCATGGTAAAGGACAGCCCAGTAGTGACTGTGCTGTCACAACCATGTGCTGCACTTCCAAGGCCTCCCCAGGCAGCATGTGGCCGTACATGGCCAAGAAAATGGCCACTGTCTCCGGCCCCTTGGGAAAGAGGGCGAGCTTCACCCTTCATGAGCATGAAATGGTGTCTCCTACGCACATGTCTCAGGTCCTTCATATAGTCATTTGCTTTTTTATTTGATAAGTATTTGTTAAGCACCTACTGTTTACTGAGTGCTGGGGACACAAAGAGAAGACAACTCCCAACTGAAACTCTAGTGAGAAAAGAAGGGCACAGATAAAGTGCATCATCTTGTGAGGTTTCCTAGAAGTGGCACCAGGGATACCAAGCATTGAGCATGGAACAAGGACTGTGAAGTTTGGGTGATGATTAGAGAATGGAGGTGGAGGAATGTGTGTTTGTTCATGTGTGTGTTTGCACATTTACATGTGTTTATGTGTGTAGGTTTGCATGTAAGTTTGTGTGTAGCAGTATGTGCATGTTTATATATGTGTTGATGTGTGGGCCTATAAGGTGTTTTTATGTATGTATGTGTAAGTTTCTCTGTTCCTATTTACATCATGTGTGTGTGTCTTTGTGTGGGTATGTGTGTAGGGGTGTGTGTGTGAGAGAGAGAGAGGTGACATAACAGAGATAGCTTTTGTCACCAGTTTGACATCTTAGAATTCTCTGTCTGAAAGTTCATTTTTGTGTTTTGATGCTTTCGAATCTTAGGTGTGGAAAGAACATCAAAAGCACGTGCAGGTCTGTGCTCGGGCTTAAGGAATTGAGGCTCTGGGCGTCACACATCCTTTTATTTTTAAGATTGATTGAGTTATTTGAAAGTCAGAGTTACACAGAGAGAGAAGTAGAGACAGAGAGAGAAAGAGGGAAAGAGAGGTCTTCCATCTGCTGGTTCGCTCCCCAGTTGGCCCCAACGGCCGGAGCTGTGCCAATCCAAAGCCAGGAGCCAGGAGCTTCTTCCGGGTCTTCAGGGGCCCAAGGACCTGAACCACCTTACACTGCTTTCCCAGGCCACAGCAGAGAGCTGGATTGGAAGTGGAGCAGCCAACACTCGGATTTGTGCTCATATGGGATGCCGGCACTGCAAGCAGCAGCTTTACCCACTACGCCACAGCACCAGCCCCTCGCAGGTCCCTAATTAGGGATGGAATCCTGGGAGATATTTACAGAAGTGATCTTAACACTGGCGCTCGGGCTTCTCAGGGAGACTTTCTACAAGGGAGAGTGAATTTTAATTTTATGGCTTTGGTTTTTTTATTCGTATAATCTGAAAAGTTTGTTAAAATTAAGAATGTTGTTAATTTAAGAAAGCCTTCAAAATTGCCAGTATTAATGATCTTGTAATTTATTATAATATTTACAATGTCATACACGTGGCAAACTAGGAAAACAGCACAAGGAAAGCTTTATAGGTAGGAGGCTCTGCGTGGGTTTACTTTATGTGTTGACTGTCTAGATGTAATTACCAATAATAACATTAGGTTCTTGGATTATACTGTTAAAAGAATATCCATTAAACATTTTTTTAAATATTAATTGTACATTTCATTTTATCTAGATAGACATTTGGTTTCCCTATGTGATATGTAACTGGTTATTTTATATTTGTGTGGAATATTTGTTGAAACTTAAAAACAATTTGAAATAAATTCTGTTATTTGGGGTCAGTGTTGTGGCATAACAAGTTAAGCTGTTGCCTGCAAAGCTGGCATCCCATATGGGTGCTGATTTGAATCCTGGCCACTCCACTTCTGGTCCAGCTCCTTGCTAATGCACCTTGGGAAAGCAGTGGAAAATGGCCCAAGTTCCTGGGCCCCTGCCACCCAAGGGGAGACTTAGAAGAAGCTCTGGATTCCTGGCTTTGGCCTGGGCCATCCCTTGCTATTGTGGTCATTTGGGGAGTGAACCAATGGATAGAAGATCTCTCTCTCTCTCTCTCTCTCTCTCTCTCTTTCTCTCCCTCTCTCTCTCTCTCTCTCGCTTTCCTTCTCTCTATATAACTCTGCCTTTCAAATAAGTTAAAAAAAATCTTGAAGAAGATTCTGTTATTTAGTGCAGGATTCTTTTTTTTTTTTTTTAAGTCATTGGATTGAGTATGTGGCCAGGGAGATTAAACAAAATGCCTTATAGGCCAAAGGCAAAAATAAATTTTATTCATTAATAAGAGGCAAGCTCACACGTTCCTTAGATTGCTGGAATCTAACAGATTATATCACCTAGACTACCTAGCATGAGTCCCTGGTAAGTTTATGTAAAATCATTGACCTGATCCAAGGGTAGAACTCTTTAACACAATCAATGCAGGTGCAATCAGATAAGAACATTCTACTGTTTTATTAAAGTGCATCTAATTCAAAACTCAATAACCCTCACACATCCTTAATCAGGGACGACATCCTGGGAGGTATTTACAGAAGTGATCTTAACACTCTGGTGTTCAGGCTTCTCAGGGAGTTTCTACAAATAGCTCCTTCAGGGTCCTGTGAATTCTTGCCATCCACCCACCTCTGTACGCCTGCAGAGTTTCATGATAGTAACTACGTGACTATTGTCCTTTCCCGTCTAAGAATGAAAGCCTCTCTGGGGCATTGTTGGGGGCGACCTTGGGAGTGGTGACCCCAAGGGGCATGGGGCTCTGTGTCTAGCATTGTGAATGTCATCTCTGCTCCCCCCAGCTCTCCCAGCAGCAGTGGCTGGTGAGAAATCTGGGAATTATGTAGCCAGGACACAATTGCCTTGCTTCTGCAAATAATCCAAATTGGAACCACATGTATGGAACATGGGAAGCGACTTCCTGGCAGGCTGGGGCAGGAGCTCTTTACGTTGTAGCAGTATCTCCCGTATTCCAGGGGTGCCGCAGAGGGGCCCGTGGGAATGTGGGAGGAACTGTAACTTGGAACAACTGAGTGAAGCCTTGTTTTATTTTCATTCTGTTAACCTAGACTATACTGAACATGCAAAGTTGTGTTAAATATTTAAAAACATTCAAGGGTCATATTTTTTACTGAATGCTTCTCTCAGCTGGACTGGTCTTTAGCTGATTCCTAACAGTGGCCACCTGCATGGGCAAGTGGGTAGATAATGGTTCAAAATCATCACCTCAGCCAACAGGGAGTCTTCAGAAACCAAAGGCAGTGGCATGTCCCTGCTATCCCGCTTCCTGGACAGATGCCTCTGACCTTCTCCAGGCTGAAGAGCAGCGATGCCAGCATTCCCTGCCCAGAGCAGACGTCTGTTTTACCTTGAACTCTTGGACTCTTTGTTATCCACATGAGACTACCCCCTCGGGAACTTAATGCTTTATCAGAATCCCTCATGGTGTTATGGACTTTCTTTCTCAGGTTCTACCAAGTTTTACTATATATGTTCTTCCTGGGTTTTTATTTGAGCTCACTCTCTCTCTTTCTCCCTTGACCCCACCTCAAAATAGGCAGAACAATTGTCCTCATGTCATCCTCAAGTGAGCAGTGTGGTTGAGGAGTAGGTGGAGAACTTACAGGCCGTTAGAATTAAGTGATCCATTAGCCCACCCCTTGCTACCACATTTGCAGAGAGCCACTGTCAATGAGAACCCTGATGGGCGTTGCATCTGACCTGCAGCAAATGAGCTTCCTGCTCCCCAGAGGCAAGGAGGAGACAAGGGTGTGCTTTCCTGAGGAAGAACGAAAGTAAGAGCCTTAGGGCGTGTAGGAGCAGGAATGGCGCCCATTGCAGCTGTTCAGTGCACAGCCTGGGCCCTGGGAGAGGAAATTTTCTCTAGAGGAGTCTGGAGAAGGCTCACCAGAAGTTAAGCAAGGTGGCAGAGCGGTTGCAAGTGTTCAGGCACTGAGGCAGGAGAGGTATTCTAGATGGAGCAGATGACACACGGGGAAGCTCAGAGTCTGGGGAGACTGCCCTGCCAGTGGGTAACTGCTCGGCAAGGAGGAGAGAACACACGTGTACACACAACATGTGCATCCACACGTGTACAATTCACTCTCTCATGAACACAGGCATATGCATGGACACTCACACAAAGCATGTTCACATGCACACCTATGCAGTCACAGCCTCCTATAACACCTATGCACACATCTTCACACACACACAACAGTGCACAGTGAGGGGAGGAGACACCAGCCCCACAGCTGCCCCAGAAAAAGGGTTACTGCAGGGAACAGGTCTGGGAACAGAGATTTTGAAAGTTGACTTCTGCAGGGCCTGGTACCTGCTTCCTGCCTCTGCCTCGCGGAAATCTTTAAAGGCCACACTGCTCACTAGTGTTTTTGGTGGTGGGCGTGGGTAGTTCACTCTCCTTGAATGCAAACAGCCACTGATTTTGACAGTGCACTGTTGTGCTGGAGGCACAGGGGCAGGGAGGGTGTGCTGGACATGGGGACTGTGAGCAGGTCCTCCCTCTCCTGCTCCTGCCTCACACTCGTACTGTCTCTGCCGCAGGATCTGATCCCTTGGAATCCTTGGATGGTGTACGTGGATAAGGCAAGTAGGAAGGCTGCCTCCAACTGTGACAGAGGGTGTGCCCAGGGCCAAGAGGGAGTTATTTGAGTCAGATTGGGAAAGCTTAGGAATCCCATTTAGGTTGTCTCTGTGGACATTGTGACCAATTAATTTTTAAACCTTTGTTTATTTTTATTTATTTATTTATTTTTAAGGATTTATTTATTTATTTTGAAAGTTTCAGAGAGAGAGGTCTTCCAGTTGCTGGTTGACTCCCCAGATGGCCGCAACGGCCAGGGCTGGGTCAGACTGAAGCCAGGAGCCAAGAGCTTCTTTTGGGTCTCCCACATGAGTGCAGGGCCCAAGCACTTCGGCCCTCCTCTGCTGTTTTTTTCCAGGCCATTAGCAGGGAGCTGGACAGGAAGTGGAGCAGCTGGGACTTGAATCAGAGCCCATATGAGATTCTGGCCTCCAAAGCTGCAGCTTTACCAGCTATGCCACAGAGCCGGCTCCTAAACTTTTGTTTATTTGAAAATTACATAAAGTTTACATATAAAAAGGTTATTTAACATGTGTACATATGACCTAATGAAGACTAGTAAAACAAACACCCATGTGCATGCCACTCAACTGGAGACGTAAGAAGAGATTTCAGGCTCCCCAATGCCATCTACCACCCAGAGATAGCATCGTTCTCCTGAACCATGTGTCTGCTGCCTTCTGATGAACAGGGTAACTCAAGGATTCAGAGGTCAGACCTGTCTTTGGAGGCAGGGAGGGTCTAGCAGAGGTCAGAGAATGGACAAGGAAGACATTCTGTAGCATTTGTCACCCCAGCAAGGGCCATGGGGCAAGAAGTGTGGAGAAAAGGACACAGTCAAAGGAACGTTCTTGATTGCGCTGGGTTCTGACTAGGGGTGCGGGAGCATCAAGAGAGAAGCACACTGTCTGGGTTTCTGGTTTGGCAAGTGGGTGAATGAGAGGGTCATATATGTAATAGAGTAGGCTTGCGTGGAGTGCAATAGAGAGGGCTTGAGTGAGACTGTCATGGATGTAATAGAGGGGGCTTGGATGAGAGTGTCATGTGTACATAGAGCGGGCTTGAGTGAAGTGCCCTGTATGCGGTAGAAAAGGCTGGAGCAAGTGTCATGCATGCAATAGAGAGGGCTTGCGTGAGAGTGTCGTGTGTGTAGTAGAGCAGGCTTCAGTGAGAGTGTCCTATAGATCACAGAGTAAGCCAGAGATAGGCAAATACAAGGCGTGCAGATGGACATTTTGAACTTGGAGGTGAATATGGGATTTGTTACTGTGAATAAGGATTGGAGTCACCTGCTTTCAGAAATCACAATAACAATGATTTTCTTAATGGCTAATACTTCTGCAAGAGTATTCCCAGCACTTGCACGTGTCAGTTCATTTGGTCCTCAAAATAACCCCAGGGGTACTATTGTCACCCCATTTTCAAGATGAGGAAATGGAGTGAGAGCTTTTGAGTGAGTGGCCTAAGTACCCAGCCAAAGGGTCATAGAGCCATCTGCCCTAGAACTTGGGCTGTCAATCAGCACACCACCATGGGGGCTGAATATTTGGGAGAGAGGAGTTTCTGGGAGAAAGGAAAAGGAAAAAAGAAAGAGGAGACTGGGAGTTTGGAGATTATCCATATACATGGTACCTTACAGGTTCACACCTGCGGTGTGGAGGGGGAGGAGTCTTGCTCTGTAAAGCCTGATGCAGTTTGTGAGCAAGGCTTGCAGTGGTTGGACCCCAGGGCCACACTATGCTTCCCACCTGTTCCCCAAGCCCCCAGCCAGAGGTGTGTGGACGGTTAGCAGAGGTCGTGGTCCACCGGGGGTCATGAACAGCTTTGTGCCCCAACCCAAGCTCCCTCAGATCCAGGTCCTTTCCTGAAAGCCTGTCCTACAAATGCCTCTCAGCCAACGATGGGTGAATCAGTGGGTGGATGCCTGCATGCAGGGACGAGAGGATGGCAAAGGGCAATCTTCCAAACTTTTCTATCGAGTCAGTCTGTGAGCACAAAAACAAAAGAGTGGGAGAAAGCACACAGGACCTTGGGGAACTGGAAATCTGGGAGAAGGGCCTCTACTTAGAAGAGCCGCTACCTCTTAGCCAAGGATGCGATTGCCTGTGCCCTTGAGCCAGCAGGTGTGGGTGATGAAGGAACTCAGTGAACTTCACTGGGGAAATGCTGGGTTCATAGCAACTTCTCATTGCCAGCAGGACAGGAGGCGAAGGAGGCAGAGTTTACAGTGTGAACACTGAACTCATAAGGAAAGAAGAAGTACGACTATTGCAACATATTAGTGATAAAAACAAATTGAATTGTGCGCATGATTGATGCTCACTATTTTGCTCAATAAGCATTTGCTAAACTGGGTTGGAAAAGCATTAACGAGATAGTCTTGGATTGGAGTTTCACTTCTGTGTTCTGTGGTTTTGCTTTTCATGAAAAGTACTGTCTACAGCATTTAGGAGTTCTGGGCAAAGCACAGTGGATCCGAATTATTTCATTATCTTGTCGTTTCTGTCCGTCAATTATCCTGGGCTGTCACGGAGACGCAGCTTCTCACTCATTACTGCGATGTAAATGTGCTGTTTACCGAGACCGGCAGCCCTGTTTTCGCCAGGCAGGACACCCTCACGCTGGAAGAGGTCAAACATCTGTGCTCACCGGCATGCCCTTTGCGGGGGCATCTTATTATGGCCCTGACAGCTGCAAAAGAAACACCATCTCCATCCTGGGAAGTGAGCAGGGGCAGAGCCACACTGCACCTCTGGACCTTTCACAGCTGTGCACGGCAGAGCCCCACCTACTCCTGGGTTGACCTTGGCTCGAGAAGTTCCCTCCTCCGCCTCCCTACCCTCCCAGGTCACAACAGAGGCCCTTTCAGTTTTGCTTCAGGACCAGAGTGGCCACGCGTGTCAGGAAGCAGCCAGGGGGTGTGCAGAAAGCCATGTTCAATTTAGGCCAGGCTCCTTACCACACATTGGGCAGGGCCCTACCCTAGAGAACAACTGCAAGGAGAAGAGGGCACAGGCAGAACTGAAATTAAATGACAGCCCCAAGCAGTGCGAGGGAGGAGCACGTGCATCCACGGACAGCGTAGGCTTAAACGCTGCGCGCTCACTCATGCACTCCCTTGGCCCAAGAGCAGTGCACGTTTGAATGTGATTAATTCATGCAAAGTTGGCTTTGTTTAATTCCTTTGGGGGCTTTTGCAAAGCAGATTCACAAAATCATAACTTAGAGAATTTTCTTTTATTAGACTAGTGTGAATCTTAAACACAAAAGTCATATTGTCAAATATCATTATGTCCCTGTGCTTTGTGATATGTTAATCTCACACCCTAAGCATTTCCTGTGCCAGGCTGTGAAGCCGACTTGTATTCGGGAACTAAATGACCTAACCATTGCATTAGTGTCTTGTAGGTAGGAAGTACTGTGCCAAACCCTGTGTGTAGTTTATCTCACTTAATTCTCAAAGTTATCTTGTAAACTAGACTTGCTGTTCCCATTTTCGGATTGAGGAGAGAGGGGAAGGTTTTATTTACTAAGTTAACTAAACTCATGTCCATTCTGTCTTCCTTATGTCAAATATGTCAATAATTATCCAGAGGCTGGCACCGTGGCTCACTAGGCTAATCCTCTGCCTGCGGTGCCGGTTCTATGGGTTCTAGCCCCGGTTGGGGCACTGGATTCTGTCCCGGTGGCTCCTCTTCCAGTCTAGCTCTCTGCTGTGGCCCAGGAAGGCAGTGGAGGATGGCCCAAGTCCTTGGGCCCTGTACCTGCATGGGAGACCAGGAGGAAGCATCTGGCTCCTGGCTTCGGATTGGCGCAGTGCGCCGGCCATAGCAGCCATTTCGGGGGGGGGGGTGAACCAACAGAAGGAAGACCTTTCTCTCTGTATCTCTCGCTCACTGTCTAACTCTGCCTATCAAAAAAAAAAATAATTATCCAGGAAATAGAGATTTGGTAAACATTTAGAAGGTGGTCCTTTTTTTTTTTTAATTATTTTTTATTATTTTTTTGACAGGCAGAGTGGACAGTGAGAGAGAGAGACAGAGAGAAAGGTCTTCCTTTGCCGTTGGTTCACCCTCCAATGGCCGCCGCGGCCGGCGCGCTGCGGCCGGCGCACCGCGCTGATCCGATGGCAGGAGCCAGGAGCCAGGTGCTTTTCCTGGTCTCCCATGGGGTGCAGGGCCCAAGCACCTGGGCCATCCTCCACTGCACTCCCTGGCCACAGCAGAGAGCTGGACTGGAAGAGGGGCAACCGGGACAGAATCCGGCGCCCCGACCGGGACTAGAACCCGGTGTGCCGGCGCCGCTAGGCGGAGGATTAGCCTATTGAGCCACAGCGCCGGCCTAGAAGGTGGTCCTTTTTATGAACTGAGTTTTATTCCTTTTGCCTTCTCCTCTTAAAACTTTGATTATGTATTTGGCTTAAAATATAAGTTTTAGGTGTTTATGTTTTTGGAAGCAACCTAAGTCCTCTTGCTTCTCTAATGCTTCTTTTTTAAAAGATTATTTATTTATTTATTTGAAAGAGCTACATACAGAAAGAAGGAGAGGCAGAGAGAGAGAGAGAGAGAGAGAGAGAGGTCTTCCACCTGCTGGTTCACTCCCCAAATGGCTGATGGCTGAAATGGCTGGAGCTGTGCCAATCCAAAGCCAGGAGCCAGGAGCTTCTTCCAGGTCTCCCACGTGGGTACAGGAGCCCAAGGACTTGGACCATCTTCTACTGCATTCCCTGCCACAGCAGAGAGCTGGATAGGAAGCGGAGCAGCCAGGACCAGACCCAGCATCCACATGGGAAGCTGGCACTGCAGGTGGCGGCTTTACCCACTACGCCACAGTGCCAGCCCCTCTAATGCTTCCTGTTACGGACTTTTCCTGAGTAGCCCACCCCAATTTTGCCCTTTCCTTCTTCAAAATTAAATTTAAAAGTCAGCATTTTTGTACAGCTTGACCAGATTAATTCTACTGTTGCATTTTTATACATAACAGAATAAAAGCCTGGTCTATCAAATATTTATGGTTGTTGGCTAAGGTTCACTTCAGGATCATCCTTGGTACCATTTACTTGTTGAATTTCTCTCTCTGCGTTCTAAGCTCTGTGAGAGTCAGAATATTTATGCCAGGAGCTTGGCAAGTAGGAGATACTCAGTGCAAACACACAATTTTAAATTAAATGACCCAGTATGGCCACCAGGTTTGGATTTCTATTATGATCTTTGTAAGTTCTGGGTGCATCTTTTGAATGCATTCCAAAATCATTTCCCCAATTACATTCTTTCGTAGCTCTTAGTCTTACTAGTTTCGAGATTAATTATCTAGTCTTCACAATAGCTCTTTGCTGAATATTTTACTGTCTGCACTGTCAGGCAGCAGACACACAGGGCTGCAATCACTGCAGGACCAGGACAGGATGGCTGGTGAGGTTTGGAACATTCTTGGAAGGGAAAATAAATGTGCGTTAGAGAGAAGAATGCTTTCTAATTATTGCAGTGCTCATCTACAAGGAAATGTCTTCTGAGACTTCTTTTCTTTTTGGTGTTAGATAGCTCTGGGTGGTGCTGTGTGTGTACACATGTGTGCATGTCTGTGCATGCATGTGTGAGTTCATGTGTGCATTGAACATGTGTAGAGCTCCTTTAGATATCCCCCAAACTCATCTACCTCTGGATTAAAATTCTAGCACCTTTTGTCTTTCAGTATCTAATTTTTCTTTCAGTGCTCATAGGCCAGAGCAAGACAGCAAATTATTTTAATGGCCTTAGCAGACATTACTGTTTAGTGCAGTGAGGTAACGAGTGAGAATAAATGTTTGTTTTCTTAAAGCGAACAAGGATAAATGCTTGCATGTCACCATCCAGAAGCATCCCAAACCTCCCCTTGTTTCACATGCATAATTGCTGGTTTCTTTTCATAAGCTGATGATCACATAGTATTCCGCAGCCAAATACAGACTTCTGAGAGATTTTCACACTCATTGGTTATTAAAGTTTCCAAAGATCTAAATGCTCGTAGCATCCTGAGCCTGCGATTTTCAACAACAAGGCTTTAAATTCTTGTGACATTTAACGGAATTTTCTGTGGTGTTAGAGCCATGTTCTACACAAAACGCATTATGCAACATTTGATTTTTCTCTGAGGAAAAAAAAAAGATAGCTACAATGAACTCTTGAGAAAGGAAATACAGTTCAATGGAA
Source organism: Oryctolagus cuniculus (assembly GCF_051225735.1). Taxonomy (NCBI): domain Eukaryota; kingdom Metazoa; phylum Chordata; class Mammalia; order Lagomorpha; family Leporidae; genus Oryctolagus; species Oryctolagus cuniculus. The sequence continues at coordinate 4,709,250 of NC_142871.1, read as the reverse complement.
TTTTAAGTATGCATGTTAAAAATAGGTAGTGTATCCGTGAGCTCTTGGATGATGCCTAATCAACAGGAATTGCATCTCAAGCAAAGCCTGCCCTTTCCACAATGTGCTTGGCACCCTCCGGCATCAGCTGGGATGTGTCGTGCACTGGGATTGCTGTGGCCTCTGAATTGCTGCACTTGAACTCTTCTAAGCCATTTGGAGTTAAAGGTCATGCCAACTACCACTGGCAAGATAATGTCCTAGAATTGTCAATACAGTCTGTGATGTGATGTATGACTTGGAGTCAAGTGGTAATTGGTTGGCAGCTGCCTTTGAATGGATAATTCCTCTCCTTTCTTAATGCTGACAGATAAAAATGGAGATATTAGTGGAAATGAAGGAAGCCTCTTGGTCCTAAGTGCAAGTCGGAAGTTCACTGATTGTTCTCACTTTATGTATTTAGTTTTCACTTAAGAAATGGATTGTCTGGCTGTCGAAGAAGGAGGAAATGACTGCGTTGAGTGGGAGGCACTGCTTCCCTGTCCATCAGGCTCAGGAGCCTGGGTTTGCTGATGTCTAACCCACCAGCTCCGCAGCTTCCCCTTACCTCTGACTCCCAGTGCCCAGCGACACCTGCTCCTCTTTCTTCCATCTCTTTAGAGAGGCCTGTTCTTACCAGAGAGCCTGAAATACATACACTTAGTGTGTGTGTGTGTGTGTGTGTGTGTGTGCATTACCATTTTCCCATTTGTCAGACCTTTTGAGAACATCTGTGACCTGTCATAGACAGTCCAGATGAGTCTCAGGCTAGGCTTCCTTACTTGTGAACTTGACATATTCACATCTGATGGGATAAAAGTTGTTGAATATTATGGTTAGCGATGAATTAAGCTTGTGAGTGTAGAGTGGATTGAAATTATCTTTCTGGGAAAATTAAAGAAAAAGAGAAGAAGGAAGGAGGGCGATTGAGGGAGGGAGAGAGGAGGAGGGTAAGTATGGTTATCTTCTTAAACCCGTACATATAAAATATATGAAATCTGTTCCCTTTATATTAATAAAAATTTGAAACAGACAAAAACATACATTCTCAATAACTTCGTGGAGGTTAAGAAAGATGATAAACAATTTGAAAGATAGCAGCTGCAAAGTGCTGATGAAAGTGGAATAATGGTTTCCGGAGGACTGTAGAGCAATGGCATGGTGCAGGTGTCAGTAAAACAGAAAAGGCGTGTGTAGCACTCCACCGAGCAGTGAAGAATTCTTGGTGATCTCAAAGTAATAACTGGTAGGAGATCATCACTAACATGACAGCCTTTGTGCCAAGACCAAACAGATTGTTTCACTGCCAGTTTTTAATACTTGCCCGTAGAGAAGGCACAATTTATTGTGAGTGTTTATGGAGTAATGCTATGGTCTGAGTGTGTCCCATAAAACTCCTGTGTTAGACCACCAATGTGATCGTATTAAGAGGTGGGGCCTTTTGTAGGAGGTGATTTAGTCATTTGTGGGCCCTCATGGATGGATAAGTGACCTTAGGAGAGGGCTTAGGAGTGGCTTCAACCCTCTATGTTCTTCTGCCTTCAGGGATGCGAGGATTTGCTCTCTCCAGAGGACACAGCCACAGGCACCCTCTTGGAAGCAGAGAGCAACTCTCGCCAGGCACCACACTGACTACTGCCAGATAGTGAATTTTTACCTGTAGGAATTTTGTTACAGCAGCAACAGACAGTCGATATTTTCAGCTCCGTCCAATATTAAGATTAAATGATTCCTGGAGTCCGTCTCATTCTGTAGACTTTCTTCCCTCAAGGCTTTTCCCTTCCCCTTCTTCTCTCTCTCTCTCTCTCTCTCTCTCTCTCTCTCTCTCCCTCTTTCTCCCCCTGTGGGATCTCAGAGCTGGCTGCTCAGTGCCCAGAGAGAGGAAACTAAGCTTGCTCAAGTCACTAGAAGGGAATTCGGTTTCCTCCCACCGGAATGTCTGGAAGAGATGGCCACATGGCTGTTGCACTGTCGGCTGTGGGACACTTCTTGTGAATGAGCGCAGTCTGTCCCAGGCCAGACAGAAGCTCTCTGTGTGCTTGGTTAGACAAGGAGGTGCGGTGGGTTGGGATATGTCCAGGAGGTTCATCTGTGGCTCTATGTGCCTGGGATCCCGGAATTTCAGACCTTGGTTGCATGATAAGGATTTCATGAGTCCACATCGGGAAGGTCTCAGGCAGGGTAAGCCTAGCCCCTATGCCCAGACTTTATTCACAGTCCAACATTCCAGAGTTCATTTTCCATTGAGGGTTTCTAGTATCCTGCTTGCCATATTACATTAGGAGAAATTCTATGACAAACTTGAACTTCAAAAGAAGAGTCAGGATCGACCTGTGGATTCATAGGGCCCCTATGCAAATAGATCCACATATTTCCAGCCATTCTCTAGCTTATGGGGTTCTTCCTTAAAATGATGACCTTTCTTCAGGTCTCCAAATGTCTTCATATATCTTCTACTAAGGAAAATGCCCTCCTAACCAAAAATATCCAGTTATTTTTTTTTTAAGAGTAAACTGTATCCTCATTGCCTTGCCAACAGAATTAGGAAATGAGATTTTTCTAGATAAATATTTTTAAATTCTACTTTTCTGAGTGCTCAAATGTATACATTTTTAGTAAAAATAGATGTGTTTTTCAAGATATTTTCTAACATATAAGTATTTCATGTAAAAACTTTGGCCAATGTGTGAGAATCTGGATGAATATGCAATATTCATGTACAATTATGAAAATTCAAGAAATTTATAAGATACAATAGATTAAAGTGTTAAATAAAATAAAATAGCAAAGTTTTCAATAGCACACTATGTAAAAGGAGGAAATTAAATGATTCAATATGAGCTTGCTAATGTATTTAGCATTTGCCCTAATAATGTTTCTTAATAAAAGTTGGTTGGCTTTAAATGCCACTCTCCAAGATGCACAGTTATGACAGCTCTGCAGGGGACATTGTCATGTGACTCATATTCTTGTCTTATTATCCTTATTATGTGGTAAGAACAACAGGATACTTGGCCAAGGACAATGAGAGATGCTGACGATCTGTCTTCCATTATTAAGATGATGGGAAGAATTCTGATGCAACAAAATACATCAAGCGACCAAATTTAAAGCTTCCCAAGTTCTTCTGCAAATGAAATAAACAATAAAGTTAAAAATGTGAAATCTTTATGTTTTATATGTATGGTGATATCAATCTGATTTTATATTACTTTTCATCTGAAATGGAAATACTTTCGGATTATTTGCTGTTTAATGCAAGCAGCTATCACCTTTCTAGGAAATATCTTTGGTGCAGGTTCTTAATAAGCACTAAATATGTCACATAAAAGCTAATGGTTGGGGCCGGTGCTGTGACACAGCAGTTCAACACCCTGACCTGAAGCACTGGCATCCCAAATGGGCAGTTCTAGTCCTGGATGCTCCTCTTCTGATCCAGCTCTCTGCTATGGCCTGGGAAAGCAGTAGAAGATGGCCCAAGTACTTGGGCTCCTGCACCCATGTGGGGGATGCAGAAGAAGCTCCTGGCTCCTGGCTTTGGATTGGCTCAGCTCCAGCCGTTGTGGCCATCTGCGGAGTGAACCAGCAGATGGAAGACCTCTCTCTCTGTAACTCTGTCTTTCAAATAAATAAAATAAATCTTTTAAAAAAAAGCTAATGGTTGAAAGTCAGGCATGAGAAGATGGATGTGACACCATCAAGCCCTCAAGGAGCTTGCAATCTAACGGGGATATGAGACACATGAACACGCCTGGAGCACAAAGATGCCCGTGTGAGCACTTTCAGTTGTTGTCCACAAGGAACCACAGGGCAGGAGGCTTGCCTGAAAGGAGCAGGTGACTTGTGAGTTGGGAAGGAGGAGAGGCTGGTACTGGCTGGAGGAGCAGTGGCAGGGAGGGCTGCCTGGAGCCAGGATGTTTGCTCTGGGCTTGGAAAGGGGGTTCCTGGAAACAGGGGGTCAGGCAGCATGGGGACTGTGGGTAGAGAGAAGGGGGAGAGCTGGAGCTCACAGGGAGAAGAGCAGTCTGTAAGCCACTGATGTGGCTACTGCATGTGAAACACTGGAAGCCAGTGCAGTGACCTTCAGGGTTGCTGGTGGCAGCCCGAGCTTCCCTAACAGACACTCCACAACTTGCTCAGCACCCACATGACTCCGTAATCGGGAAATTCCACACCACAAATTTTCTTTCGTGCACAGAATTATTAAAAATGTTATGGAAATTTAATTTCAGGCTACATATATGAAGCATACATGAGACATAAATGAATGCAAGTTTAGACTTGAGTCCATTGCCATGCTACGTTGTTCTGTATATGCAAACATTCCGCAATATCAGCAACCTGAAATCCCAAACACTTCTGATCCCGTTCATTTCAGATGAAGAATACTTAATCTGATCTGCATGATAATGGTGGGCTTTATGTTGATACCAGTGTAGAGCCCCAAAGAAGTTTTGCAATGAAATCATATAAACTAACCTGGAAAATTAGCGTGATAATGTAATAGACAGAAAACATGGAAGACGAGAGCAGTTAGAAAGGTGTAACTGTATTTAGCCTGAGAGTAGGCAGAGCGTTGTTGCAAAGGGGTAGCAACAAATACTCACACAAGTCAGGCTCCCAGACTCCTCAGGTGTGGAGTTGTGGCCCGAAGCTGCCTCAGACAAGATGGAACAAATGGGTGTAGCTATGTTCCCCTAACATTCTATTGGCAAAAATAGTATTTAGCCTGTAGGCTGCCATTTGCTGATCCTTGTTCATTAGGTTTTAAACTGACAAGTACCCTTCAAGCAGGGAGGCACAGCATCGCACGCTCGAAAGAAACTGGATTTGGGATCATACGTGTTTGGATGTTTATTCTGGCTCCTATTCTAGCTCCATCAAGAAATAAATATGATCATGTTTGTCAAAGCACCATACACTTAGCAGGAGTGCAGATAACATCATCCTCTTTTCTCCTATTCAGTGGCATAACATTCACATGTTGTTTACAAAAAAAGAAAGATGGTAAAGGAAGTATTTACTTCTTTTTGGGACTCAGTTGTACAAGATCGACTTTCTGCTTTCACACTCACATTCAAGTGCCTTCCCATGCAGGATCTTCTCCGTGTCTGTTAGGAACAGGTAACCCATCAGCTTCTTTGGGTCCATTGTCTTAATAATCCAGTAAGTGTGGACAAAAACGATGCCAGTGGGAAAAACCACAGTCACCAACGATTGATCATTGGTGATGATGAGACACTGGGTTAATGTGCACACAGACACTTATTAACTCCTTACAGCTGCTCATGGTATAAGCATTACTGGTTTTATTTAAGAGATGAGGGAGACAAGGATAAGAGAGGTTGATGTCACAGAGCTGGACACCAAGAAAGGGGCAGAGCTAGGTTGCAAGCTTATTTTTCTCCTCTGTAGTTCTTACATTGCTCTTCTCTCAGCTTCCCCTGTCTCCTCTCCACCTGTCAACGTATGATCAAGTTCTGCTTGAATCCATTTCTTCCTGTAAAACCTTTCTAGAATATTTTAGCTTGCTTTGATCTCTCCCTCCTGTGGCATCTGCCATCATTTAGAGCCATCACTGTATGAGTCTCTGTGTCTTGCATGAAAGAGAATTTCGGCTTCCTCAAGGCAGATGACCAAGTCGCCCCTTCCGTTGTTTGCGCTAACTCGTGAACATTTTGAGTCCTTGCTTGTTGAACAAATATTTACTTAGCACCTGCCAGATTCTGTGTGGTCAGGAATTTCTAAAATGTTACAAGGAAGGAAATATTCAGAGAAGCAATCCGTTTAATGAAGGAGAGTGAGCCTAGATTTCTTGGGCATTTGAAGGAACATAAATTCACGCCAAGAAGGGATGTACTTAATCTTTGAAGCCAGGAAAAATGACTGTGGACTAACAGGAGTCACTTGGTTGCTTCAGAGACTCACTCTAAGAGCAAGAAGGACCCGGTTACAGTTGTCTTCCAAGGCTGGACTTTGCACTTCAGGTTTTGAAAGTGTAGCCTGCTGACTCCTCACTGTCTGCAGAAACAGGAAGACCACTCTTGTGCCCAGCTCTGCGGTGATGTGCTTGCCACAAGTGAACAAGTCATCCAAGGCGTGGAGATCAAGGCCTGGAGAGCAGGGCTGGGCTCCCAAAGCCACAGCAGCTGGGCAGAGACACCTCCAGCCTCCCTGTGCTCTGTGGTGAGTGCTCCATAATTATCAAGACTGCTCTGTGAGGAACACAGGAGGTGCAAGTCCTTCGCACACAGCCAAAGCTGCGGACTGTTTTAGAGGTTGCCAGCTGACCCAAGCTCTAGCATGCGTCGAAGGCAATTTTTTCCGTATAATGTAATCAGGGAGCCTGAGGACTGACTTGCTCTATTAGACAACAATCAAGGGTGGGTAAAACAGTCAAGTCATTTTATGGCTTGTAACTGTACAGTCTTGGGGAGGTCTTGGGAAACCGTGGATGGATTTAATGAGTTGTGCATTTTATTACCTGTCTGACAAGTATTTTAAATAGCACTTGCCTTTCTTTTCATGTCCAGTGCAAAATGAAATAAGGGGCTTTGAAAATTATTGCTTGGAAAGAAAATTATTGCAAAAGGAAAAGTCATGATGTCAGCCTTTAAGTTGGCCCAAAGAGACGCTGAAGGCAAACCCAGTCACTCCTGGGCGTCCCAGGGGAGCAGGGAGATGAAGCTGTAGCACAAATGCCGTTCTGTGCAGGACAGAATTCACATTACAGGGCAGGCCCCAGGGGCTGGTAAGTGGTCGTCACTCGTTCTCAGGCAGCCGAGCTCAGGACTTTGACATTCTGCTCTTTTAATGGGTTCCCAGGAGAACAGCTTTTTGGTTGACCCAAAGTTAGAGGTAGCGTGAATTCCCCAGGGACCTTATTTAATCTTGTGTGATGCAGAGAGATCCCTGGGCATTGCCAAGGAGACTAAGATATTTGCAGGTTTCTACCAGACAGCCGGATCACAGGAAACTAATTGGCGTTTCTGTATAATGCTGGGGAAGAGAACAATCGCCAGGAATGTGGAGAGTTTGTCAAAGACTTGTAATATCAAGACCTCAGAAAGCTGAGATTTCATTTTTGGTATTGATTAAAAACTCAGGCTTTATAAAGAAGTTCTGAGGGAAAAGTGCCATTTTCCACGGAGAAATGTTTTAGGATACAGTCACCACATCAAGGAGGTGGGGTGGGGGAAGGAGGCAGTGAAGGGTGAGGAGGAGATGGCACAGGAACAGCTGGAGAATTTGTGTGAATTTTTGCATTCCTAAAATATTGACTATTAAAGCCAGAAGTCAGGAAGTCGAATTGCTCTGTGGTGAGAAGATAGCAAATTGATGCCAAATAGAATTGGTACAGGTTGTGATGAAAATGGGGGCAATGCATGTTCATGAGGCACTTACTATGGGGTGTGCAGGGTACTCTACCTGTACTAAGGGATATGGTCTCTTTCCTGAATTTAGCACAGGGTGTCCAAGGAGCCCACTGCTGGTTCAGATGGAATTTCACTGTGAAAATGAGCTTCTGTCTGTGTGGCCATCAGTGAGCCAGTGAACATCAAGAATCAGGTCATGTTGGACTGTGGTACCTTGATGCTGAGCAGCTGAAGCACTGAAGCCGGCTTGGGAGCTCAGCCACGGGATGGAGGTGGCCTGTTTCCCCTTCCAGCTTCCTCAGACCCCCTCTCCACAACCCCAGCTCACGAACCTGTTCTCCTGGGAAAACATGTTAACTTGCTTCATTCAAAAAACCAACTTCCGTGTGACCCAGGCAAGCCTGATTCTGTGTGCACGTGTGCAGGGAGTCGGACGGTCCTCCTGGGACTGAGGGGTTCATGCTCGCTGCTGCCTCCCCAGAGCTCCCGCAAGCCCCAGAGCCCACTCCATTAAGGGGCCCTGGCCTTATCCAGGACACGGGAGACAAACCTTTCAGAGTGCACACCTTCTGCTCTGCCCTCAGAGGCTCTGGTCTGCATCCGTGGGCTGCAGGCTGGCAGGCGTGCAGAGGAAGGTACGGGAGGCCTCCACTGAGTTCTCCCTGTTCTTCTTGAGGGGGGTGTGGGAAACCCTGAAGGCAGGAGGCCAGGAGAGTATGGCAACGGGAGCACAGACGCTGGGTGAGGCTCTACACAAGCGCCGTGCAGGCCTTGCTCTTCCCCATCACAGGGGAGCAGACACAGCAGGTGCGTCTTGCAGCTGCTCGTGAGAACATCGAGCTGCGAGGTGCTGCCCTCCGCCTGGCACGGCCTTTCTGACCAGGTGGTGTCCACGCTTTGCTTTGGCAAAGGGTTTGTGCTGAGGCCCTGATACCTGTAATCTCCCTCTGAGTTCCGGGAGATGCCCAGGCAAGGCCCTCCGAAGAGGTGATTTGAGCAGAGACCTGCATGAAGCGAAGGAGTAGGTTGTTCAAGGGTCCCAGGGAGAAGCTTCCAGACTGGGAGCAGCCCATGCGTGGGCCCCGAGCAGAAAGGAGTGTGGCATGTCTCACAGACATCAGGGAGAAAAGAGGAGGTCCCTGGAGGCTTTTCACGGAGGGTCTGTTGGTCTCGGAAGGCTCTGGACTTGAGGTCATTCTGATGGTGGGAGGGAGCCTCAAGGAGAGTCACAGCAGGGGAGGAAATCACCACCACCTGAGGCAGAGGGCGCAGTGGAAGTGGCCCGTTTCGGGGCTGGCGCACGAGGCTATGGGAAACCAAATAAATGCGATGCTGGGAGTAGGTGCTTGTATTGGAAGTGGGTAGGACTGCAAGAAGATTCTAGAAGGAGCAAGGATGCCATCCCTGAAACGAATTCCTGGTGCAGTGGAGCGCAGGGTAACCTGGTCCTGCCAGCTGGGCCTGATGGGGCAGCCCCAGCGGGGCCAGATATTCCACCTCTTCTGGGGGTGTTGGAGCGTTTCCCCCCAGGGGGTGGTGTTGAAATGGTGACACCTCAGTAACCTGGGACACAATGGGGTGGCCCCTGAGGTTGTGGGGCTTGAAGCCTGGACACGGATTCATGGGGCCTGATCACAGGTTTGTGATTCCTAGCTGCTCTGTGCCTCCATCTCTTCATCTGTAAGTCAGGGGTTGGAACAGTCACAAAGTAACGGATAATATAAGGCAGTAAATGTCAAGTGCTCTGATGTGGGCCTCCTACATAATAGTTTTGGGTGAATGGTAGAGTTAGAGCTGGCAAAAGAAATGTGGCAGAACGAGGCATTTGGAGTGGAGGGTAAGATGCTGTCTGGGATAGCTTCATCCCATACGGGAGTGCCTGGGTTCCAGTCCTGGCTAGCTTCTCTTCTGATTGATTCCAGTTTCCTGCTAACATACCCTGAGAGACAGCAATGATGACTGCTCAAGTAGCAGGGTCTCTGCCACTCAAATGAGGAACAAGGATTGAATTCTAGGCTCCCGCTTTGGTTTGGTCCAGACCTGACTGTTGCAGGCATTTAGGGAGTGAACCAGACCTGACTGTTGCAGGCATTTAGGGAGTGAACCAGTGGATGGGAGATCTCTGTCTCTCTCTGCCTTTTAAATAAATAAAGTAAGTAATAATAATTTTTGAAAATGTAGACATGACTCGGTTGTTTTGTCCTGTCTCAGACTGAGACAGAACTTTTGTAGGAAGAAATTCATCAGGGTAAATAATTTGACATTTATGGTATTAGTTACATGAGGGTTATGTGATTCTACTTAATTGAAATTCAAAATGGTATGAAGAAACCCATTTGTTACTCCCAGCTGCATGGTGACACAGAGGAAGATGGCGATAAAACAAGCTTTACTCTTTTTCTCACTAACAAAGAGGATCTGAGACTCAGGATCTATTTGAGAGTTCCAAACAAGGGAGCTTCGTTCCTGCCACATTGTCATCATCGTTTGTGTTCTGTTCCACTTCCCTGATTTAGATTCTATGCTGATGTTTCTCCCAGTGTGTTCCATGGGCCACCCCAGTTACAGTCATCTGTCTAAGAAGGCACACGCACATTCAGGGGTCTCCTCAACCTTCGTTCCTGCAGGTGCGTGTGTTTCTCAAGTCCTATGCATTCCTGTATGGAGCAGTTTCTTCTCCCAAGAGTAGAATGTTGCAAATTGGGACTACAAGCCCTGAAGCAGAAGAGCACAGAATCTGCTTTCCCACTCCCACTTGCAGATGAATGCTGTTAGCACAGCATACTCAGAAAGGGTTTGTACTGATAGCCGTCTATTATTGTAGTTTTCCCACACTACTAATGGTTGTTTGTCCTATTAATCAAGCTATATTATGCAGAAAGAAATACAGATGAAACATGCCCACACACAGGCGTTTCAAATGCTGACCCTTCTACTGATGGGGATTTTAGAAGAATTGCTTCATCTTAAAATGAAACTAACAATATTTATTTGACAGTAATATAAAACTAAGTATTAGGTTTCTTCCCTTTTCTAGAAGTGTGAGAACTATTCTGTATGGGAATTCTCTTCACTTTGATCATTCAGAAAATGTGTCCAGATGAGGCTGAGGTGGGGAAGTAAGAAACTGCCCATGGACTAAAATATGGACTTTGTTTCAAAAATGCACTAGAATATAAACTTAGAAAAATAACAATAGGGGCCAGTGCTATGGCACAGCAAGTAGAAGCCGCCTCCTGCAGTGCCGGCATCCCATATGAGCGCCAGTTAGAGACCCAGATGCTCCACTTCCAATCCAGCTCTCTGCTGTGGCCTGGGAAAGCAGTAGAAGATGGCCAAGTCCTTGGGCCCCTGCATCTGTGTGGGAGACCTGGAAGAAGCTCCTGGCTCCTGGCTTTGGACTGGCGCAGCTCTGGAGAGTGAACCAATGAATGGAAGACTCTCTCTCTCTCTCTCTCTCTCTCTCGCCTCTGACTTTCAAATAAATAAATAAATCTTTAAAAAAAATAACAATAGCTCAGATAATGGAAATTTTTCTTTAATGTTTGCTTTAATATTTGAAGTCACAGGGAATGGGATTCTCTTTGCAATATATAGAATGTGAAAGTTTTTAAGTAATAAGCTGTAAAACAATCAAACTTAATAACAGAAGATAAGTTAGAGAGGAAATCTGGAAGCTGCTTTGCAAGTAGAGTGAAAAGATTCTACAGGAGACCTAGAGAGAATCCCCATCTGTCAAGTGAGTGGGATGAATGGGTTTGTTTGATAAGCTGTGTGTGTGTGTATGTGTGTGTGTGTGTGTGTGTGTGTGAGAGAGAGAGAGAGAGAGAGAGAGAGAGGGCTGGGCCAAGCTGAAGCCAGGAGTCAGGAGCCAGGAGATTTATCCGTGTTTCCTGTGTGGGTGTCAGGGGCTCAAGAACTCAGGCCATCTTCTGCTGCTTTCCCAGGTGCATCAGCTGGGAATTGGAGTGGAGCAGCCAGAATAGGAACTGGTGCCCATATAGTATGCCTGTTGTAAGTAGAAGCTTAATCCACTACACCACAACTCTAGCTCCAGCTGTTGTGTTTTTAAGTCCCAGAGATGCATGCGTGGATCATAATCAATCCATATACTTTTATAAATGTTTTATTTCCTGAGTAGCAAAAATCTAGATCAGAAGCAAAATTGACCTGTTTTAGGAAAAGGAATTATGTTGAATGGTAAGCCAGGGATTTTTATTTTTTATTTTTAAAGCAACAGCTATTTTCCCTGTAATGAAGTAGAACGTTTGAAACTTGAGCTTTTTATGCAACGATGCTGTGAATCAATATTGTTTTTAAAAATATAGATTTTATTTGTTTATTTGAGAGGTAGAGTTACAGACAGAGAGAGGGAGAGACAGACAAAAAGGTCTTCCATCTGCTGGTTCACTTCCCAAATGGCTGCAAAGGCCAGAGTTAGGCTGATCTGAAGCCAAGAGCCAGGAACTTCTGGGTCTCCCACGTGGGTGCAGAAGCCCAAGCACTTGAGCCATCTTCCACTGCTTTCCCAGGCCATAGGAGAGATCTGGATCAGAAGAGGAGCAGCTGGGACATGAACTGGTGCCCATTTGGGCTGGTGGGGCTGCAGATGGAAGGTTAGCCCACTACACCACAGCGCCGGCCCCAGATTCAGTGTCTTGACCAGTGATCATGAATGAGTCGGGAAAGCATCTGAGTGCTCATCACAAGGGAAGGATGTCCAGAACAGAGGACGCTGCTCAGACAGCTCCCCATGGAGATGCAGGAAGAGACCCAGCGGGGAAGCTGGTAGGGGACTGGTCTGAGGCCAGGAGGCAGCCCAGCCAGGCTTCCTGTCTGAGAGCCCAGGAGCCTCTGAAGGAAGCAGACTGGGGCCTGGGTCACGGCTGCTCTGATTTTACGCTTTCATTTTCTTCCCCAGATTAAAGTCGTCGATTGCTCTGTCAATCAGCACTTTGCAGAATCCCTGGGGAGGTTTACAAGGTTAAGTATTTTTAGCTCCTTTATCAGATTAACACTTTTCTTTTTGGCTCCGACCAAACATACTTCTTACAGGTTAAAGCCTCAGGAGTTGGGAAAATTCACATGGATTCAATAAGGCATATTGACTAAGTTTCTGTTTCCCACAGGATCCTGAAGACTTCTTTGAGAATATGTACTTGTTAAGAAAGCTTTCTTCCCAAGGTCTTCCCCTCACTGCCTCATCACCACCTTCCTCCCTACTGGTTGGACACTTTCCATGGAGTTGTCAATGATGACTGAAAGCAGAACTCTCCAAACAAGGGTCCCTGGGGGGCCTCTGGGAAAGTCTATCATCTGAGAATCCCTCTGTCTCTAACGAGAGGTCTTCCATGCACCAGAACTCCCTTCCAGTAAGCCTGGCAAGCCAGGACTAGTGAGTTATCAATTACTTATCTTGAAAAATTGTGGTCAGAAGAGCTCAACCGGTAGTGACACATGCCTAAGGCAAGTTCTGTGGGTAGATGCAGCTGTACAAATTTTGAGACCCAATAAAAATTAAAATACATGCCAGCACAGGTGCTAAAGTGTGGAGTTTTCCTTTTAGGATATTTTATTACTGATAAACATAATACAGTGATAGCAATATATGAATCACAGCATGCATGTATAAATTGTAAATAAAACTTTTAGAGTTAAAATTTTATGTAATAAGTAATATTTTATGAAGGTGATATCTTTATTATTCCTGTGATTTTTTAGCTTAATTTTCTGGAAATTCATTAGATCGACAGAATTTATATGTTTAATAAGGCAGTTAATGCAATATTGCAAATAATTTTCTTTTTTTTAATTTTAGGAGGATCATTCTGCTGAAGCAAATGAAATGTTTCTTGTAACTGTTTAGAGTATTTTGTAAGCTGTGATAGCACTGAAATAAATTCCTGACAGATTATTCCATAACGTAAATTTTAGTGTATTTAGAGATGACGATTCTAATTGAAGATTTTTTTCTAAAAAGATTTAACACCTAGTACAGGTCAAGTGTGTGTAAATCTGGATTTAGGTATAAGTTTACGAAATGTCATTTTAATATTTCTTCCAACACTTTCTGTAATTTGTGTAAGAAATTGAAAGTGGCTTCATGATTATAATTAAAAACTCCCATTTGTGCCTTTAATAGTTTCAGTGACAAGGAAGAAAGTATTGGTCGGGGCCAGCACTGTGGCATAGAGGATAAAGCCACTGCCTGCAGTGCTGGCATCCCATATGGGTGCCAGTTTGTGTCCCGGCTGCTCTACTTCCTATCCAGCTCTCTGCTATGGCCTGGAAAAGCAGTGGAAGACGGTTCAAGTCTTTGGGCCCCTGCACCCACATGGGAGACCTGGAAGAAGCTCCTGGCTCCTGGCTTCAGATCGGCACAGCTCTGGCCTTTGCGGCCAATTAGGAAGTGAACCAGCAGATAGAAGACCTCTTTCTCTCTCTCTCTCTCTCCTTCTCTCTGCCTCTCCTTCTCTATTTCTGTAACTCTGACCTTCAAATAAATAAATAAATCTTTAAAAAAATAAAAAAAGAAAGAAAACATTGGTCTTCCCTATTGCTAAGTGGTTTATTTAAAGTTTCAAAAGAAAGTATTGTGTTCTTTTCCATCAAACATAAAGATCTCTGCATTTAATTCCATTTCTAAGATATTCATAGGTCTTTATAGATAGAAGTTTTGCAATGTTGCACTTTTTTTTAAAGATTTATTTATTTGAAAGGCAGAGTTACACAGAGAGAGGGAGAGACAGAGAGATCTTCTATCCACTGGTTCACTCTCCAGATGACCTCAATGGCCAGGGCTGGGTCAGGAAGAGTTTTTCCTGGTCTCCTGTGTGGATGCGGGGGCCCAACCACTTGGGCAATCTTCCACTACTTTCCCAGGTGCATTAGCAGGGAGCTGAATAAGAAGCAGAGTGTGCAGATTCAAACAGGCACGCTGTTAGGGGATGCCAGCATCACAGGCGCAGCTTAGCTCTCTGTGCCACATCGCCAGCCCCTTCACTACTTGTCAAAGCCAGGGTCTCTAAGCTCTTTGGAAACTTCTGATAACGTCCTGACAAGCTTTCTGATGACATGCATTCCTGTGCCTTTATGTTGCCGCTGTTTACTGTTAAATGTTCTCTTGGGTGCTTGCAGATCCTGTCTGGGAACCCAGGCTGGAAGTCTAGCGCAGTGTGCTCCAGAGACAGACGGGCAGCCAGCCCCACGGCGTCCTAGGTCTCCCCCACACGCAGCACCTCTCCTCTCCCATGCTTGTTGCGGAGGCTGCCTCTGTCATCTCTGCCACAGCCCTGAGCCCAGGTCCTGGCTGTGCGTGCCCTCCACGCCCCGCAGCACGCAGAGGTCTCCAACGCACACACCTGTGCGCCAGGTCAACTGCTACACCTGTGCTGTGTGCTGAACCTCTGGGCTTGACCCTGCCCAAGTGCAGACTCTGTGCACGCTCCCTGTTCCCTCAGGCTTCACCTGCAAAATTCAAGTGCAAAGGCAAGATTATTTCAAGACAACAGGGCATTCAACCAAGTTTAGGGTCCCATGCCACTGCACTGATAGCATAACCATTTGCCTTTCTGTGGGCAAAATTACCTGGGGAAATTCACCTCACTTCTTTGAGAAATTACTTAAAATGTAGAGGAAAATGTGGGGATGCAAGACATATTTGGAGGGTTTCTGAGTGGGAAATTATAGAATAAGCCCTGAAAGAATAACTCAAAGTGGGAGATTGTGGTCAGATTCATAGCCGCTGGGTGAAGTTACAGTTTTTATTTTCATAGACCACAATCACAATTCATAATCACAATGAATCATAATTCCTTATCAACACCTCCTATTCTGAGAATCCTTGAAGGAGTGGGAAATTAAAGACATTAGCAATGCCAGCTGAGCACAGGAAACTTCAAGAATTTGAACATTTCCTCCCCTGATATTTCTTAGTTTCCTTGTATTTGACAGCAACTATTTATAGTCACTCAGTCTTGTAGTATTTTCTAGAGCATTCAATTTAGTTTTCATTGAAATGTCTTCCCTTTTGCATTCAGATGTTATTGATATGTTCACCTATGAGTGTAAATGCTTTGGAGACCTCATTGTAAAGGGATAAATCAGGTGATGGCCTCAGCTGGTCTTTGTTTGAACTAGTGGGTCATAGCCTGTTATTCGGCAGTCTACATTTTATTCTTGGGCTCAATAGACAGACCAGTATCTGGACTGCATCGTCTTGGTTCATGATTGACCTGTGGTGTCATGTCATTGGCAAAGAGTGACGGACTTTAGAAGAAACATAGCAAGCCATTTTCACATTTATTATAGTTTTTAAGGGTGTGGTCAGTAAGTCTGCAAAGTCTTCCTTATGAGGGCACAAAAATATAATGTTCGTTACCATCCTAGTATCAGAAAAAAGCTTTGCTTATGTAAAGCAGCTATTCCTTCGCCCTCTTTATGCTAAGACACTCGGGACCACATTTGCCTTCTTACAGTTACTGCAAAGAAAGGGAAGGCACAGATTCACTGGCTTCAGTTTTTTCCTCTAGACATGGCTTTTCCTCTATTCTAGTTTATATTTATTTTGTAAACCTTGCTGTGATTCATGTAATAATATAAATCATTTCAAGCCATTTTCATAATGCAGTAGAATTACAAGACCAAACACACGTCCTCTTAGAAATTCCTTGATGCTGTCTTCTCATTTTCCCATGTTTAGTGGTTATGATCAGGTGCCGCTAAGGAGCGGAAGCTGTCCCTGATGCTGACGACTGTACCATCTTATTGCCAGATGGTACACATCGAGAAGCTTGACTTTTTGGGCATGCTTCTCATGTAGCTGAGAGGGAAGAAGAGAACATTTACTAGAAAACTCATAGATTCAACATACATTGTGGGGAGCAACTGAGACTAGACTAAGTTACTGGAATTAAGACTTATTCTATGCATCTGCTCTCCCGCAATATGGCGCTGAGAGAGACCAAACAACCTCTATGCAGCTGCCTCATGTTTGACTGATAAGCTGCAGGAGCTGATCCTGCTCCTGATTGGAGGAGAGAAGCGTGCTCAGCGTGTGGGCAGCAGAGTTGGGATTGGTGGAAGAGGACTATAAAGGAGGAGAGAGACAACATGCACCGGGAACATCTGAGGGAACACCTGAGGAACATCTGAGGAGCCCCCGAGAGAGCCGGCCGGCAGTGTGCCGCTCCCCCGCGGAAGCAGGGAAAGTGGCAGGGGGTGCCGCCCCTCCACGGAGGTGGAGGGGCCGGCAGCTAACCCGGGACGGCATCGTTTCTCCACGAGTGAGGGACTGGCAGCTAACCTGGGAAGAGCCGGGCAGAAAGAACAGCGCAGGGTCCAATGTCGTTCCTCTGCGAAGGGGGGAGTGACAATACATAGCCCAAAGTAAAGGTGTTATCAAATGGTGCACAGCCCAGGACTCTCAGGCCCCAGGAGTCTGGCCTGTTGCTAGGATAATCCATCTATTATCCCTGGGAAATTAAGTGTGTCAGACAAAATTTCCCCTGCTGGTTCGTACCCTCATGCTATTACCAGGATGGCAATCCAGGCTTTGAGCCAACTTTAGGTGCCCCCATTCTAGGTCCTGATAGAATTCAAAGGTCAGACAAGGTGCATATTTCCAGTTCACAGACATCCTCACTATAACGTGTGGTCATGCAAATGTCGTCCATGCATCATGGTAACATTTTGCAAAGGAAACCTTACTGGGGCAACAGCTCTTCCGGTCCAGTGGAAGCCTGGGCCCCACGCCGTCCATCTCAGCACAGCCTTCCCGGCCCTCCTGCTCTGTGTCCCAGGGGGTTTCCAAAACCATAAAGGCAGCTGGCGGGGCAGACATGCCTAACACTGGGACTTGAGGAGAGGATCCAATGGAAGACACCAGGCCATTCCCTGAAGAGCAGACGTGCGGCCAGTAGAGACCACGGCTGGGTGGATCTAGGCTAAGATTGATGATTTGCTAAACACCCCTATTAGACATTTCTCTTGGACACTGCAATAAGCAGACCTCTCCAATAAAACACTGAATGAATTGGAGAAATGGATCCCATTTAAAAGAGCATTTAGGGTGGCGTTGTGGCAAAGCCGGCAAATCCATTGCCTGTGATCCGGCATCCAATATGGGTGCTTGTTGTGTTGCAGCTGCCCCACTTCTGATCCAGTTCCCTACTAATGGCCTGAGAAAAGCAGTGGAAGATGGCCGAAGTGCTTGGGGCCCTGTCACCCATGTGGGAGACCTGGATGAAACTCTTGGCTTCCGCCTGGCCCAGCCCTCGACACTGCGGTCATTCTGGGAGTGAATCTGTGGATGGAAGATATCTCTCTCTCTGTCTCTTTCTCTCTCTATAACTCCAACTTTCAAATAAAATAAAATATTAAAAAAAGAAGGAAAGAACATTTACTCAAGTCCATTAGTTGATTGTTACTTTAATATTATAAGTGAGGCTGTTGTTTTGTGAAAATGAAGAAAGGGAAAGAAGTTTCAGTGGACATTATCTTTGCATCCCACATCAGAGTGCCTGGGTCTAATATCCAGCTCTGGCTGCCGATTCCAGCTTCCTGCTAATGCAGACCCTGGAAGGCAGCAGCGATGACTCCTGTAGTTGCCTGGATGAATCTCCTAGTTCCCAGGTCGAACCCTGAACCCTGGGCTGGTCCCAATGATTGCTAGCATTGATTTTGGATAGTGAACCAGTGAATCTAGGCTCTGTCTGTCTGTCTGTCTGCATCGCAAATAAAAACTAATTTACAAAATAAATGTGAGATCAGAAGAGGGCATGGCCATGTAGGGCAGAGGTGAGTTGCTTACCTGCTTCAGCGGGAAGGCAGTTAAATATTGCAAGGCTGTGTCTGAAATTACTAGTAAAGCAGGAAATAAGGTGTTCTGACTTTCTAATCCACTCAAAAATGCAAAAGCGCTTTGCTGTTTCTGGAACCCAGGACTGTGAGCATTGGAAAACTTGTGCCTGGAGAGTCCTAGTACAGTTGTCCTAACAAACACTGGTCTTGGGGAGGGTCCTGGGACCCCCCTGAGGGCCTCAGATCATGGAGCAACTTTTTCAGAAGGGAACTGGGGAAAATAGCTCTGACAAACACTGTGGTAGGCAGACCCCGAGAACAGAGCAAAATAATCCTGGAGCCCCAGAGGAATGGGAGAGCTCAGGGTGCTTGACTCTCAGAAACCAAGACCTTAATGAGCATCCAGCCTGGTAGCCCTGGTCTCACGTGGCTGGGGACCCGAGCAGGAGACATGACAGATGCAGCAGAGGAATGAAAAGTGGGACCAGAGAGGCCTCGGACTAAGCCCTGTGTGCAGGATGCCCATGCATGGGATCCGCTATTTATTTATTTAGTTAGTTTTTCTGCTGAAAAGTTTTAATTCCCTCAACTTAAAGTGCTATTTTTTTCTTTTAGAAATTTAGAATAAATAATGACCTCCACTATTTTGTGATTCCCAGAGCACATGTAATATATGATTTATTTTCTCCTGTGGGAAATGAAAATAGCTATAATGCTATTCATTTCATTCTTGAACAGAAACTCACAAATTTCTCTATCCCACTTTTGTTTTTTGTCTGTTTAAAGAGACCTAGCATACTTTTTAAAAATGATTTATTTACCTATTATTTGAAAGACAGAGAGAGAGCTTTCATATGCTGGTTCACTTTCTGAAGGCCCCTAAAAGTCAGGGCGTGGCAGGCTGAAGTCAGGAGATGGAAAACCCCATCAAAGACCCCCATGTGGGTGCCAGGAACCCAAGCACTTGGGACATCACCCTCCGACACCCACATGCCTTAGCAGGAAGCAGGAAGAGGAGTAGCCAGGACTCAGAGAGGTCACTCTGATATGGGACGTGGGCATCTCAAGCAGCAGTTTAACCTGCTAAGCCACAGAGCCGAGCCCAACAGACTTGTTTTCTTAACTGAGCAAACTTTGTATTATAGCTTTATCTTTTCATTTAGAATCCTGTCTAAAGAAAACAGGTTAAAGGACACACAGTCTATGGGTCCACTGTGTCAATGACACCTCCGAGGGCAGCAGACGGTTGCCTCTTTACCCTTCTGTTCTTTCAAGCTGCCCTCACTGAATTTTAGTTTCTTCTGATGAATAGGGGTGGGCATTTTGTGCAGTGGTTAGTACGTTGTTTGGGATGCCCACATACCATCCAGGGTACCTGGGTTCAACTCTGGCTTGGTTCCCAAATCTAGCTTCATCCTGATATATACCCTAGCAGGCAGCAGGTGATCCTCATGATGGAGTCCTGCCATCCACATGGGAGACCCATTTTGCGTGCCCAAGGCCCAGCCCTGGTTGTTGAGGGCATTTAGGAAGGACATCAGAACAAAGGAGTTGTCTCTGTCTCTGTCTTTGACTCCCCTCCCACTGTGCCTTTTAAGATTGAATTAAAATGTAAATTTATTTGAAAAGGAACTAATTAATGGATGCCATAATAAAAGCTTACCTAAAAGTGGCTGTTCCTCTAAAACCCCTTTCAAAACCATAAAGCTTTATTGAAAAAAAAGTTATAAAAAATTTAGTCTTCAGAGTTTTGCAGTTTATGCTGCACGTATACAAAGATGCGTAATCACGTTATGCCAGGGACTCTATCACATAAGACTCAGTAGAGTTCTCACTTCCTTGGCTGCACGCAAATACCAAGAATCAAAGGCAAATCAGTCTCTCTTTTCCATCCCTTTTATACCTCTGATATTTAATGTTTTATTTGTAATTTATTTGAGAGACAGACAGAGCTCCTATCTGCTAGTTCACTCCCCAAATGCCTACAAGGTGGGGCTAAGCTGGGGGTGAAGTTGGGATCTGGGATCTCCATGCATGTGGTGCCAGGGACCCACCTACTGGGGTCATCCCTGCTTCCTCCCCAGGTTTGTGTTAGGAAGCTGCAGTCAGGAGTTGGGGCCAGTCATTGAATCCAAGTACTCTCCTATGGGACATGGTCATCTTAATGGACTTCTTAGCCAATAGGCTAAATGCCTGCCACACATTTCTTGTGTAGTTCCTGTAGATGCAAGCAGCTAAGAATGTATGTTATGCAAATATACACCATTTTTAGCATTGCTTTTGGTATAGTCACTGTGTCAAGTCATAAAAGTATTTTTGAGCTATTCTGAATCAAGTCTACATGGCAAAAAAGAGAAATCATTCAGCTAAAGTGCTTTAACTGTTCTCATGGCTTAGAGTCCCCATGGTTTCCTATAATTGAGCAGTGTACTGAACATGTCTTAGATATGACTGTTTTGTTGCATTATTGGGGTACATCTGGTAATTTTAATAGCTGCACTAACATTTTGGGATTCAGAGCACCTCACATGGAGCCAATACAGTGATGCTTTGGCTGGCATCTTGGATGCTGGCTGGCATTTGACGAGGATGGCTTTTTTGCAGAGGAAGCTCAGTCATCCAGAATTGTGCAGGACTTTATACCTGAGGCTTTACATTCTATTTTGTAATCTTGAACTTGAAAAAATTAAGTGCTTGGAGAAAGCAAAATTCTTCTTCAATACATTGGAGTCACACTGTCCTAGAAGCAAAGGGGACATTGATTAATATTGAGACAAAGCTCCTCATTTTACACTTTCAAGTAGAAAGTTGAGTTCTAAGCAAATAGAGAAAGAATTGCCAGGGGTTATTGCAAAATATCAGATGGAGGAAATTTAGGAAAATACTTTACTCAGAAATTACATTGTTTCTTGAGATAAGTTTTTTTTTTAGAAAAATAATTAATCTTTGTCAGTGCTTTTAATATGCCATTTAGGACTTTTTTTTTCTTTTTTCACTTTTACACACAAAGACTACAATGTTATTCTAGTGTCTTTTCACTTAAGAACATTGTTGTTTTAGCTTTTCTATTTAGATCAGCTACTTTTCTCAACTCTTTAAATGACAATGGGAAGCATTGCTTTTTTTTATATTCAACTGATAGATTCCTAATTATTTAAAGGACTATCACTTCCCTTTGTCAAAAATGTGGTGAGCATACATGTTTGGGAAAGTTTGGGACTGTTCAGTTTGTCTATTGTATTGCTTTGCTTATTGTTTTTAAAGATTTATTTATTTATTTGAAAGAGTTACAGAGGAGGGGGTACTGAGAGAGAGAGAGAGAGAGAGAGATCTTCCTCCCACTGGTTCACTCTCCAAATGATTGCAATGGCCAGAAAAGAGCCAGGCTGAAGCCAGGAGCCAGGAACTCCATTCAGGTCTTCCATGTAGATGGCAGGGTTCCAAGAACTTGGGCATCTTCTGCTACTTTCCCAGGTGCTTTAGCAGAGAGCTGGCTTGAAAGCGGAGCAGCCAGGACACCAACCGGTGCTCATATGGGGTGCTGGCATTGTAGATGGTAGCTTAACTGGCTGTACCACAATGCTGGCCCACTGTTTATTCTTTTCTTAATATCACAGTGTGTTGATGTCACAGTTTTATGTTGTCCATCTTTCTTTTCAATTGCCATTGGCTAGGTTATTCTGGCTCCTTCCAACTTACATATAAGTTTTAAAATCAGTTTGCCAAATTTTGCAAAGAAAGTATTCTGAAATTCAATTAAGATTACACTGAGTCTTTGGATTCAGAATTCCAAAGATTTTTTAAGTGTCATTTTTGCATAGTAATTATTTGCTTACCATAAATCCTATCCTGTACATCTGATATAATTGATTATGTATATGTTATTTTGTATTAACGTAGCCATCTCCTTGGGCATGTTTTAAAAAAAAAGTTTCCATAGGCTGGTGTTGTGGTGTAGTGCATTAAACTGCTGCCTGAAATGCTGGAATCCCATGTGGGTGGTAGCTTGAGTCCTGGCTGCTCCACTTCTGATTCAGCTTCCTTCTAATGCACCTGGGAAAGCAGACAACGATGGCCCAAGTGGTTGTGTCCCTGCACCCACAATGGGACCTAGCTCCTTGCCCCTGACTTTGGCCTGGCCCAGCCCTGGCTATTAAGGCCATTTGCCAGCAGAGGGAAGACCTCTCTCTCAGTCTCCCCTTTACTGTCTCTAACTCTTTCAAATAAATAAATAAATCTTTAAAAAAAGTTTCCAACTTTACTTAAACTGAACAAATAAAAATTATATATATTCAAGACATATAACTTGATGTTTTGATATAGGTATACTTTGGTGAAATGATTACCATCATCAAGCTCATTAGCATATTCATCATGCATTTATGTATGTGTAATGATAGCATTAAGATCAACATTTTTAGAAATTACAAATATACAATACACTATCAACTATAGTCAATATGTTGTACATTAGGTATTCAGTATTTATTCAATGAACTTTATTAACTGAAACTTTAAAATCTTTTGTTGATATTGATTGATTCAATCCATGAACATGGTATGCCCCCACTTTTTTTTTTTTTTTTGCCAGGCAGAGTTAGACAGTGAGAGAGAGAGAGGCACAGAGAGAGTTATAGACAGAGAGAGAGAGAGAGAGAGAGAGAGAGAGACAAAGGTCTTCCTTCCATTGGTTCACCCCCTAAGTGGCCGCTACAGCCAGTGTGCTGCACCAATCTGAAGCCAGGAGCCAGGTGCTTCCTCCTGGTCTCCCATGCAGGTGCAGTACTTGGGCCATCCTCCACTGCCTTCCCAGGCCACAGCAGAGAGTTGGACTGGAAGAGGAACAACCGGGACAGAATCCAGCACCCCAACCAGGACTGGAACCCAGGGTGCTGGCGCCGCAGGCAGAGGATTAGCCTAGTGAGCCATGGTGCCAGCCATGCCCCACCATTTAGTTAGATAACCTTTCAAGTCTCATAGATCTGCTTTAAAATATTCAGTATTGATATCATGAACATTTTTATTCTAATTATTTAATTTTTGTTGCTATTGTAAATTATTTAAATGTTTAAAGTTTTGAGTCTTATATATTTATTACTATATAAAATACAATTGATTTTTATATTGATTTTTAAAAATATTAATAGCTATTATTTTTATTAAATTATTTATGCATTGAGCTTTCAGCTTTTCTATAAGCTTAATGATCTCATTTGTGAATAATGCTAAGTTTATCTGTTTTTTCCAAATTGTGATAATTTCTGGTTTTTCCTTCTTTTTCTTCCATCCAAGACATCAGCACAATATTCAGCATTTGTGGGGATGATGGGTGCCCTTTCCTTGTTTGTGACTCTGGCAGAAAGTACTCGAAATGTAATAAGTGGGGCCAGCACTGTGGCACACAGTAGGTTAATCCTCTGCCTGCAATGCTGGCATCCCATGTGGGCGCCCTGGCTGCTCCTCTTCCAATGCAGCTCTCTGCTATGGCTAGGGAAGGCAGTAGAAGATGGTTCAAGTCCTTGGGCCCCTGCACCCTCATGGGAGACCTGGAAGAAGCTCCTGGCTCCTAGATCCTGTCTCCTGGCTTCTGGCTTCAGATGGGCCTAGCTCCAGCTGTTGTGGCCATTTGGAGAATGAATCAGCAGATGGACAACCTCTTTCTCTGTCTCTCCCTCTCACTTTCTGTAACTCTACTTTCCAAATACATAGATAAAAAAATCTTTTTAAAAATGTAATAAGCATTATGAAAACTTAGAGATTTTTCCACAAATATATCTTATTAGATTACAGAAATTTCCCTCTATTGCTAATTTGCTGACTTGAAAAACTTTGAACAGATACTACATTTTGTAAAATGTTTGATAACCTAGAATTAGTTAGATTTAAATGTCTTTCTTCATCAAAAACATCATCATTAAGAGTGTAAGAGGATAAGTTGTGGACAGGGATCATATATGCTGTGATACCTATGATGGCAAAATACCTAAAACATGGGTAATATAACTAAATTGGGTTAAAAACAACTTAGAGATTCCAGTAGTCAAAACTAGTAAAACCTTTTTTTTTTTTTGACAGGCAGATTTAGACAGTGAGAGAGAGAGAGAGAGAGACAGAGAGAAAGGTCTTCCTTCCATTGACTCACCCCCACAAATGTCCGCCACGGCCGGCGTGCTGTGCCAATCCGAAGCCAGGAGCCAGGTGCTTCCTCGTGGTCTCCCATGCGGGTGCAGGGCCCAAGTACTTGGGCCATCTTCCACTGCCTTTCCGGGCTCAGCAGAGAGCTGGACTGGAAGAGGAGCAGCCGGGACAGAATCCAGTGCCCCAACCGGGACTAGAACCTGGGGTGCTGGTGCCCCAGGAAGAGGATTAGCCTAGTGAGCCACGGTGCCAGCCTAGTAAAATCTTTTAAAAATGTTGGATTATGGGTTCAGCATTGTGATACAGTAAGTTAAGTCTCCCCCTGTGGTGTGAGCATCCCATAGGGGTGCTGGTTTGTGTACCAGCTACTCCTCTTTCTATCCATCTCTCTGCTAATGGCCTGGGAAGGAAGTGTCCTCTGCACCCACATGAGAGACCCAGAAGAAGTTCCTGGCTCCTGGCTTTGGATTGGCCTAGCTCTGTTCTTTATGGCCATTTGGAGAGTGAACCAGTGGATCGAAGGCCTCTATCTCTGTCTCCCCGTTTCTCTGTCTGTAACTCTGCCTCTTAAATAAATAAGTGTCTTTAAAAAATGTTGGATTGTGTCCCCCAAATAAAACAAATATTCACTAATCCATACCAATATAAAGAAATGATGAATTAAAAAAATAACTGGGTGAAAAGGTACAAATATTTTTATAGAAAATCAAAAATCTTATCTATATTTCCTCCTCCCTCTAGGATGTTGGGCTTGAATCCTCATCCCTGGAGTGTTGGTTTTAATTAGTATCTGGCCCCTAGTGAATAGCGAGTAGAAAAGGAAAATAGTAGAGTGCAGTGGAGAAGCCAGGTAGCACCACCTTCACTGTGCGATGAAGGTTTTCTCACCAGTGATGAGTCGTGTTGACAGAATTCACTCTCGGATATGGTGCAATGAGATGGACATTTCACCTCTCTCCCAGTTCAACTCTCTCTGCTCAGGGTACCTTGGGGACAATGGTAGAGAGGATCATGCAGTGTCTTAGACACAAAGCCAGATGTTTTGTTTATAGCCCGGAAGAGGGCATTCAGGATAAACCACATTGAGGTTTCTTGAGCACAAGAAGCAAGGAGAGAAGTCAGGGAGCTCAGGGTTCCAGGGCAGAGACCATGCACAGAGAAGGATGGAGGGGATGCAGGGGAATGGTTTTGTTAAACCCTGTGTGAAGGGAACACCTCCCACTTGGACACAGATGTCAAACATGAAGTCTTGCTTCTGCTTGTAGGCACCAAGGCTGAAAACAAATGCACATTCTAGTAAAACAGATCCAAATATGTTGCCCAAAATTATTACATTATTACTTTTAAATGCCAATTATACATCCACGGAAGCAGTGTTACATCAAGGTCACAATTTCCATGTTACCAAAATGTCCATTCCTTCCTAAGTCAGCGATGCTAATGTAGAAAGTCCATTCTTCAGTACACATTCAGTAATGAAGTGACTCTCGGAAGGGATTGCCTAGTTGATTTATTGCTGCAACTAGGTGATGGGAAGACTGCCACTGGAAGGCTTTTACAATTTATCAAGTTGTATTGGCCTAAGGAAGGGTAATTACTTTCCCAGAGTTGATGTGATGTGTGAACTAATACAAGCACTGGGGGTATGAGCAAAGACCCAACTTTTACTGAGCCAAATTCAAACTGAAACATATTTACTATACATAGAACAGACATTTAGCAGTTTCAAGGGCTAGCTCCTGAAACAATGTAGTATTCAAGTAATGCAGCATCTATGCTTTTTCTTCCAAGCAGATGGTGGCCAGGAGCTAGAAGTACTCATTAGCCAAAGGATGTGCTTATGCAGCCAGCTTCACAGAAAATTGTCCTCCAGAAATTATAAATCAGTGCATGTCATGACTTTCAGAGTGGCTCATGAATAATGAAAATCACAAGCACCAACCTTTTAAGTGTTGATGTATTTTTAAAATTTGTGTAGCAGAATCAAGACTAGAAAGATACTTTCTTAATCATCAGTCATAAGTTTATATGTTGCCATGGAGGTAGTTAGCCTAAAAAAGAGAAAAAATGAGGGTACAAGATAACTTTAAATATTCAAAATGTCATCCTGTGGGAGATGATGCAGATTTATTCTATAAAATAAAAAGCAATCAATAGTGATAATGAGAAAGCAAATTTAGATCCATCAAAAGAATGACATCTCTAATAATTATAAATGTCCAACAAGGGATCACTTTTGTATTCTGTCTGATTTTTGCAAAGCAAGGAGTTCCCAATCACTGAATGCATTCACACACAGGCTCCATTCAATGTCAGAGAGACACTAGAACTGATTCCTGCTAGGTATGGGTTGAAGTAGATCACCTGGGCTATGACTTAAGACTGTAAGCACTTGTGTTGGCTGTTTTACACCAGTAAGTCAAAATTCCAGGTAAGATTCCTTTTCTGGAGCATAACAAAATGTATTAAATGAATGCCTTCATGCATGTTTTTGTTATATGGTGTTACACGGTTTAAAGAGTCTGTGTCAAAAGTGAATTTCGTAATGAAATATTTTTCTTTTTTCTTTAAAAGACTTACTTATTTGAAAGGCAGAGTTACAGAGAGGCAGAGAGAGAGAGAGAGAGAGAGAGAGAGAGGTCTTCCTTCCGCTGCCTCACTCTCTAGTTGGCTGCAATGGCTGGAGCTGTCTGATCAAGAGCCAGGAGCCTCTTTGGGTCTCCCACACAGGTGCAGGGACCCAAGGACTGGGGCCATCCTCCACTGCTTTCCCTGGCCATAGCAGAGAGCTGGATCAAAAATGGAGCAGCTGGGACTTGAACCAGCACCCAGATGGGATGCTGGCACTGCAGGCATTGGCTTTACCCACTATGCCACAGCGCTGGCCCCTGAATGCTTTCAAACGTCTCTCTTTAACCTATCGACAATAAAGTCAAAAGATTGTTAAGAGTTGTGGTGGGAGTAAAATGGTGAAGCCAATTGGATAAAGTTACTGGTGGTCCATCTGGGATCCCTCTGATCTCGTCATCCCCTTTCAATGCGGGAATCATCCACCACCCCCACCATCGTATCTATGTATTTCTGTTTCAATCCTAATCCCCTCATTTTGTCTCATCTCTTATCATGGTAATTAGATTAGGAACTGTCATGTGGCAATTATCATGTGACAAGCTGAACCTCAGTCACATTTTCCTGACATTCTTGTTAAGAGACCTAAACTCCCATTTCCCCTTTCTTCCGTGCTTGCTAAGCTGTGGCCTGTCAGCTTGTGACTGATGGCCACTTTCCTTTTCCTAAGGAGACAGCTCCTCTGGAGCAAGGAGAACTAAGACTGTGGTTGCAGAAGTGGGGATGAGATAAGCTGGGATAGAATAAATATTGAGCCCTTGATCTCAGATTCCAAGGTAGTAGATCTCGGCCTGCCTTGGTTTGTGTAGCTCTTCTTAGGAGACATTACTATCCTTTCAATAGAAAGCAACAACAGCAAAAAGATATGCATTTTTTCATTCAAGATACTGCAAGTTGAGTTTTAATAATAGTCTTCTTTGGTAGTATGGAAACTCAACTAGAAAGTGGAGATAATGGGCGTGATGAGCACTAAGATAATCATGCAAAGGGCTTAGAACACCATATACAGTAAGAACTCAATGATTCTTTTTAACTGAAGAGAACAGCTAGGATGCTCTAATTGGTGCAGAGAAATGAAGACAAGCTTTTAGAAATACAGATGTCTTTCCTTTTTAATTATTTTCCTTTTATTTGGTGAGGGGAGAGAGAAAGAGAGGCAGAGATGAAGAAAGATTATAACTGGAATTAAGTAGAAACATAATGTCAAATTTTAGATACAGACTAATGCTGCCTTTAAAAGAGGGAAATTCAGGAACAGGAGCGAGCTAGGGAGATCACATTGCTCTACTCAGTTTAGAACCTGCAAATATTGAGTTGACAATGAATGACAAATTTAAAGTTTAAAAAAATTGTCACACAGTAAATTGAGTTGAGAAAAAAAGGGTGTGAGTTATGTATTTTGAAGTTATTCAGTTCCATTGAATTAAATATGTTTTATGAAGCCATGTTATATGCCTGGAATTGGGGGAGGGAAGGTGGGAGACCTCCCATCTGATGGTTCTCTCCCCTGATGGCTGCAAGAGCTGGGAGGTCAGGGCCAGGCCAGGCCAAAACCAGAAGCCTGGAACTCCATCCAGGTCTCCCATATGGGTGCAATAGCCTAAGGACTTGGGCCATTTTACACTGCTTTCCCAGGCGCATTAGCAAGGAGTTGGATTGGAGTGGAGCAGCTGGGACTTGAACCGGTGCTCCTTTGAGTCACTAGTGTCACAGGCAGTGGCTTAACCTGCTGTACCACAACACCAGCCCCTCCTCTTTCTTTGAAAGTTATGAAAATATATAATTCCAGAAAGGAAAGATTATCATGGATACAAGAAGTGGCAATCAATCTTTGAAAACCTGATAGCTTTAAAATCCATCTTATGTCATCCTTACCTGGAGCTTGTAAGGTAACATTTGATACCTTAGAGTGAATTCATCTACTGGGAATAGAAGGTGGAGTCTACACATCCTTTCTTAGGCCTGGTTTAGTAACACATGGAATCTCACCACCTTCCTTTCCAGAAGTCTTGCACCAGGAAGCAAGCGCCCCTCAGTGTTGCTGAGCCCTCAGTGATGACCCGTACTTCCCATCAACTTATTCACACCGTTACCCAGCCCACCTGCAGCCACACTGGCTCGATGCCCAGATGGTCACTTTCCTGAGCATGGTGGACCTGGCTGGTGACCCTTGCTGATGCTTGCCACTCTCAGAGTCTCTCCTGGCTGCTTTTGCACCTCCTGTACCTTCACTCAGCCTGTCAGGCATCTCCTGGATGCTGCCTGCTCCAGACACTGGCGCCTTCCTGCACAGTTTTGCTTTCTCTGTGGCTCCCATGCCATAGTCCAGCGAGGTTTGCCTGCAACAAGAAAAACTCCAGGCCACTCTTCAATTCCCCTCCCTGCCTGCCTTCATCAAGGGTAGGGGGTCCTCTCTCTCCTTGTTACCTGCTCATTGCCCACCCCTAATGAACTGCTTTTACAATATCCTTTCCCTTGCTCAGTCAGCTGATACTCACTGCTGGTCCTGTGAGTTGATCTCAGAGTAATCTTCAGTTTGCTGCATTGCAGAGGCTTGGGTTGGTCTGTTCGGTCTGCGGCCATGGAGACTTCTTATTTTGCAGTTTAACTGGACATGGTTTTGGAGAGGAGGCACCAGCAGCTCTGGCTCCTGAGGTGATTAACATAGAGACTTTAGTTTGATTTCATGGTTAAAAATTAAAAAAAAAAGAAATCACACCACTCCCCCCTGCTTTTGCTTTAGTCTGAGCAAACCTGAAAGCGTACTTGGGCAGTGCTGTGTTGTTAAGCTGAAACTGGGAGCAAGATTATTGTTCTCAGGATAAGATCCGATTTAATCCAAATCTCCTGGTGGATTCTTTGCTTCAGAAAAGTCAGAAACTGTGCTTGGCGGCCCAGACCTCTCCGTGGGATTATTGTTGAGTGCCCACCACATGCCTGTGTATGTTTGCTTATCTTGTTTACTTTATTGAATGACAGCTTGTGTCTTCCTTGACTTAGCTCACCGGTAGGGAAAGAAAATGGTCACAAGTTTGTATTTCAGTGTGTTTAATTTTTAGATTATCAGTCCCTCAGGAAATAGGATAATTGTCATAATTACCATTTTCCAAATAATCCCATGCAAGCATCTCAGGATTATTTAGTTGGGGGCATGAAACCGAAAGTGGTCATTTGGAGAAAATCTCTTTCTAATACAGCTTGTAACTGCATTATGCCACTTGCTTTGGGAGAACATAGCTAAATTTGCAAGCAAGATATTTTGCAGAATTAATATTAGTGCTATTTGATGTGACTTGTAAAATTCTTGGTTTGTTTTAGAGACCGCTGTCATATGCTAAAATTGTTGATACATGGTACAAATTGATGACAAAGGAAGTATTGTAGTGGCTGGTTAAAATGCAGTCTTGTTAATTGGTTGTAATTTATTTTTAATTTCTATGAACAGCACATGTATTTCTAGGAATCACATTCTTCCATAAAGTAAACAGAATATATCTTCATTTTAGGTGTTTTATATATACTACCCCTTGTATGTTCATACTTTTACCTTATTCATCTTTTTAGATGGACATTTGGGAATCCATGCTTTTGAGTTTGTAAAACTGAGATTTCAGCCATTTTCCAGTTTCATCAGTCAAATTCCCACAGCAGCACTGACCTCTTGTCATCAGATCTCTCAAACTCCCACATTTCTTGCAAAGATGCTCACACGCCACGCCTCTCTCTAGTTGCCTACCGTGCTTCTAACAGGGCTTCCTACAATTAGAATCCAGGATTTACTCTCATGCCATATAAAACTTTATTGCAGTATATGCTCTGCAAAGACATAAATGCCAAAGGTAGACATCGGGATGGATATTTTCATTTGTATTTAATCTGTTCACATGTGCTGAGATCCATATGTTATTTTGGAATGCTGGGGGAAGGCATGCAATTAAACAGAAACCCACAGAAGACAAAACTGACTCTGCACATTGCTGATCACCTGGAAGAAAAGGTATTTTCTGATAGAGTGGATTTCTTCTGTGGGGTACAAAGGTGCCATAGATAGATTATGCGGGGTTTAAGATATTCTTGTACTAAGTGAGCATCTGGTTTTAAAAAGCAGATCATTATTATTAACATTCCACCTGTTTCTCTTCCTGACTGTACATCTATCTAGAGGTACCCCATTTGCCAAGTTTCATGCTAACTATTCTTTTGCTACTATCATGTATACACAGTGGTGGATAGAGCTCTAGATTATGGGTTCGGTACTTTATATTCACTACTTTGTAGCACTCCATGGAAAAGATATTTTGCAATTGCTCAATTAATTCCTGTGTGGGTAGGTATTCCGATTACAAGTAGTGTTGTAATAACATTAATATATCCCTCCTAGTCTGCACAAACAATAGTTTCTCTGAGGCTCACTTAGTCCTAAGGAATTCTCACATTCAGCTTTACAAGGAAATACCAAATTATAGCAAAATGTCTACACTAATTTACACTCTCACTCACATGTAAGCATTCCTATTGTTCCACATTTCCACCATACATGACACTATTGGAATTTTATTTTGCCAATGTGGTGGTAGTGAAATATATTTTAAATGGTGAAGTTAATTCTCATCTTATTTATTAATACCATGACTGAGATCATTTCAGATATTTGTGGCCCATTCATGTTTTCCACTTTTGTAAATACATGCTATCATGTCTTTTTTGGACAAATTTTTCCATTGGATTGTTTGTCTTTTTCTTGATTGTAAACATTTTCTTTTATGCATATTAGTATATGTTATTAATCATTCATTTTAAGCATTGAAAATACCTTTTCTTTGTTGATGGTTTGCTATTTCACCTTATTCTCTCTTTAAACTAATAGAAATCTTTTCATTTTAATGTGGTTAAAATTACTCATTTTTTGGATGTACTTACATTTTTCTCTAAAGATTTAGTTAGAAATTTTATTATTTGTCAACACTAATAGATAGTTATTGTATTCATAATTTCTAATTGATCTGCTACACACACTCCTTCATAAGTTGTTTTTATGAATGTGGATCTGTTCCTGGACTCTCAATACACTTACCTTTATAAAATGCCACACTGTTTTAATTATTACTGTTCTGCAATACACTGTGGCTTCCATGACTTAGTTTTTATAACTTAATTACCATGACTTTATAAGGCGCCTTCATACCAGTAGGCAATTAATTTCACCTTGTTTCTCAAGAGGGCCTTGGACATCTTTGCCTAGCTATCCTTTCTTCTAAACTTTAGAGATGACCTTTGAAACTTATGAAAAAATTACTGGAAAATTTATTGGCAGTATGGTGAGTCTATGGATCAATTTGTCAGAACTGATGTGTGTTCAATATTGAATTCCTATAAAGAATTTGGTGTATCTATCATGTTATTTAAGTCTTGTTTAATACCTGCTTTTAAATGTCTTGCTCATCTTTGGCAAGATGTCATCACATAATGCTTACATTTTTTATTTTGGCTTCATTCTAAGATCTTATATACTTTTTAAATTTTAAATGATATCTTATTTTTGATTATTGAATGACTTGCTATGAAATGGAAATGTAGGGGCTGGCACTGTGGTGTAGCAGGTTAAGCCTCTGCCCGAGACACCTGCATCCCATATGGGTGCTGATTTGAGACCTTGCTGTTCCACTTCCAATCCAGCTCCGTGATAATGTGCCTAGGAAAGTAGCAGAGGATGGCTCAAATCCTTGGGCCCCTGCACCCATGTGGGAGACCCAGATGAAGCTCCCAGCTCCTAGATTTGGCCCAGTCCAGCCCTGGTCATTGCAATCATTTGGGGAGTGAACCCGCAGATGGAAGATCTTTTTTCTTTCTCTGTTTCTCCTCCTCTCTTTGAAACTCTGTTTTTCAAGTAAATAAAAATAAATCTTTAAAAAAAGAGAAATAGACAGCCGGCACTGTGGCTCACTTGGCTAATCCTCCATCTGCGGCACCAGCACCCTGGGTTCTAGTCCTGGTTGGGGTGTCAGATTCTGTCCTGGTTGCTCCTCTTCCATTCCAGCTCTCTGCTGTGGCCCGGGAAGGCAGTGGAAGATGGCCCAAGTGCTTCGGCCCTGCACCTGCATGGGAGACCAGGAGGAAGCACCTGGCTCCTGGCTTCGGATCGGCACAGCGCGTCAGCCACAGCTGGCCAGCTGTAGCAGCCATTTGCGGGGCGGGGTGAACCAACGGAAGGAAGACCTTTCGATCTGTCTCTCTCTCTCACTGTCTAACTCTGACTGTCAAAAAAAAAAAAAAAAAAAAGAGAGAGAGAGAGAGAGACAGAAATAGAAATGCAACTCAATATTGTATATTGATTTTATTGGCAATTTGGCCAAATTTTTTAATTTATGAAACAACTATATATTACTTAAGATTTCTTTTTAAGTGATCATATTTTCTAAAATAATGACAACTTGATTTTTATCCTGGTTTCACATGTAATTTTTTAAAAAAGAATTATTTATTTATTTGAAAGAGAAGGAGAGGCAGAGATAGAGAGAGCAAGGACTTCCGTCTGCTGGTTCACTCCCCAATAGGCAGCAACAGCCAGAGCTGCCCGATCTGAAGTCAGGAGCCAAGAGCTTCTTCCAGGTCTTCCACATGGGTGCAGGCGTCCAAGCTGCATTTGAACAACTTTGGACACTTTCAGCCATTGTCAATATCTCTTGTTGAATCTGATGCTTTATTGACGTATTCTCCTTCTGTGACTCTAGTTATACAAATGTTCACATATTTTACTTTTTGAGGAACAATCTCTCACATTCCCTATCTCTTTCTTCTGTGTTACATTCTGCGTGATTTCTTCAGCTCTATCTGCCAATTCACTAATTCTTTTCTCAACTTTCTCCAATGTGCTATTTAGCATGGTAACTTATTTTTAATGTAAGCTGTAGAAGAAAAAATATTTTTTCACTCTTATTCCAGTGTTCATGCTTTAAAATAAACACACTGCTTTCCTATGTTTTCAGACTTGTCTTTGTTTGAGCATACGAGGTATAATAAATCTGTCTTCTGACAATTCCTTCTGTGAGGTTTGCTGCCCTCTGCTTTAGCCATTTCTCCTTTGTGGTTTTACTCCTGTGAGCTTTCTATATGCTATTAAATGCTGATCACTCATCTCCTTGGACTTCCTGTGGGAATATTTTCATGCCCAAAAGTCCTCAGTGTGGAGGATTTGGATCCACTCTGACAACTGCCTGTTGTCCCATAGAACTCTGAGCTGCAGCTCATGTGGAGCTGTAGCAGGCGTTTCTGACAGGTCATGGTGAATGCAAATTATGAAAAAACCATCTATGAGTTTTAAATTTTTTGGCAAAAATAAATATTTTTAATTCCATTTTACATGAAATTTTTAATCCCACATTTCTGTCATCATCATCATCATCATTGTCTATCTTTTATCATTTTAATTGCTTCAATAAGGAAAGTTGGGGTCACTTGTGGAGGTATAATATAACTTTTAAAAAAAAGATTTATTTACCTATTTGAAAGTCAACACTACAGGGCTGGAGAAAAGAAATACATCTTCCATCTGCTGGTTTACTCCCCAACTGGCCTCAATGAATAGGGCTGGGTCTGGCTGAAGCCGGAGCTTCATCTGGGTCTCCCACACGGGTGTCAGGGGCCCGAGTTCTTGTACCCCCTTCTACTGCTTTCACAGTCCCATTAGCAGGGAGTTGGAACAGAAGCAGAGAAGCTGGGACTGTAACCAGCACTGCTGGCATTGCATGTGCTAGGTTAACCCTCTGCACTGCAGTGCCAGCCCCCATATGTTTTATTATGTAAGGACTATAATTTGATATACCCTACATGTTATCCAGTTATTAAATATTTTATATTCCCGATATACACTTACATTTTCTAAAAATGATTTTAAGAACCTTGAACTCTAGAATTCAAGAAAAGATGCTCTATAATAATAGTTCTTAAAGGATTGGGCTGTGTGTTTCTGCGTGAGAGGTGAATACAGCCTTTATTTTGCTATTCTTCCCCAGATTTTGTTCTATAAATGTATATAGGTCATGCTTTTCAAACTTCCATGTAGACATTGTAATTTTAAGCGTTTTTCTAAGAGCTTCCACTAAGCATTGAGTGATGCTGCTTGACGAAACAGGATATACTAAAGGCAGCAGACATCACAGACAAAGGGGAAAATTCTAAAACTTGAGTGCAATAATAAAAGACTTCAAATAGCTAAGGCAGTCTTGGGCAAAAAGAACAAGACAGGAAGCATCATACTATCTGACTTCAAAATACAATAATAAAGTTGTAGTAATCAAAACAGCATAATGCTGGCATAAAATAGACACCTGGGCAAGTGGGACAGAATTGAGATCCCAGAAATAAATCCACACATTTACAGCCAACTGATTTGTGACAAAAGTGCCAAGAATGCGCAATGGGGAAAGGACAGACTTTTCAATGTGTGGTGTTGGGAAAACTGGATGTTCACCTGGAGAAGAAGGAAATTGGATCCTTATCTCATACCACATACACAAATAAACTGTAAGTGAATTAAAGATTTAAATGTAAGCACAGAAACTATGAAACTTCCAGAGAAAAACCTAGGGATAAGCCCCATGATGTTGATCTGGACAATAGTTTTTTTGGCTATGCCTCCCAAAGTACAGACAACAGAAGTAAATCTAGACAGATGGGATTGCCTTAAACTAAAGATCTTCCGCAAAGAAACAACTGATAGAGTGAAGAGACAACCTTCAGAATGGAGGAAAATATGTAAAAACTATGCATCTGATAAAGGGTGAATATCCGGAGTAAGTAAGGATGTCAAACAACTCAAGAGCAAACAGAACAACATAAACAAGAAACAACCTGCTGGAAATGTTGACAAAGAACCTGCACAGATATTTTTCCAAAGATTATGTGATGCATTAAAAAAGTGACTAATGGTTACATTAAAAAATAATCATCAGAAAAAATGTAAATAGAAAATGTAGTGAGTTGGGCTATTATGAAAAAGATAAAAGCTAACAGGTTCAGTGAGGATGTGGAGAACACACCGTAGATGAGAATGTAAACTGGTACAGCCATTATGGAAAACAGCCTGGAGGCAATTTGAAAATTAAAAGTGGAATGACCGTATGTTCCAGCAACATCACTGTTGGGTGTATATTTTAAAGAAACGAGTCTGGCTGTCAATAGTTATCTGACTATCTTGTTGATCGCAGCATTATTCACAATAACTAAGTTATGGGGTCAGCGTAAGTGTCCATTAAAGGATGAATGTATAAAGAAATTTGGCATTGTTATGGGGGGAAGCCATGGTAATCCATATTCTGTACTTTGGAAATATATATTCATTAAATAAAAGTTAAAAAAAAGTAAAAAAAAAAAAAAAAGAAATTTGGCATAGACACAATGGGATACTATTCTATCTTAAAAATAAGAAACTTTGTTGTGTGTGAAAACATGGGTGAACCCAGAGGACACTATGGTAAGTGAAGTAAGCCAGACACAGGAAGATAACCCAGTGTGCTCTCACTTCCCTGTGGAATCTAGAAAAGTTGATCTCATGGAAACAGAGAATAGAACAATGCCTGGGTGGTTATGGGTGGTTCCGGAGCTGTTTGCCAGAGATCCAAAATTTCGGTGCAATAGGAGGAATATGGCATGACAGGATGACCACCGTGAACAATGTATTACATTCTGGAAACATGAAGAGAGTGGATGCAAAGGGTATCACTACACGCATCGCAGCAGTGAGAGGTAACGCACGTTTCTCAGGCAGACTGAGCAGTTTCACAACGCACACATACTTCCAAAGCATCACGTTTCAGTTGATAAATACAAGCAATTCTACGTGTCAGTTTTAAAGAATCTAGGCAATAGATGCTCTGGAAAAAGTTCTAGAACACTGACCAATTTTACAACAGAAAGAGTTTCCTTGGTGGAATACCAGAATGGAGAAAGACCCTGCCTTGTGGGCTCACCTTAGTTCAAATATCGGAATAGATGAGAGAAATGAGATATGTATGTAATAGTTTTTTTCTATGTTTTTTTTTTTTTTTTGACAGGCAGAGTGGACAGTGTGAGAGAGAGACAGAGAGAAAGGTCTTCCTTTGCCGTTTGTTCACCCTCCAATGGCCACCACGGCCGGCGCGCTGTGGCCGGCGCACCGTGCTGATCTGATGGCAGGAGCCAGGTACTTCTCCTGGTCTCCCATGGGGTGCAGGGTCCAAGCACTTGGGCCATCCTCCACTGCACTCCCTGGCCACAGCAGAGAGCTGGCCTGGAAGAGGGGCAACCGGGACAGAATCCGACGCCCCGACCGGGACTAGAACCTGGTGTGCCGGCGCTGCAAGGTGGAGGATTAGCCTAGTGAGCCGCGGCACCAGCGTTTTTTTCTATTTTTATAAATTTACCCATTTTTGCTAAAAACAGATAACACTGAAAGACTATTAAAGGCCTTTTGTTACCTGGTGGAAATCCATCAGAAAGTTTTGGGGTGAAGTTCAGGAAAAGATGCCCAAAGGCTGATGAATGTGTTGTTTTCCAAATGAAGCAGCCATGACTCACTTGAGATACTCATGGAGAGCCAGTTTTGACACAGAGAATGAGGAAGAGCTAGCGAGGTGTTTGGGGGCGACACAGGGACATCCACACACTTACCTGAGCTTGCTCATCGTTGGTGTGTCCAGCTCCTGATGTTTCGTTCGTCACCATTAAGTGCAGGGCGAGCAGGGGTTTAATCTCTTTGCCTCTGGGTGTGGAAATCAACAGTGTTTGTTCATCAGCACAGGACAGGGTCAAGGGTCAGCTGGCAACCTCTAACTTCTGAGGGTTACTTTATGCAGAGGTCACCTTTCTCCCTAGGCTGTGCGGGTTTATTGCTTTTGTACACATATGTTATTTTGACAAACATATTGAGAACTAATTTACAAGAGGCAAAATCCAGATATAGTCTCCTAGAGATGCCATAAATGCAACCCAGGCTCTCAGAAAGGCATTTCCCCGTGGTGTGCAGCAGTGCCCCGTGAGGCACACTCCATCCTCATGGCTCCAGCCACTTGGGGCAGATGGCGTTATTGGGCAGGCAGAGCTTTATTTATCACATTTCTCTGTGTACGTTTATGGTGCCGAATAAATGTTAGATAATAATTATGGGGATTTTAATATCTTCCCTGCAGCATCTTCCTTGGTGGGAGATAGCCGGGTGGTCATTTAATTTTAACCATTATTCTACGTATTTTGAGCAGAGTAGGAACTGCCTAGGTTGACAGTTGATAATAATCTAAACTTTTTTTTATATTCAAAGTGAGTGGAATGGCATTTATTTATAAGACCTGGAGGTCTTTTAGTAATTTTTTTTTCTTTAAGATGTTGGTCTTAGCTTCATGTTATGTATTTCTTTGTGTTCTTTAAAGTGACACACACAGACACACGTGTATGCCTACACAATTTATGCACACTTGTACACATGTAATTTATAAAGTCTAAAGCACAAAGATAAATATATACATAGATATTTATTTCAGAATCTTATGCAAATTTGAGCAAAAAAATCACAAGTGCATTTCAGAAGTAGATAAGCAAGTGAGTAAATAAACACAGACAGAGGAAGAAGTGGGTTGTCCTCACAGACTAATGCCATGTGGTAAATGGCGAGATAGTGCTGATGTTGCAATATTGGTTTTTTATATCCCTTGAAATGAAAATTCAAAGAGACAAAAATCATCAATGAATGAGAAGTCTGGGGGGACATTTTTAGGAAGAGCAACCTATCTGTTTCAAAAATAATCGTATAGTGAAATTGACCAGCTCCTTGATGGACTGATGACAATGCACATCTCTGGTGAGGGCAGGCAGGTGCTGCACCTCTCCCAGCGAGGTTCTCTGAGAAGATGCTCACACAGATGAGGACCCAATTCCTGCACCATGCCGAACCTCAGACAAGGCCAGCTCAAGGAGCCTGTTCCAGAAAAGGGAAGAAGGCACCGTTTTCCTCACAAACATCAAGTTCGTAAAGGAAAGACCCTGAGGAAATGTTCTGGAGAACAGAACAGAGATACACGCCAACTAAATGCAGCACCCGACCCTTCCTGGGCTGAACGGATGCTATAAGGGACATTATTGAGTTAACTGCAAAATCTGGACTACAGAGGGTAGGATAGGAGAAAGTGCTTTGTCTGTGTGAAGTTACTCAAGTGGGTGACTGCCCTGTGATTGTGTAAGATTCCCTCACTATTAATTATATACACCGTAGTTTTTATTTAAGGGTAAAATTATACCCCATGCAAAATTAATAGATCTATTGTTTTTGAAATTTTTATTTATTTGAAAGGTAGAGAGAGAGAAAGAGTGAGCGAGCAAGCCCGGGCTCCCATCTGCTGGCACATTGCCCAGATGCTGGAACCCTGGCTGGGTGTGGCTAAAGCCGGGAGCTGACATTACCTGCTTCCTCCCAAGGTGCACATTAGCGTCAAGCTGGAATCCAGAGCCGCGATAAGAAGTGAACACAGGCACGCTTGTATGGGATGTGGTCATCCTGGGTAGCATCTTAGCCACTATGCCAAATACCTGTCACAAAGAATCCACTTTTTGTCAGCTCTTATGCACATATCAATATATACATAATTTTCATTATTATTTCACTATTGTTAGCTATTCTATTTCTGACTTATAAAGCCTGAATTAAGCAAATATTTGTCTTTTGAGCAATATGGGAAATATTTCCAGGAGTAAAGCCTTGTGAGAAAAACAGCATTTCTCTTTTTAAAACATGCTATGGCAATGGCTAAGTGGTGTTAAAATGAATATACTTTTAAAATATATGTGCGGAGTGTGTCCTTCTTCCATCCTTGATTTTTCTTGTACTCTCATTTGAAGAACAGGGAGCTGGCAGGTCTCCCAGTGATGGGGCTGACAGTCCCCACTCTGCTGAGGGCGGCAGGGCCAGCACCAGGTCACAGGTCGAGAGAAAGCCGAGTCCTCTCGGCCCTTCTCCTCCATCTTCCTGCCTCCCGTCTTCTTCCAGGAGTTCCTTTCTCAGCCCCAGCTTGCTCTGTTCCCAGAGGGTTCTGATGACTTCATCTGCTGTGTCACACAGGCTCAAAGAATCCATGCAGACACAGTCGGGTGACGTCATCCCCTGGCATCTGACCACGCACCAGCCACTCCTCACCACACACAGGATGGGGCTCAGGAGTCTCTTCCTGAATGGGTCCTTGAGGGACAGTGGAGACCGACACGCCAGGGACTTGTTTCCTTTGTACATTCCTCCAAGTGAGACCTGCCAGTGCTCTGGGAGGCGCCGTGGGAGTCGGCTGTGCAGAGGGAACAAGACGAGGACGAAACTTGTGTGTCTACAATGAAAACTCTGCCAGGCTGTGAACTGAGGACATCCCTGTGGCTGGGGACCCCATCCGAGTGCTAATGTGAGCAGAGCTTCTGATTTAATGGCTTAAAATAAAATGACCCAAATATAATTACGAAGGCTGATTGATTTATTTGTTCTGGATCAGTGACCCTTTGCTGGAAGCAGTGGGTGCTTGCATGAGGGGCACTAGAGCCGTTCCGTTGGAAGACTTGGTTCCCTCCACGGCAGCGGACACACTGCTCGTTGTAATCATTGGACCCACTTAGCTAAATTTCGCAGAAGAAGCTGCATCAAAGCCATACTGCGTTACTCACGGGCACTCAGCACTGCCAGCTGTCACTAGGGGGTGACAGCGTAGGCCTCCTTTGCCTGCAGTGCTGGCACGTGGTCTCACAGGACCCTCTCCTTTGCTGCTGGCTAACGCATAAGGGGCACAGACAGAACATCTTAGATCCCTGTGTGCAGAGAAAACATTGTTTTCTTTAATACATTTCTTCAGGAGTTTTCATTAATTTTTAAAATTTTGACGGAATTTAGATGCTAAAAGTAAGGTTATTTTTTCCTAGATTAAACTTTTGATTAAAGAAGTTGAGAGAGTCCATCAGCTTAAAAGAAATATAGGTTGTTTTTTTTTTAATGTAAGCTCCTAAAAGCTCATATCCTAAAGTAGCATACTCATTAAGAAGTCCATGAATGGGCTTTAATTTCTCTATTTTGCTGCCTCTAAAATTGTAAGTACACCCATTAAAATGCATGAATGGCAAGTGACTGTCGGTTTGTTCTATGCAGATGAGGTTGTCAGTTGTCAAGTCTGTTGGCACTGTCTTCTTAAAATTAATTTTGGTACAACTTCAATCAATTCTTGCAGCCACACATACAGGCTTATTTAACCTTGCTTCACAAGCAACTGTAAAAAATAAAACAAAAGACAATATCGAAGTACGTGAGCCTGCTTTCATGTCATAGCACAAAAGATTAATGACCATAAGTACAAAATGCTTTGAGGAAGGAGTCTGAGTGGAGTTCCTGGGGAGAGTCTGAAGGCACGTCGCTGCTCTCAGTGCATGAGTGAGGTCAGGCTGACAGACGGGCTTCTGCTCTCTACAAGGCTGGAGGCTGGGCTCACAGGGCCTCCCTTCGCAGACCCACTCCGGGTTTACACTGGGATTGCTTTCCCACGCAGGCACTGTCTGGCATGCTCATATACTCCTGCGATAGCAGCAGTGAGCATCTCCCTGGGATGCAGGGTACTGAGACCTGGAAGGGAGTAAACAGACAGAGCAGTGAGGGCTGGGGCGGGAGTCAGGGCTGTGCTGCGGCTCTGAGAACAGCTCTGTCAGCCCCGTGGGACTTCCTTCAGCACCCCCATCTTCAGCCTCACATTCCTACCAACAGACTTAACGTGGTCCTTGAGGTTTGAACCCTCACGGAATACAGTGTGTGGACGTCTGACTATTACAGGAGCGCCTTTGCAGCATCGATCTTGGTAGGGCAGCGTGAGCACGGCTCCTAAAAGCCAGAACTCACGAGTGGTGTTTTGCAGACACACTTCCCTGGCAGCGCCCAGGGTGCAGGTGGTTGAGGGTCGCCTGGTTACATTCAGCCAGAAGTATAGCTCAAGGAAACATATTGAAACTTTTTACTATCCGTCACAATGCAGCATAACAATGAGTCCATAAAAGAGTGTCATTTCTAAGGTTCTGGGGCGAGGAAGCCTGTTGGTTAAAGAAATGACTGCTTTCCGCTTTTACTGGGTCTGGGCAGTCGGACACTGCAGCCACGCTTGCCTTTTATTAGGATGCAGCTGACACACGTGTTTATTTAGTACAAGTGGCCCTGTGAAGAATCGTTACGTCAGAAGCCAGTCATGTTGAATAGTCCTGCCAGAAATTCTAAGCCCATGAACCAGGTGAGTTGCAGCCATGTTTCCAGGGCTTGTCCAAGCTCCAGAATCGCTTGCAGTGCTTAGGAAAAACTCAGTGTGGGGTCCACTCCAGAACTGTGAAGTCAAGACCAAAGAAGAGGCCAGACAATCCGTATTTTTAAAAGTTCTCCTTTGGAAATGATCACAGAGTCATGTGCATCTGCAAGAAATAGTACAGCTTGTCCCTTGAATCCTTGTCCTGGTTCTCTCCAAGGGTAGGATCTTGCCTAATTGTAGGATCGCATCACAACAAGGAAACTGACTGGAGTATATCCACTGAGCTTATACGTGCCTCACCAGTTTTTGTAAACAAATCTCTGCGTGTGTGTGTGGATGCATTTAGTGCTACGCCGCTTTATCACGTGGAGAGATCTGTGTATCCACTGCCACTCTCAAGCTACAAAAATGCTCAACTCTCAGGCTGCCCCAACCACTTTTTTTTTGGCCATTTTCACCACTCTCTCTCCTCCACGTCCTGCCAGTCGCTACTCTGTTTCCCATCTTAGTAATTTTGTCATTCCCATCATGTTCTGTGAATGGGATAATATGCCACGTCATCTCTGGGGATTGCCTTTCTTCACTCAGCATAATTCTGTGGAGGTTCATCCAAGCCACTGTATGGACAAGGAGCTGCAAAACTTCATGGAAAAGGAAATTAAAAGATGTTTATTTTATTTTTCAAAAGATGTATTTACTTATTTGACAGGCAGAGTTAGAGAGAGAGAGGGTGTGTGGCATCTTTCTTCTGCTGATTCACTCCCCACATGGCTGCCACGACTAGGGCTGGGCCAGGCTGAGACCGGGAGCCTGGAACTCTACCTGGGTCTCCCATGTAGGTTACAGGAGCCTAAGTACTTGGCCATCATCTGCTGCCTTCATAGGTACATTAGCATGGAGTTGGATAGGAAGTGGAGCAGCTAGGACTCAAACTGATGCTCATATGGGATTTGGCATCTCAGGTGGTGGCTTAACCCACTACATCATACTCCAGCCCCAATAAATTTACTTTGATGTAATAATTTTTGAAATCCATGAAGCTGAGGGGTCTTCATAATGTTCACAGAAACTATGCATTATGAAAAACTGCATGGATTTGAAATATTTTCACACCTAAATAAGCTTTTAATATTATTTGTTCATGAACTTTTGGAAGTACCCTCCTGTTCTTGCCCTTTCTTTTCTATTGCAGAGTGAAATCCATGGTGTGATGCACCACAGTTTGGTGAACCATACATCTTGTGGGGGGCATACACACTGCTTCAACTAGGGCTATTATAAGTGGATCTGCCGTGTACACTTGGGTAAGGATTTTCACATGGCTTAAGTCTGCATTTCTACAAGATAATTGCTCAGTGCAATGGCTGCATCACACGTCAGTTGCATGTTCAGTTTTTAAATAAATTTCCAGTCTGTTCTTGAGTGGCTGCGGCATTTCACACTCCAACCTGCAACATAAATGAGTGATCTAATCTCTCCACCTCCGTACC
This sequence comes from Oryctolagus cuniculus, assembly GCF_051225735.1. Taxonomy (NCBI): domain Eukaryota; kingdom Metazoa; phylum Chordata; class Mammalia; order Lagomorpha; family Leporidae; genus Oryctolagus; species Oryctolagus cuniculus. The sequence continues at coordinate 4,665,525 of NC_142871.1, read as the reverse complement.
AGCACTGGCGTTTTCACTGTTTTTATTTGGAGCCGTTCTGATAGGTCTGCAGTGATATCTCATTTTGGTTTTGATTTGCATTTCCCTAATGACTAATAATGTTGAGCATCTTTTCATTTGCTTATTTGCCATCTGCATTTCCTCTGCTGTGAAATGTCTTTTGCCCATGGTCTAATTGGATTGTTTATTTATTTATTTTTACTGCTGAGGTTTGAGAGTTCTTTAAATTCACGGTAGTAATACTTTGTCAAATATGCAGTTCACAATTTTTTTTTACCAGTTTGTAGCCTGTCTTATAATCTTAACGAAGTCTTTCACAGACCTGGAGTTAATTTTCTTCAAGTACAACTGATCAACATTTTCTCTTAAGACTGGCTTTTGGCATCACAATTAATAATAATCCATCTTCTAGTTTAGGTCCTCAAGGTGGTTTCATTTTCTCACCCTAAAATGTTTCCTTTTATATTTAAAGTCCATGATTCATTTTGAGTTAAATTTTGCTATAATTGTGAAGTTTAGGTTGAAACTAATTATTTTTTGTAATAATCGTTGCAGTAACCATTACTGAAAAGACTAGCCTTCCTCTGCTGGCTGGTTTTGTAGTCTTGTGGAAACAGCTGGCTGTAATGTGTGGATCTGTCTTTGGTTCCCCGTCCTGCTTCATGGGCTACCTGGCACTGTCTTACTGCTATGCCTACACTCAGCAAGCCTCAAGGCAGGGGCAACTGACTCCTTCCACTTCACTTTCATTGGAAAAATTTGTGTTTGCTTTTCCATTGAATTTTAGAATTAGTTTGTGTTAATTAAAAAAAAAATCTTTGGGGACTGACATTGTAGTACAGTGGGTTAAGCCCCTCCTTAGGGTATCACTCGCATCCCATATTGGAGTGACAATTTGAGTCCTGGCTACTGTATTTTTTTTAAAGATTTACTTATTTATTTGGAAGGCTGAGTTACAGAGAGAGAAGGAGATAAAGAGAGGGAGAGAGATCTTCCCTCCACTGGTTCACTCTCTAGATGGTCTCAACTGCTGGTTCTGCACCAGACCAAAGCCAGGAGCTTCCTCCAGGTCCACCACATGGTGCTTTCCCAAGCCAGTAACAGGGAGCTGGATTGAAGTGGAACAGCCAGGAGAAGAACAGGTCTCCATATGGAATGCCAGCACTGCAGGCAGCAGCTTTACCTGCTGTGTTACGACACCGTTCCTGGCTACTCTGCTTCTTATCCAGCTCCCAGCTCATGCTCCTAGAGAGTAGCAGGTGATGGCTCAAGTATGTGGGCCCCTGACACTCATTGGGAGGACCAGCTGGAGCTCCTGGCTCCTGTGTCAGCCTGGTCCAGTTCTGGCTGTCAGAATAATCTGTGGAGTGGGCCGACAGAAGGAGTATCTATCTGTCTGTCTGTCCATCTATCTATCTATCATCTATCTATCTTCATCATCATCATCATCTATCTGTATCTCTGCCTTTCAAAAACACATAAATAAATAAATCTTGCACAAATTTAGATGGATAGAGCTGGCACCATGGCTTACTTGGTTAATCCTCCACCTGTGGTGCCTGTATCCCATATAGGTGCCAGGTTTTAGTCCCGGTTGCTCCTCTTCCAATCCAGCTCTCTGCTGGCAAGGCAGTGGAGGACGGCCCAGGTGCTTGGGCCCCTGAACCCGCATGGGAGACCAGGAGGAAGCACCTGACTCCTGGCTTTGGATCGGCGTAGCTCTGGCCATAGGGGCCATTTGGGGGGTGAACCAACGGAAGGAAGACTTTTCTCTCTGTCTCTCTCTCTCACTGTCTAACTCTATCTGTCGAATAAATAAAAAAAGCACTGATCCTGTGGTTTAGTGGAAGAGAATTGGCACCTGTGTTGTCTTCCAGTCCACAGACACGATGTGCATCTCTGCTTGTTTGTGCCTTCTCTGCTTCTTTTCATCAGATAATCCCCAGCATACAGGGTCTGCTTAACTCAGCCTAGACCAGCTGAGAACACCAGGCACAGCCTGGTCTGTTTGTCATGCTGAGCCCTGGCTACAGCTGGCACACTTCCTACAGGTTCTCGGTGACCAGATTCACAGCTGGGCGCTTGCCTGGCTGCAGCGCATCACCAAATCCCAGAGGTGGGAACTAAAGCCCACAGCCCTCCAGGTCCTCTGAGAAGCAGGGATGAGGCAGCACTGCTCATGCAGATTTCGGAGGTGACAAGGCAGGAGCTCAGCAGGTGGAGTCCGACAGGTCTGACAGGTGTTCAGGACACTGGAGAGAGCACCTGGGAGAGGCTCAGCACAGCACCAGTGAAGAAAGCCTCTGCCCAGCCCTGGGTCAGCACCAGGGAAGCCTGTGGTTTGTAGAAACTGGCTGGGCCACTTCCCCCACCATGCTTTACCCCTGCCTGGGGCAGCCCTGGGGAGCCACAGCCTGGGACTGATGTCACAGCAGGTGTAGTGTTTGCACACAGCTGGGCCCTGGGCCCCCATAAGCACTCTCTTGAAAGAGACCCCATGGGCTGGCGCTGTGGCATAGCAGGTGAAGCCACTGCCTGCAATGCCAGCATCCCATGTGGATGCCGATTTGAGTCCTGGCTGCTCTACTTCTGATCCAACTCTCTGCTATGGCCTGGGAAAGCAGTAGAAGATGGTCCAAGTCCTTGGGCCCCTGCCCCCACGTGGGAGACCTGGAAGAAGCTCCTGGATCCTGGCTTTGGATTGGCACAGCTTTGGCTGTTGGGTCCATTTAGGGAGTGAACTGCTGGATGGAAGATCTCTTTCTCTCTCTCTCTCTCTCTCTCTCTCTCTCTCTCTCTCTCTGTTTCTTTCTCTGCCTCTCTTTAACTTTGCCTTTCAAATAAATAACTAAATCTTAAAAAAAAGAGAGACCCCATAGAGTTCTCTGCATGGAGAGTGGCTAATGTGGCCACCCCTGCCTATCACTGCCTTGGCCGTGGGCCAGTGCCTCTTCCTGATGAGCCAGCCCCTCTCCAGAACTGTCACTTCTGTGGGGCTTGGTGGCTGTGGTGGTTTCCTGTTGCCACCCCTCTGAGTCTGGCATCACCGGGCACACTGGGCCAGGCTCCTCCCATGGAAGGGAAGGGCCCTTCTTACTCCTCCCTGCCCCAAGTTGCCCTGGGAGTTCTTGGGTTTGGACAGCTTCATTCCAGCCTCAGCCTTTGTCCCCCCAGGTACCTGTGTCTCACCTCTTGTCCATGGAACAGCCGTCAAATTGGATGATGATCATCCTGATATGTCGTAATGACCACATCTTAACTTGTCTGTGAGGTTTCTGATGCAAAATGGGGCTCAGGGCACAGACACACAGTGGCTCTGCATCTGCGGGTTTCACCGACTGCTGAGAGATAGTGTTCAGAAGAAATAATCTTGTCTCCAGTGTACAGAATTTTCTGTCCTCCCTAGACAATACAGAACAGCTATTTACATAGCAGTTACCTTGTATCAGGCATTATAAATAATCCAGAGAGATATAAGATACATGGGAGGAAGAAGAACATGGATTAGATGCAAATCCCTTGCTGTCTTGTATCAGTGACTTGAGCATCTGTGGATTTGGGCGTCCATGGGATCCTGGAGCCAATCCTACTGGATATCAAGGGATGGTGGCATCATTTAGGGGATTCCTGGTGGTTGCAGCTCTGTTTCCAAGAGTTGCAGCTCTGTCCATCTCAGCCTCCTCAGGCTGGGACCACTACACTCTCTGGTCACAGTTGGCCCTGGAGAGGGCACCGGGAACCAGCCCAGTGCCCTCTGGGTGTGCTGCCCCCTTGGCGGGCCAGCAGCCCTGCCTGTTGCTGCAGGTCAAGATCAGTTCCTCATCCATATGGTCACTGTGACTTCACTGCCCTCCTTCTGCTCACTGACCTTGGGAGCCCATAGTGTGCAGATGGGACTCCTGCCTGTGCTTCCACAGAGGCTGCTCTGTGCTCTCTGGCAGAGGAAACCGGGGCCTGGGGGCTGCAGGCCCAGGCTGGAGGGGGAGAAGGATGGACTTCAGTAAGCCATGAGGAGGGACACAAGGGGGTCCCCTCCTGCTTCCACCACTAGGTTCCCTGACCCGTGCCTTCTTCCTGGGGAGGCACTCCCACCAGGATGCCTCTGGTGAGGGCACAGGCCCTGTTCTGGCAGAGAACGACGTGTGCGCTGGCTGCTGCTGAGCCTGGGTAGGCTGCTTCTGGTGCCCAGGATGATGGCATGTGTGTCACAGCCAAGGCCCATGCCATACCTCCCTAGCAGTGAGCCAGGTCCTCTGGTCCAGTTAGGTTGGTGGCTACCAGTGCCGGCTGAGGCTCCACGGGACAAAAGAGGCGAAGCCATGCCCTGGTATGCTCACACAGGGCTCTGCTGTGGAGGGTTTGGGGTGTGCCTCTTCACAGAGGTGTCACTTCGGGACAGGCATTGCTGGAGCAGCTCAGGTCTGGGGGCCTGACCTCAGGAAGCTGTGCAGGGAGTGGCCTCTGCATGGTGCCCCCAGTGGGAGCAGGCTCATCCATCTAGGCTTTGAGACTGCACAGGTTGGGCAGAGGTATGATGCTCAGGGCACCCTTGCACGTCCACCTCCCAACTGGGACGTCTACCTTTGCACTCACAGCTAACTTGACGGAGTAGGTGAGCAACTCTGGCACTGTACGGCCCTGGCATTCAAGTCCTGAGCTTTGTTTCTGCTGTAGTGCAGAACCTTGCATCAAGCAAGCAAAGAGCTCGCTCAGCTGGTACTGTGTCTCTTTTTCCCACTATCTGTAGGGCATCGTCGCCATGAAATAAAGCCAGCCAATTCCCTGTCCCTGTAAGCCCTGTCCCCTCCATGTTCTTCCAGTGCTTGAATCATCTCATGAGTGCGGTGCTGTCTCAGGTCCACGGGGGGAGCCCCGCAGCAGCTGAGCTGCCACCTGTGCAGGGGACTGTGTGTGCCTCGCATTCCGTGGGACTGGGATTTCCTTGACAGGTGGTGAGTGGTGAGTGAACTTTTCCCCAGACCTCAACTTCCTGCTTGCTCAGTCAAGGCCGCTCCTGGTACTCTCTGTGTCACTTTAGGTCACCAAGAAGCAGAGCTCAGAAGAGATTAGGATACACACGTTAGCTTCCCATGGTAGTCACGACAAAGCACTGCAGGCCATGCTGCTCAGGCTGAGGTGAGAGTGTCCCCAGGCCTGGTGCCCGCTGAGGGCGAGCAGCAGGAAGCTGTGCATGTGCCTCCTCCCCCACCCCTTCACACACTGCCTGTCAGCATCTTCCCAGCATCCTCCCTCTGCACCAGTGTCCCCTCTGTGTAAAGACACAGGCACATTGGTTCAGGGCTCACTCCGGCAGCTCATCTTCACTTGGCTACTTGTGCAAAGACAAGATTTCTAAATAAAGTTGCCTTTGGAGACCCTGGGGTTAGGTGGGGGTTTGTGCATCATTTCACCCATTGCAGTGTGCACGAGAAACCCTGCATCGGCTGGGAGCAGAGCCCCGCATGAGCAGCTTCTGGCTTAAAATCTCTGCTGGGGGCTGGGTTGAAAATAAAAATGAGATGGTGGGGACAGCGCATTGCAGATTTCAAGGGCTTGAGGGAGGAGATTCTGGTGTTCAAGAAATAAGAAGCTAGTGAAAATTCTGGAAATAGAGTGAACTCAGTATCTAAAGAAAAGTAATCCACCTGTGGTTCGGGGCAGTTCTAGCCAGGCACGAGTGCAGGCACTGTCGCCGGCATCCAGATGCATCCTGCTGAAGAAGTTGGGTGGAGGCGGTGACAGTTTTGGAGAACTGCGTGAACAGAGCAGCTTTCTGGGGGACTTCTGAAGGAAAAAAAAATGACAGAATTCAGTGCCTTGTTCCCGAGGATAACAGTGACAGATGAGATAAAAATGACTCCAAGAATTTGCATATGGGAGTGTAGGAAAATTGGTTCCATTAATACAGAGGAAGTCCCAAATTGTTTTATCACAAGAAAATGTGGGAGCAGGCAGAATTTATTGGCTCATATTTAAAAAAGCTGGGAGTGGATCAGGTGCAGGCCGATTCAGGGACTGAGATGTCCTTGGGATGCTGCTCTCTCCTGCCCCTGCTGGCACTTCTCGTTGGCTTCCTCCCCACCCTGAGCAAGAAGTGGTCCATGCTGATACCCCCCGGACTGGTGCTAACCATCTCAGCAAGACCTGTACAGCTGGTCAGGAGATTCACTCTGACTGGGGCAATTTGGACCACATGGCTACCCTTCCTATAACTGATTTCATATTGAGGGAGTTTTGTGCGCTCATTTGGATCAATAGACCGGGAAATCTCAATTAAACCCCACAGATGGAGGGCTGAGGACAGGGTGGTTGCCCACAGGAAAACCAGGAAGTATGGGGTAGACAAGCACAGAGACCCAGAGAGGGAGGAAGTGGAATGGATTATTAGGGAAAGAGGATGGTTTCAGAAGGGTCTTCTGGAGGTGGCTCACAACTGAAACGGTTTTAGAGTAACCGGGCTTTGCTTCTCTGCTTCAGGACTTCTGCTGGAGCCATAGGGCTGAAGACAACAGACAACAAGCACTGCCACAGCTCTGAGAGAGGAGCTAAGCCCAGATGCAGAACTTGCAAGGTACATATGTGAAGGCGGACCGTGGGCTGGCACTGTGGCTCAATAGGCTAATCCTCCACCTTGCGGCGCCGGCACACCGGGTTCTCGTCCCAGTCGGGGCATCGGATTCTGTCCCGGTTGCCCCTCTTCCAGTCCAGCTCTCTGCTGTGGCCAGGGAGTACAGTGGAGGATGGCCCAAGTGCTTGCGCCCTGCACCCCATTGGGAGACCAGGAGAAGCACCTGGCTCCTGCCTTCTGATCAGCGCGGTGCGCCGGTCGCAGCGCGCTGGCCATAGCAGCCATTTGGGGAGTGAACCAACAGAAGGAAGACCTTTCTCCCTGTCTCTCTCTCTCACTGTCCACTCTGCCTGTCAAAAAAAAAAAAAAAAAAAAAAAAAAAAAAAGAAGGCGGACCGTGAAGGGCACAGTGGGTGCATGTGAAGGGCAGCCAGGGAATCGTGGAGTATGAGTGTGATCTGCTGGTTTTCCCCATTTTTCATAGATTGTAGAAGCTCTTCATTTCCAGCTTGTCCAAGCTGAATACAAGAAGGAAGGAGGGAGAGAGGCAGAAAAGAACAAAACCATAAACTCAGGCTAGGCTGTCAGGCACGGACGGGTGTCTTCCAGGAGCTTGCTTAACCTCAAAACCCTGAGGTTCTCGCCACTGGAGTGGGCAACGTGGCCCATGGCCGAGTCTTCGGTGCGTTCCGTGTAGTCCGTCGGAGTTTGAGGGATATGTGAAATGCAGTATTAGCTCCTGCAGCCCAAGAATTCTTGAGGTGGGGCACCGGCTGGAGTTGACGCTGAACCTGGAATGAGGGCTGAGAATGACCACGGACGCTTCCTGTTTTGACTCCTGAGGTGGGGGTGGGGCAGAGAGGGAAGCAGTTCTCTCGGCCAAGTGCATCTTGCAGAGGATGGCTGCAGTGGAGGGACCCAACCCAAGAGGACAGCCTGCCAAGGGGAGAGGGTCCTCCACCAGGACCTGGAATTCCCGCCGGGCAGAGGCAAGAGGGTCAGCGCCTCTTCTGCACTGGGGAATATGTCCTGGGGATCCTTGGAGGGGCTTCGCAAACCCCCAAAAGCCCCTGAGAAAGGGCCCCCTCTACTGGCTGACTGCCGTGAGAGAGCAGCCCAGCCACGGAGTTCATCCCCATCTCTCAGGAAAAATTTTGAGAAGATGTGAAATGTTCATGAGATTAGAGCTCCAGTCTAAACTGGAGGGGACATCTTAACACGGAAACGAAATCATTCTAACATCTGTAACATCTTGCTGTGCCCATGCAAGAACCAGAAGCGTAGACCCCACAGTCCGTGTGTGATGACTGCTGGGAAAAGCACCGTCATTTCCCGTTGGTAACACTACTGCAGCCCAGCGAACACACTAGTTACTGGTACACCAGCCACTGGACGCAGCAGCCACCGAGCACAGCAAGCACATTTCCTTCCGATGGGGGCACCCTCCTCTGTCCCTTCTTATCCAGCAATAATCCCTGGGCCTGCCTGGAACATTTTCTCCCAGAAGCCTTATTTCTCCTTCCTCTTCTTGCATCCTTTGAACTCCTTTGCCGCAGCCACTGCTGCCCAGGGACATCACCAACATGAGCAGTTCCCTTTAGGAGGGTTTTGTCTTGAGGGATTAGCGGTTAAGTTGCCAGGACTCTGTTTCCACAGGGGGAGCAGAGCCTCGGGACTGCAGCTGATTAAATATTTGGGGAGTGGGTGCAGGATCCGAGGCCCCGACCTCAGGAGCAGGGCTAGCAAGGGGAGCCCTGGGCAACAGAGCGCGGGAGGAGGGTCAAGGCCTGACTGTCGCCAGCTCTAATCGGGCTTTCGGTGGGGGAGGGGGCTGCTTGGGCTTTGCAGGAGCTCTTTCTGGGGTGTTTACTGTCTGCTTTTCAGACTGTGGACATAAAACGTAAAGAGAAAGTAAAGAGAAAGAACTCATTTTCCCTCAGGAGTCCAAGGCCAGGCTGCATTCTCCAGGAGCCAGTGGCTGTTTCCATTGATCAGTGGCTGTTCTGAGTGGCTTGGATGCTGTTGATCCCTGCGTGCTGGTCGCCGCAGCCACGGGAAGAGGGAACGCCAGGCCCTGGACTCCGGCCGAGGTCAGCTCCCTTCCTGCTGGCCGAGCCCTCTTCAGCTCTCCCCATCCTGGCTTTCTTCCTCTTCCCCGGAGGCGGCTGCAGCCTGGACAGCTTCTTCCCGCCTGGGTGGTTGGGGGCTTTTCAAAAGCCAGGCCTTATTTCTTGGGAAAACTCGGCTCAGTAGAACATGCAGCTCCTGTGTGTGCCCGGGTCAGCAGCGCAGGTGTCCTGCAGGGTGGCCCTGGAGCCGCCCAACCTGCCCCAGGCCCCCGCGCCTTCCTGCAGGCCTTGCTGGCTGATCCCACATGTGCTTCTGTCCTTTCCCAACCAAGGCCACTGGGGTGGGCGTCACTCCCTCTTTTATTCTTGCCCCTCCTTTAAGCATTTTTCTTTTACTTTTTGTGCAAAAAATAAAATGGAGAAGGCCCAGGGTTGCCATGGCAGTACCATTGCTGCGGGCCTTTCGGTGGATTTGAGCTCTCAACTTTGAAAGAAGGACTGACCTCAAAGGAGCTGGCGGGAGGGAGGGAGGGAGCGAGGAGAAAAGGCAGACCGGGCACAGGCGGCAAAAGGGAGTGCGCAGGGAGAGGCTGGGCAGAACTTAAAATACATTCGCGGTGACATCACTGTCTTTCCCAGGCAGGCCACTGACTCGGGAGGCCCGGCGTCCATTCAGGGCCCCAAAGCCGGCTCTCCAGGGCCCGGGAGCCATCTCTCTCTTCCTGAATGCCTTTTTTGTTGGGACACAGTGGGCTGTTTCTGAGGGCCTGCTTAAATGACTGAGTAATTCGCTGCTGTTGCCAGGAAGTCTGAGCCACTTGTGAGCTAACAATGGTGAACTTTATCTCTCATCCCATGCTGGAAGCCCCAGCTGTAGGTCTCGAATTTTAATACGGGCTTTACTCCTGCCTCCGAGGTTATGGTAATATTTTATCCATCCTTTTGCATTAAGTCCCAGGCATGGCTGCGTTTGAGAGCCCAGCCAGTGCTGAGCATTGAGGTAGGTCTCGGGGTGCGGGTGTGTGTGTGCCGGGGGGAGATGGCAGCGAAGAGGAATTAGAGGAAGGAGGGCAAAAATGTGGTCTCCCTCTTAGCTGGGCGGTCTGCCCTTTAACAGGTGGGGCTCTAAACTGACCTGCAGCAAAGAAGAGAAATATTGCATTCGGACACCAACATCTCTGGACCAGAAAGGTTACGTTAGGAAGTTTTTCCGTGTTGCAAGCACTCTTCTCTCTCTCCATTGCAGCCAGAGCCGAGGATGTGCTCAGAGGCAGGGTGAGGCCGGGGATCCTCACTCGCCTCGCTCCAGGCAGGTGCCTGCATTCACTGTTAACTGATTTCCTACCGCAGGGAGCCTAACACCTTCTTCAGTGAGGGCTCTTAGCCACTTCAGGGTCTGAAGTAACTGTAAGCTCTCTGCCCCGTGAACAGGGACAGAAACATGGATCACAGCCTACAGAACTGTTGTACAAAAAGAGAAAACAGGAATCAATGGTTAGAAACTGATAAAAATTCCCTGAAAAAAAAAATCAACAACCGAAGAGTAGCAGCTGAAATGGAATTAAATAACTCAAGCAAACATCGCAAATACCTTAGATTAAAAGTGTAAAAAAATAAAAGTAGAAGCGAGAAACACAACCCACAAGAAAAAACCAAGAGTTAATGGGGCAAAAGGAAAAAAGAAGAAAACACAGGAGATGTGAAAGCTAAGTTGCAAGGATGCCAAAGAAGCACAGATTCAATGAGAAATTCAGTAAAGACCATCAAAACATGAAGGGGATCACCAAGGATATTAAGATAGAAAAAGAAAATTGGAGCCCGCGTTGTGGCATAGCTGGTAAAGCCATTGCCTGCAGCGCCGGCATCCCATGTGGGTGCTGGTTCGAGTCCCGGCTGCTCCACTTCCAATCCAGCTCTCTGCTATGGCCCGGAAAAGCAGTGGAAGATGGCCCAAGTGTTTGGGCCCTGCACCTGTGTGGGAGACCTGAAAGAAGCTCCTGGCTCCTGGCTTTGGATCGGCACAGCTCTGGCTATTGCAGCCAACTGGGGAGTGAACCAGCAGATGGAAGACTTCTCTCTCTCTCTCTCTCTCTCTCTCTCTCTCTCTCTCTCTTTCTCTCTCTCTTTGCCTCTGCCTCTCTCTTTGTGTAACTAGGCCTTTCAAATAAATAAATAAATCTTTAAAAAGAAAAAGAAACAAAGAGAGTGAGAGAGAGGAATGACAGAAACATTAGAGAAGAAAGACGCCACAGATGTGTTGTGTGAACTCGTGTGTTCCTGCTTCACGAGGTGGTCGCGCCCAGGCACTCGGTCACACGGGATCCTAGCACTGTTGGTATTTTCAGATGTGGCTGTCATCTGCAGTCAACCCATTTGAAGGAAGGAACAGGACTCTGGTACTGTGGGTGGGCCTCCTCGAACCTGTTGGAAGACTAAGGGAAACTCAAGATTCCCCATCAAAGAGGAAATGTCACGTGTTCTCAGATCTGTGGTAGCTAATGTGCACAGTACAAAAAGTGAACCCGTAAGAGTGAAACTTTCACCTCATGACTTGATGGTTGCTTATGGCCCTTGTGTATACTCCTGTGGAATGGAGGACTTTCTACTTTTCCTTGTTGACCACTGTATTTAGTGCCATATTAAGCCTGAAGTAAACTGAAAGTATGTTATCACAAAAATTAAAAGAAAAACAAAGAAAGGAAGGAAGGAGGAGGGGAGGGAAGTTTTGTGTTCTTAGAATTGTGTCTATGAAACATATAAAATCTGTTTTCCTTATATTCACTGAATATACCAATGTGTGATACAATTTCTTAAAATAAATCTCTAAATATCCTGTAGGTTCATCATGACCATGTGTGGCTGTGTATCAGAATTCAGACAGTTTAATATTAGGAAACCGTCTTAACATATTTTTCTATAACTTAGACCAAGCAGAAAAGTCACATGACTCTCCAGAGGTACTGGAGCCTCTGACAAAATATAAGTCCATTCTTTATAAAATCTTTTGAAAACAGGAATGAAAATGCTTAACATAATACAAACATATTCAGAAAAACAATTATGAGCAATTTTGAAAATAGGATTGGCATGTTTACATCCAACTTTGCAGCATATTATAATCATTCTTAGCTGGGCAACACTCGAAACACTTCTCCTAAGGTCAGAGATAAGACAAGGCTTCCTCTTGCCTTCACTATTTTTTTTTACATTTTTCGTAACCATTGGCCAATGTAATTAGATGAGAAAGGAATTAAAAGCGGAAGAATCAGAGAGAAAGAAATAAACTCTCCTTTGTAGGGACATGATAAAATACCCAGAGAACCGCAGAGAATTAATGATAAAACTAACTTAACTGAAAAATTTAGTAGGATATCAAATTAACATGTAAAAATCAATAGTCTTTAAGTATACAAAACAATTAAAAGTATAAAAATGAGAACATTCCAGTTACAATAACAATTAAAAAATAAATACATAGGAGTAAACCTAAGAAGAATTTCTTAAAACCTATCTCAATAAAACTATAAAACAGAAATATGCACTAGAAGATGGAGATGTGGCTGCAACCTCAAAATGACAATTCTGTCCGTGTTAATTTCTAAATGTAGTGCACCAGTCAGCTACAAAAATACTCACACACAGTCACAATCTTTCTTTTTTTTTTAAACTTTTATTTAATGAATATAAATTTCCAAAGTACAGCTTATGGATTACAATGGATTCCCTCACATACCGTCCCTCCCACCCGCAACCCTCCCCTTTCCCACTCCCTCTCCCCTTCCATTCACATCAAGATTCATTTTCCATTCTCTTTATATACAGAAGATCAGTTTAGCATACATTAAGTAAAGATTTCAACAGTTTGCTCCCACACAGAAACATAAAGTGAAAAATACTGTTTGAGTACTAGTTATAGCATTAAATCTCAATGTACAGCACACTAAGGACAGAGATCCTACATGAGGAGTAAGTGCACAGTGACTCCTGTTGTTGACTTAACAAATTGACACTCTTGTTTATGGCATCAGTAATCACTAGGCTCTTGTCATGAGCTGCCAAGGCTATGGAAGCCCCCTGAGTTCACCGACTCTGATCATATTTAGACAAGGCCATGGTCAAAATGGAAGTTCTCTCCTCCCTTCAGAGAAAGGTACCTCCTTCTTTGATGACCCGTTCTTTCCACTGGGATCTCACTCACAGAGATCTTTCATTTAGGTTTTTTTTTTTTCCCCAGTGTCTTGGCTTTCCATGCCTGAAATACTCTCATGGGCTTTTCAGCTGGATCCGCATGCCTTAAGGGCTGATTCTGAGGCCAGGGTTCTGTTTAGGACATCTGCCATTCTATGGGTCTGCTGTGTATCTCACTTCCCATGTTGGATCGTTCTCTCCCTTTTTTATTCTATCAGCTAGTATTTGCAGACACTATTCTTGTTTATGTGATCCCTTTGGTTCTTAGGCCTATCATTATGATCAATTGTGAACAGAAATTGATCACTGGGACTAGTGCGATGGCATTGGTACATGCCACCTTGATGGGATTGAATTGGAATCCCCTGGTATGTTTCTAACTCTACCATTTGAGGTAAGTCAGCTTGAACATGTCCCAAATTGTACATCTCTTCCCTCTCTTATTCCCACTCTTATATTTAACAGCGATCTCTTTTCAGTTAAGTTTCAGCACTTAAGAAGAATTGTGTATTGACTACAGTGTTCAACCAAAAGTATTAAGTAGAACAAACAAACAAAAAAAATACTAAGAGGGATAACATATTAAGTTGCTCATCAACAGTCAGGGTGAGGGCTGATCAAGTCACCATTTCTCATAGTGTTCATTTCACTTTAACAGGTTTCCTTTTTGGTGCTCAGTTAGTTGTCACCGATCAGGGAGAACATATGGTATTTGTCCCTTTGAGATTGGCTTATTTCACTCAGCATAATGTTTTCCAAATTCCTAACAGGGATCACTTTTCAGTTAAAATTTAAACACCTAAGAATAATTGTGTGTTAATTACAGAGTTCAACCAATGGTACTAGAACAAAAAAAAATAAAAATAAATAAATACTAAAATGGATAAATCTTTCTTCATCAAGATGGCCAGGCTGACACTAAAGTTCATGGGAAACACTGAAAAGAAGATAGTGATACATATTAAAATATACTGTAAAGTACAATACTATAAATCAAATAGCCTGAACAATTTTATGAGAGGACAAATAAATGGAATAGAACACAGGGCCAAGAAAGAGACTCAACTGTGGGTTAGAAATCAAGTTTCACATGAATATGGTATATCCGTCCCTGGGTGCAAAGGTAGAAGTTTTAACAGCTATAACTTCATAGTCAGTGGGAAGAAGACGTTAGATCCCTTTCTGTAGTGCAAGTGCAGAAGACTTGCACCCAAAAGTCAAAATTCAAATGCAATAAATGAAAACACTGATGTGTGCTTACATGGCATTAAGCACCATATTTAAGACCAAAAAGGAACAAAAAAGTGGGAAAAAACACAGGTGAAAAGCAAGATATCTAATGTGCAAGGAATTTTACATACTGGAGGAAACAAGAGAAAGGGAATTACAAATCATTCTTCAGTAGAAGATTCTCAAAAGAGATGCAAGAACTGCTATTTATATAAAGAGATGTTTAACTTAACTCATAATAAGAGAAATACACATTAAAACTACACAGAGGGGGCCACACTGTTGCGTGGTAGGCTAAGCCTCCACCTCCAGTGCCGGGATCCCATATAGGCACCGGTCTGTGTCCTGGCTGCTCCTCTTTGGATGGTGCTCTCTGCTTATGGCTTGGGAAAGCAGTGGAAGATGGCCTAAGTGCTTTGGCCCCTGAATCCATGTGAGAGACCCGGAAGGAGCTCCTGGCTTTGGATTGGCCCAGCTCCAGCCTTTGTAGCCATTTGGGGAGTAAACCAGCGAATGGAAGATCTTTCTCTCTGAATCTCCTGTTTGTAACTCTGCCTCTCAAATAACTAAATAAAATCTTTTTTTAAAAAAATTTAAAACTACACAGAGACATCATTCCTTACCCAGCCAATTGAATAAAATGTGAACATTTAGGATGTGCTGTTGGCTAAGCTATCTGGTAGCAGGTGTTGTTGGTGAGAATTCACAATGGTACATGGGCTGGCGTTTGGCACGGTGGTTAAGCTATCACTTGGGACGCATGCATCCCATACTGCAGGGCCTGGGTTCAAGTCTTGGCTCTGCTTCCAGTTCCAGGATCCTGTTTGTTAATATGCCCCCTGGGAAATGCTGATGATTCTTGGCTCCTGGCTTCAACCAGACCCAGTCCCAGCAGCAGTAGCTATTTGGGCATCAAACCAGTAGGTGAACAATCCCTCTGTGTCTTTCAAATAAAAATAAAAAACCAAAATGGTACACTCTTTTGGATGGGGAATTTGGCAATTTCCAACCAACCACATAAGCATTTTATTCTTGAACTCCAAACTCCCACTTCTAGAAATTACTTTGAAGATCAATCACCAATCATACCCAATAAAGGCATATGGTTATTTACTACAGCAATATTTATAACTAAAATATTAGCTACTCCTAAATGTCGGTACAGAAGAGATTAACTTTACCAATAATGGTAGATGTACTTGACAGGGTGTCATGAAGCTAGAAAGAGAATGAGACAGAGCTGTCAGTGAGAACAAGGGATGACTTCTGGGATCTATTGTAAAGGGGAAAAATCAAGCAGAAAAAGAGCAGAAAATAATAAAATATGCACATCTGCTTATCATTTAGCTATTAAAATGGTGTGGTGTTGTGGCATTGTGGGTAAAGCTGTTGCCAGCAACTCTGCCATCCTATATGGGCACCGGTTCATGTCACAGCTGCTTCACTTTTGATGCAGCTCCCTGCTAATGGCCTCGGAAAGCACAGGATGGTGCAAGTGCTTGGGCCCTGCCACCCGATGTGGGAAACCTGATTGAAGCTCCTGGCTCCTGGCTTCAGCCTGGCTCAGTCCTGGTAATTGCAGTCACCTGGGGAGTGAACCAGTGGATAGAAGATCTCCTCTCTCTCTCTCCCTCTCTCTCTCTCCCTATCTCTATATAACTCTGACTTTCAAATAAATAAATACATCTTTCTTTTTTAAGATTTATTTGAAAGGCAGAGGTACAGAGAGGCAGATAGAGAGAAAGAGGTCTTCCATTGGCTGGTTCACTCCCCAGTTGGCTGCAATGGCTGGAACTGAGCCGATCTGAAGCCAGGAGCCAGGAGCTTCTTACAGGTCTCCCATGCCGGTGCAGGGGTCCAAATACTTGGGCCATCTTCTACTGCTTTCCCAGGCCACAGCAGAGAGCTGGATGGGGAAAGGAGCAGCTAGGACTCGAACCGGTGCCCATATGAGATGCCGGCACTGCAGATAGCAACTTTACCTGCTAAGCCATAGCACTGGCCCCAGGATAGCCAATTTTGAAAACGTTTTAGATCTGCTATAAGGTTGACCAAGTAAGTTATTGGATTGATGTAGGAAATCATGATTAAAAGTGAAGAATATATATACATATATATTCTAAAATATTATACATTATATTATATATTATATATATATATTATATATGAGAGGCCTTCTAAAGTTCATGGAAAAGGTGTGTGATGAAAAAAATATTCATGGATTTGAAAATTTTTCACACACAAACATGTAATTCCATTTTTTCCTCCAAGCTTTTTGCAGTGCCCTTGTGTGCATGTGTTCCTGTATTCTTCTCCCTCCATCCCTCCCTCCCTCCCTCATCTGTCTCTCTATTTACCTATAGCTTGATGGTCCTGCTGCCAAAGCTGTCTAGGAGAATGATAAATTCATTTAAGTCTATTGCCTGGGAGTGCAGCAGTCCTGGCACTCTCTCTGCCTCTTGCCTTAAGAAATGCATTGATTCAGATGTGCATTTGGTGCTTGGCTTGCTTGCTTTCAGTTTCAGAGTGCCTGGGTCAAGTCCTCAGCACCCTGCTCCCAATCCAGCTTCCTGCGAATGCGCACCTAAGGAGGCAGCAGTCGATGGCGCCAGCACGTGGGGCCCTGCCATCCATGCTGGAGATCTGGGTTGAGGTCTTCTGTGGAGTAAAGCAGCAGATGGAAGCTGTCTCTCCATATTGCTCTCTGTCTCTCTGCCTTTCCAATAAAAAAATTTGGATTTTTTTTATGGATCCTTATTCATGTTTCAGTTGAAGTCTTCATCGGTTGGTGTATTTTTAGGATCTTGCATTTTCGGGGGTGGACTTTCTCATCCTGCGCTTTCTGGAATGCCGGGGAGGATTATCTGTTCCTGATAAGTTAACATTAGCGAAGGCTTCCCATCTCCAGCTCTCTGACCCTTCAGTGGAGTAGAACGAAACAGCAACAGAGTCCCTTTTCCCAGGAGCACTGAAGATCCTCAACAGCGGAGAGGTGCTGAGCACAGCCCTTCCTCCTCGCACGGGGCTGGGCTCAGCCCAGCAGGGACAGTGAGAACAGCCGTGCTCCGAGGGACGCACTTTCAGTCTAACTGCGAATTGATCGAGATCTATCTTCCTTAATGGTTAAATCAACTTTAGAAATCCACAGGAATGAGAACCTGGAGCCCACGGCTCTGCACACTCCCCGTGGAACTTCAGAGCAGATTGTCTGCTTGAGACTAAGGCAGGGTTAAACTTGCACATCCCTGCAGGACGAACAGCATTAACTGACGCAATCCCTGCTCATAAAAACAGACTGATGGGTAATAAACGAAGGGGGAATCCTTTGTGTTTTGTCCTCCATCCCTTGACACGCAGTGCCAGCTCTGACACTAGTGTGCACGTGAATACAGCACATGGGTGTTGGTGGCCTGTGCTCAGTGGTACACAACCCACAGGCAGCTGGAACCACAGCCAGAGCTTCAGCAGACCCTGAAGTCACATGCTGGTTCTGGACTTTGCTTGCAGGATTTCTGCTTCTAAATTAGGCCCTTACCTAATAGGGAGATGCAAATCATTTCTCAGTTTGAAATCCTGGTCACGCGTATAGAACACCACGAAGGAAGCCTCAGACACCACAAGCTGCCGGATGACAGCAGTGCCTATGTCATCATCCTCTAGAATACGCTGGTGCTTTGTTATTGTCGGTGTTAAAGCCAGCCAGACCATGACGTTTGTCTTGGAGATTGCCTGCGCCAATAGGAATAATCGCATTTATGCTCACTGACTTAATGGCAAGGGAAGCCTTCAGAATGGAATGGAATAAAAATGCAAAGCTTACCGTCTGTGCCAAGAAACACATTTGTATGTCTCATGGGAGGGCTTATTAAGAGGGGTGGGGGCGGATAACCAAAAAGCCTTGCATTTGGTGGTTTGTGGCCAAAAGGTAGCATGCTTGATCTTGTGCTAATTTACACTTTGTTTTTCCCATCTTAGAGTTCTGTTCCCTGTTATCAGTATTCCTGTTTACTTCCTTTCTCCGTATTTTAAGAATTCCTGTCTTTCTCGTTTTATCATTTTAAGAGCTTGGGTGATTGTTTCTTTTGCTGTTTTTCTTTCTGCTTTTGAATCCACTTACAGAAACTGAGTTCTTAATAACATCCATTCTAATCATCCAGTTCTGCGTCTTCACTCTGCCTTTGTCCTGGGAAAAATCTTTCTTCATGATTCCTGTCACTTTAAAGTTGCAATAAGTAAGAGTACCAGTGTGTATGTACGTACACACAGACACATATACCCCCATACACCTCCTACACACACATGTACACACTCATGTATAGGTAATCTCGGTGAATCTCAAATGAAATGGTATGGTAAAATGGCCAACAGATATTCCTGGAAGAAGAAAGAACAGATTGGTACAGGACGTGGGGTGTGCTACACTGCGAAGTTATCTTCAAGAGTTGATGTAGGAGGCTCTAGGAAGTGAACGGAAGAAGCAGAGGAGACTCACAGATTGCTTGAAATGATATAAATTCACATGAATGCAGATGCAAAATACCTGCTATTTTACCATCACCCAGTATTTAGGATAAATTCAGAGCCTCAGGAGAGTTTCAGTACATCAAGAAATGTTCTGGTCAACTCTGAAAGTGACATTGTCAGTGCACAAGACCGCGGGGAGTTGGGAAGTGAATCACTGGGCCACAGCCTCAGGGAGTGTAGGGCAGTGTGGCCCCATTGTGCACTGAGCCGAGTTCACGAGAGTCCTTGGTTTGAACTTGGTCGTGTGTCCATCCGTTAACCAGATAAGGTTGCTCAGCAGCCACGTGTTGCTGTCTAGTCTGTGCCAAGCATTTTGTGACAGTGGACTTGGGAAGGTGGCAGATTTAAAGAGCTGCAAGAAGAGGACAAGATACTGCTTGATGATGTATTGGACATGGGAGTGGAGAAGAGCCAGGCTTTGGGATGACAGGCTCACCACTTAGATAAATAAGTGGATGATGGAGCTGGGCAACAACAGAGCAGGGAGAGAATGAACTTGGTTTTGAGCCTACCAAGTGTGAGATGAAGTGGGCCTTTTTAATGGAAAATTCTACCAGGCATTTGGATATCCAAGGCTGAAGCTCCACGCAGAGCAAATAAGCAGGAATGAAAGCCAAAGAGGGCTGTAGACACCTCCAAAAGCAAGAGGAGAAATGGCTCCTGGGAGCCCTGCTCCCTGTCTGCAGGAAAACAACCAAGGGGTGTGAGAGGTAGCTCTATGCGTGGAGCTAGGGCCACAAAGCCGCAGGTGAACCAAGAGAGCTTGGTGTTCCAGAAGATGTGGGAAGAAAGCACCCAAGAGCAAAGACAAAGGCAGCTGTGCAGCCGTGGCAGGGGCCAGTGAAGGACTTGGCTGTCAGAGACGCTCTTGTCACAGAGATGGGGCTTGGGGTGCAGCAGGTTGACACAGTACAATTCCTGGACTTGGCAAGCTTGCCTGACAAACAGCTGAAAACTATAGCCAAGAGATACTGTCTTAATTAGAGAGGGATGTGGAACCAAAGGAAACTGGCTTGCTTGTTTTGTTACTGTTTTTGGTTTTTGTGTTAGTGAAAGGGTATTGTGACACAATGGCTTTAGCCATCACTTGGATGCCTGCATCCCATATCACAGTGCTGGGGTTCAAGTTCACAGCTGCTCGGCTTCTGATCCAGCTCCCTGCTAATGTGCTGGGAGGCAGCAGATCATGGCCCAAGTATTTGGGTTCCTGCCAACCGTGTGCAAGACCAGACAAGGATGGAGCTCTTGGCTCCTGGCTTTGACCTGGCCCAGTCCTGGTTATAGTGGGCATTTGGAGACTGAACCTCTAAATGGGAGATCTCTCTCTCTCTCTCTCCCTCTCTCTCTCTTCCTTTTAGATAAATAAACAATTGAAACTTTAAAAGGGGGGGATCAAATCTTTCTGCTGGGATCAAAGCTCCTGAAGAGGGTTCATTGGCTCCCCCCAACTCCCACCTACATCTCCTCCTCACCTATGGTGCCCCATGCACAGCAGTGGTCAGCAAGGGTTTGCTGAGTGCACAGGTGCATGATGGACAGGGGACCATGGTGCATCGATCACTGTCCTAAGCTGGAGACTCCAGGTCTCTCTCACCCTGAATTAGTCCCAGCAGTCTGTGGTGAAGCCTGCAGGTGTGTTGTGCACAGGAAACCCTTGGAGTGCTCTCTGGTCCTGTCTGCAGCCAGGCATTTAGGAGCCTGCTCTTTGAATAACGGAAGCTCCGTGCTCACTCTCTAAGGAAGTTCCTGCCAGTAGAATGTTAACTTCTTTTATAGATATTTTCCTGTTTCATATCCACCGTATTTGCATAATGTCCTATATTGATCAGCTCCCTCCCTCCTTGCTTAAACCAAACTTAGCTTCACTAACCTCTGATCCCTTGCCCTCCACGACTTCATTAAAGAGAGAAAAGTTGGCAAATGCCACCCTGGACGTCTGAGAACAGTGGTGAGTGCCTTCCACTCCCCGCAGCCATCCATGGGGCTCTGTGCGTGCCAGGAGCGGATCTGCTCTCAGATGGTGTGGAATGACTTTGCAGCCCTTACAGGTGCAAATTCCATACACAGCCAGTGGTTCACACATTTGCAGGGGCTCTGTGGACGGACTGCAGGAAATCTGCACTTGGAAGCTCAGGCCTGCATTTCCCAGCAACTTCTAAGGCCAGTCCTGGGCTCCATGCTGGGCCCGAGCGTCCCACCCTGCAACTCTAGGAATCTTTCTCTGGCAGGCTTCCTGATGCTTCCTGCACACTTCCTGCCCCTCAACAGGAAGTTCTGCAAGGGCCCTGTCCTTGGGTTTCTCCAGGGCTTCCACTGTCGCCAGCAGAAGGAAATGCTTTTCTGCACAGCAGTGGGAAAGTGCACCACAGGAAACGAGCCCAGCCAACAGTAATCCCCCCAATACATGTGTGCACACGTGCACAGACACATACAGCAGACATACATGCACACACACACACACAAGGCATGGGGTACTTTGCAGTTTCAGCACACCCAGCTTTAATGACCCAAAATAAAACCAGAATGACTTGGCCTGTGAGGACAGTATGATGTAAGAATATAGGCTATTTGAGTCATGCTTCTATAATTTAGCTGAGTGCTTTCGGACACGTTATTTAAACTTTCTGAATCCCAGAGGCCTCATATATTTAATGGAGATGTCTAATGGTTGTTGAGGGGATTAAGTGAGATAACTCATGTTAAAAGCTTGGCTCAGTGGCTGGCACACAGCAACATGCCCATCATCCCAAACAGCCATTACTGATTACCCTCCTTTGCCTATGGAAGACACTGCGCTGGAAGAGTATGAAAGATTCATCGTGGATATATAAAGGGCCATAGAGAGAACCACAGACAACAGAACCCTTGTTGAGCTACTGCTCTACCCTGTGCACTAGGGACTGCAATGGATCATATCAGTAATAGTTTGCTTCAACCAGCCTATTTTTAGCACCTTCAGTGTAGAACCGGCACGCCATTGTGATAGAATTGAGCAAAGGATTCTTTCTCCCCACTATCCAAATATAAGACATTTGATCTGTTTCTTTACAATAGAAACATTGGGGCTTTAAGTTGTGTTTTTTGACTTTGATCTAGATGCCTGCCACTGTGTAGACAGAGACTCCCAACTCCTCGAAGAATGAAAAACAAGGCCAACAGCTTAGATGGGGAGCAATGCTGTGTTTGTCTGGTGTCTGAGATAAGGACACTAATCCAAAGTCCAAGCCCAAGGGAATGAGCGCCAACTCACTTTGTAGAGGAGGCTGGGTCTGTGTCTGTGCTCACCGAGGCTGCTGCAGCCGAGGCTGTTCTGTGAGTGAGCTCAGCTTGAGGACGGCAGCCACGGATCCTTATCTTCAGCCAGGGTCACGCCCTCAAGAATATCAGCAGCAAGGACAGCCGATGTGGAGCAAGAACCTTGACCTCACAGCTGAGGGTGAAGGACTGTGGGCACACATGGGTAAAAATGACCACTTGCAGGCCTGTTTACTCGCGTGCCTGCATGCCCTGCAGATGTGGCCAGCATTTGTTGCTAAACCAGGGTAATAAGGAATGGAGGTGAGTGTTCCCTATCGTTTTCATCTCCTTCTCTTTCCATTTCCTCTCTCCCCCACCCCCATTTTTAAAGCTCTAAATGACAGCCAGGCATTAAAAGCCGACTTGAGCCTCACTGGGATGATCTGCAAAAGTCACTCCCCAGGAGACTGTGAGCACAGCTGCCCACTGATAACGGCACTTGCAGATGCTGCACAGCGCGTCATTCGAACGGACACCGAGTCTGAAAGCTGCCCCTGGGTAAGAGCAATGCAAAAACAGAATCAAAGAGTGATATTTCATAGACTCACACTGAGAACCCTACAGGAGAGCTAGGAGACAGTGCCCATGAAAGCGAAGCAAGAATAAGGTTTTGGCCAGCGTGGATGCAAAGCAATTCAGTGTGTAAAGACTGAGAACAGGGGCTGGCACTGGGGCTCAGTGCATTAAGCCACCATTGAGATGCCAGCATCCTATATGAGCACCAGTTGGAGTCCCAGTTGCTCCACTTTTGATCCAGCTTCCTGCTAATGCACTTGGGAAAGCAGCAGATGATGGCTCAAGTACCTGGGCCCCTGCCACTCATGTAGAGTCAAGGATAGAGTTCCAGGTTCCTGGCTTCATCTTCAATGAACCTTGGTTGTTGCAGGTATTTGGGAAACAAACCAGGGGATGGAAGATCTCTCTTCCTCTCTCTGAATCTCCCTATCTCTCTGTGACTCTGTCTTTCAAATAAATAATTTTTTAGAATGTTTTATTTATTTATTTGAAAGGGGAGAGTTACAGACAGTGAGAGGGAGAGTCAGAGAAAAAGGTCTTCCATCCTTTGGTTCTCTTCCCAAATGCCTGCAACGGCCGGAGCTGTGCTGATCCAAAGCCAGGAACCAGGTGCTTCTTCCTGATCTCCCATGCAGGTGCAGGGGCCGAAGCACTTGGTCCATCCTCCACTGCTTTCCCAGGCAACAGCAGAGAGCTGGATTCAAAGAGGAGCAGCTGAGACTAGAACCAGCGTCCATATAGGATGCCGGCACTGCAGGCGGAAGATTAACCTACTGGCCACAGCGCTGGCCCCCAAATAAATAATTTCTTCAAAGGCTTGGAACAGTGGGCTCCTGAGTAGTTGGGTGGGTGTGGCTGCAGGTGGCAAGTAGTGCCTCCCTGCAAATGCTGGACGGTCTGCACCAAGTGCTGGAAACAGTGCTGGGAGTCAGCTTTTTGGGTCCTTCCCTCCCTCCCATCCCCCACCTCATCTCTGAGGCTTTGTCAGTGATGGAGTTCTTTTAACCCACATGATTGGTTGTCTCTCTGGAATGCTTAATTTCTATCAGGTTACACTGTTGCTTTCACATACATTGTTCAGAGTCAATGTTGAAAGGAAACAACAATTGGGAATCTTCATTAGCCTCACTGCAGGGTGTGTTGGGGTACTACGAACACATGGTCTTTCTTCTTTTAAGATTTATTTATTTGAAAGGCAGAATTACAGAGGAGGAGAAAGAGAGAGAGAGTCCACCCACTGGTTTACTCCCCATATGGCTGCAAAAGCCAGGGCTGGACCAGGGCGAAGCCAGGAGCCTGGAACTCCATCTGAATCTCCCACGGGGTGGCCGGCCTCAAGCACTTCAGCCATCTTCTGCTGCTTTTGGCAGGGAGCTGGATCAGAAGTGGAGCAGCCGGGACTTGAACCAGTGTCCATATGGCAGCAGTTAAACCTGGTATGTCACAATGCCTGCCCCCACAAGCATTCTTGTGCATTTGAGACAGTCTCTTGTCCTAACCGTCTACTGGACTGTGAGCATACTGTGTGCATATTTATATTTCTGAACATGCCTGTGTTTCTACATGTGTGTTAATTTCACAGATTGCCTCATTTGTATGTGTTTCCTTTATCCATGCAGTGTTTATAACCCGCAAATGTACATGTATATACCCAAAATATGAGCCAGTTCTGCTTCAGCTGGAAAGTGAGGTGCTCACCTGCAGTCCTGCATTCATCCTCATGCTTCCCTGGCCCTGGGGGACACCTGCGTGCAGACCACCCACAGCACAGCCGGCTGCACCCTTACCCTCCAGCTCCCCACAGAGCTGGCACGCTCTTTCAGAAAACGGCCGACCATGAACTGCCTTTGCTTTAAATTCTTCAGTGAGAGGAAACCTACGGATTAAAAGAGACTTCAGCAAAATGCCAGTTGGTTGCAAAATGAACCTGGTCTGAACAAACTTAAGCAAAATTTATACACACATTCAACCTTTAAACACAACATGGTATTTGATCGTGCTCATCTGATGCTCTCTCAGTGTTCAGGTGTGATTCTGGCTGCATTATTTATGGAGGAAATACAACAACAGCTGGAGTTTGCACTAAAATCTAGGCAGGATGGGGAGGAAAGCGCGGAGCTTGGGTGAAACAAGGGTGGCCGTGGGTTACCGAGGGCTGGAGCCGGATGACATCTGTGTGAGGTTCGTCATTCTCTTCTCTACACTTCAGAGCGTGTTTAAAAACCTGCTGCTCTCTTAAAACAGCTCCGTTGGCTCACCAGTGCACTGTGGATACAGCCAAGGCCTGCTGGCTTCTCTAGCCACATCCCGGGGCTCTCAGAGTGCCCAACGGCCAGCACTTTGGCCTCTTGGGTTCTTTCCTGATTCTGGGGCATGGCACCTGCTCTCGCATCACCCATGGATGCTCCAGATCAGCAGGCACTGAGGCCTCTGATCCCAAATCAGCCCTCGAGAGAGTCTTCCACTGGCAGTCACCTCGGAGTGCCCTCCCCATGTACGGCTTTGTTTTTTAGACTATGACAAAATTCC
Source organism: Oryctolagus cuniculus (assembly GCF_051225735.1). Lineage (NCBI taxonomy): Eukaryota > Metazoa > Chordata > Mammalia > Lagomorpha > Leporidae > Oryctolagus > Oryctolagus cuniculus. The sequence continues at coordinate 4,640,604 of NC_142871.1, read as the reverse complement.
AGCAGCAGACGACGGCTTCCAGAAAGCTGGGGCCACTCGGCTTTCCCCTCCTTTACCCCCGGGCCCAGCTTAGAGTCTGGTGCATGGTAGAACTCACCAAATATTTGTTGAATAAATAAATAAATGTTATAATCCACAGTGACAGAGAGAAGTCCATTCCCATGTGTGGCAGGCAAACCTTTCCTTTTTTTTTTTTTTTCTATTTTCAAAACTGGACTGATAAGAACAGGAGGAAATGATCAGTTAGTTATTTTCTTATTCTCTTTCTGTCTCCTTCTTGGGTCTCTCTCTGAAAATTACAACGGGAGAAATAATAAGAGTTCTAAATGTGCACTATTTGCCCCAAGGACATGCTCCTATTAGCAGCAATACTGTAGAAAGGAGAGAAATGGAGAAAAAAATTTTCCAGAAACAAAATAAACAAAAACCCAAGCACTCTCCTTTTCTCCCTTCTCGACTCTCTGCACACGGCTCCGGTGTGAACGCGATTCAAAAGCTCCAATCCAGTTGCCAGTAAACCGACACTTTGTCGGGAAATAGACCTTGAATAATGAAAATAGCCTTTCCTGCTTCCAACCTCAGAAGCGTTTCAAGATTTTTCTCTTTTTCTCCCAACTCCACAGTCCTCTGCCTCCTCCCCCGGTGGCCTCTCTGTATTGATACAGGGCAGTTGCTTTTGATGTCCTACAAAATACCATTGAAAATGGAACACACGTCATCGAAACTTCATGCCTCCTCTGTCAAAAGCAACAGAAGCATTTTGCCTGAGGGACAGGGCCCCGGAAGCCAGCGGGTTAAACTCATTTTCAATTTGCCCACAGATGGGTGCACCCAGTTTTTCCTTTATCTGAGAAGCCTACATCCATAGGACTGCAATAACAAATATTCAGGAAGCTGCCTTCACTGTGAAATTTAACAAAGGGAATTAGCCACAGTATGTGAACAGTGACTTTAAATAGCAGGAGTGACAAAGAATAGTGGCTGATAAAAGAAAACTAGTAATTACAATATTAGTACCCTTTCCACATTAACTTTCTAAACTACATTAAAAGGTTGCTCACAATCCCACCTGTCCTTTCTCCCAGTAAAATAGTGCACAATAAAATATAATAGAGACAGATTGCTTTTTCTGGATCATTTTTGCCAACGAACGAAAGCAGTGTAAAATATTCTTACACACAGTGCAATTTCTAATTGTAAAAATTACTTAAAATATTTTTAAGGCTTAAAAAATATTTTTAGAGAGACTTTCATCACAGCAGCCTTAGGAGAGGTAGAGTAACAGAGCTCATTTTATTTCCCGAGCCCTCATCCAAGAGGGGCTGATTGTAGCTTTTCTCTTTAATATTTAATCTAAACTTTGTTAATTTTTTTTTAAATTAAAAAGCTTCTGCATCTAACTCATGCTCACCTCCAGTATTGTTGGAAAGCATGGCTCATGTGATGTAAGGCCACATAGAAGACTGAATTATCTGGGGCTTTCTTTACTATCATTTTAGTTCAATTTTTCTTTTTGGGTTTAAAACGCATTGATCTGAAACAAGCACTTGCTCAATAGCTGTCCCCAGCGCAAGGACACTGCAGAGGGCCAGCTGGGCGGCAGAAGACCAGGCCCTCCTCACTGCCTTTGCAGACTCAGCTGAGGAGGGTGTAGGGCAGGACGGTGCCCCCAGTGTCTTCCATCTCCGCAGCTCCCAGCATGAGATGCTCTGAGCCTCTCTCCGTTAGTCCCTGCCCACCTGAGGAACACTCCTTCTCAGCCAGATGTTGTCAGGTCACCTGCAGTGACGTGTCCTAGTGTACCCAGTGGAAGGAAGATCGGTGACACGGGTGCTGAGAAAATTCATCACCTGCAGAAGAGTGGCTCATCTGTCTCGGGAAATCCCTTCCAGGGAAGGGGACGCAGACGCACCGGATCAACAGGCGGACGTTCCACCATGAGACGGCGTCACTCCATAGGAGTACTTTGTCCCCATCAGCTAGATCTGCCCAGGAAAAGGAAGCAGGTCCACCTGCAAAGGAAAGAGCTCATGGTCCCTGGCCAGGCTCCGGAGCCCTGGGGTGAGCCACTGTCAGGTACGAACGTGGGCGCTGGGTGACCACGTGGCCAGGACTCAACCTCACCGAGAAATGACTGCCCAGCCACAGTGGCAGCTGGTCGCCAGCCCTGCCCTGGGGGTGTAGGCCAAGTGAGGCTGGTGGCAGCTTCTGTGCCTCCCTGGGTAGGGAGCCTATGTCCATTCCATGCCCGCGTCCTCTGTGGTTTGGACACTGACGGCCTCAAAGGTGAGGTTCTACGAAGGAAGAAGGCTGAGGACTCAAAAGGGACCACAGACGTGGATGGTTCTCTGGCCTGACCCACGAGCTGGCAGTAAGCTGGTGAACTTCGGGCCTGGATTTGCATTTTCAGAGCGCTGCCATGACCCCATCTCCTACGAGCTGGTCCCTGCTGCCTTCAGATGCCACAGATGGCCTGTGCTCCCTAAATACGGCTCACTACTCGGCCACTCTGGAAACTTCTCTCCTCGAGCATTGATTTCCCCTAAAATAAACGGTTTTGAGTCTCCCTTGTTTCAACCCTGGGTAAGGATGTCCGTCTTGGGACTTTCAGCCAAATCTTGTAGAGCACTCAGCCTGGGAGATGTAGCTCAGGAGAGAGCAGCCCCTGCCTTTGCTGTCTGCGGAGTTGTTTTCAGGGTGGCAGGGCCAGGGCCACTCAGTCACAAATTATTGAGGCCGTGGGCAACAAATGGGACCCTAAATGGGGCTGGGATGGAAGCTTTGCTGTTGGGCTGGGACAGGATCATTAGTGGCCAGAAGCGGGACACCAGGACGTCTCCCGAATGACCACTCAGAATATTTGCTACCTTGACCTTGCACGAGCCCCACAAGCTGGAGTCCGTCTGTTCACACACTTTGTGCATGTTAAAGGAACACAGTTTTCATGCAACTCTGAAGGCTGAGAGCGTGCTTGGGATGCAACAGCAGTGACCCTGAGAGACCGAAACCTCGGGGAGACACTCACCTTGCTGTGCTATGTGCTGTGGCCACTGGGGGCTGAGGTGTTTTTGTGGGTTGAAAATCTGGGTGATCTTTTGCAGGGGTGGGGTGGACCGGAGGCAACAAGAGGTTAATCCTTTGCCGCAGGCTATGCCAGCCTATGGCAAGCTCAGAAGCCAAGGTGTGTGTTTGCTCGGCCATGCTCAGTTGGACTCGGAGAATGTTATTGCTCAAAGATCAGACCTTCATCTCCAGCCAAATTCCTGCAGAGGGAGGGGGAAGGGACGCACAGCCAGCCTGTCTGCCTGCTGTGTGCCTGTGCTGCCCCACGTGTGTGCACACAGACCCATATTTAGAACATGGCTGTTTAGCCTCTGCAATTACACTTGTGCCTCATTTAGAAAACACTCAAGACAAACAGGGATGTTTTTACCCAAAATTATTGTTAGGGCCTCATGGTCACGTGTCTCCCCTAAACCAGCTGGGGAAGAAGCTGCCTGCTCCAGAATTTGGTGCTGTCTGTCAAGGACACAGAGCATTGGTGTCTCTCTTGGGGTAGGGGTGGGCATGGGGTCACATGGGTGGATGGAAGGGGAACCTGTTCGGGGCCATAACAGGTCAATATTGTCGATAGGGCTCTGAGTTTACCTTCGGCTTTTCTTCCACTGCAGAGATGGCCATAATGGATCATTAAGGCTTGGGAAATCGTGTCAGCACTTTTCCCGGAAGCGGCATGAGTGAGGACAGTGGCCAGAGGCGCTGAACTGTGTGACCCCTGGGTCCTGTGTGCAGCTGTCAGTCCCTCATGCTGTGACCCACCCTGGACTGCTGCTGGGGGCACAGGCGCTGCCGAGGGAGCGTAGCTGGAAGCCTCCCCGGGGTTGCTGCTGCTTGCCTTACCCAGGACCCGGCGCATTCAGAGCTGTGCCCAGCGGCGTCTGAACCACGCAGCTCACACTCACCGGTGTGAACACCGCTTTGCACTGTTCCAGAAAAACCTTCCCTCACCTTCTCACAGAGCAGTCCTGGTGGCTCTGTGGGCTGGCGTCTCCTGCCTTGGTGTGGACCACATGTGGCTCTGGGTGCAGCCTGGCACCAGGACGCGGGTCCTGGGAGGAGCCAGGGGCTCTGTGGATATGTCCTTCTCAACTACATGCAAAGGTGACACCCAGGCAGTGCTGATGCCGGTGGACCTGTGACTGTGGCTGTGACTGTTGGACCAGGGCAGGATTTGTCCCTCGGACATTCTGGCAACCTGAAAACCTGCCGACGCCTGTACCCAGGGCTCCCCCTAGTGGCCGTGGTCCACATCCTGGCGTTGCTCCCTGATTCTAGAACCCCCTCTTCCTCGGGGTCTATCTGCTGAGAACACCTGAGCGGCAGGCGTTTTAACCCCAAGGGCACAGAGCGGCAGGAATCCCGTGAGGCCTGAGTTTGGGGGCGATCACATGCCCTTCTCTGCCTTTATGTCACGTTTCCTGCCAGGGATCTCACAGGGGTCTCCTGTTTTTGAGGATGTTCTTGGGGTCTCAGTCTGGAGGCAGGAGAGGAGCAGACACCTCCTGCACCAGGGTTCACACCAGAACAGCGGCTCTGGTCTTTGATGTCTTGGTTTGAATGTTTTTAAAACTTTAAAATGTATCTTATTTGAAAGGGAGAGATGGGAGAGAGAGAGAGCGAGAGAGAGTGAGAGAGCGCTTCCTTTCACTGGTTCACTTCCTAAATGCTTGAAACAGCCAGGCCTGGGTCAGGCTGAAGCCAGGAGCCTGGAACTCAGTTTGGATCTCCCATGTGGACGGCAGGAACTCAAGTACTGGGGCCATCGCCTGCTGCTCCCCGGAGTGCATATTAGCAGGAAGCTGGACCCTAAATGGGGAAGCCAGGACATGAGTCAGGCACTCACTCCCCTGTGAGATGCGGGTGCCCCAGCAGCACCTCGACTGCTGTGCCCCACGCCTGCCGCCTTGGTTTGAATCTCACACGGACATGGCAGAAAGTGCTTCAGCACATTGTCATCCTCAGGGCTCTTGTGCAACTGTAAGAAGCAACAGTGTCACCAGTGCAAACCCACGCAGCGACAACTCCCCAAGCGGAGCAAGGAGCACTGAGGCTCTGTGCTGCCACCTCGACTTGACTGAGAACCAGGAGTTTCTTAACGTTGCTTCCCCTCTTGAATTCCTTTTATTCTTACCATAGCAACAAGGATTTTCTTCTAACAGAGTGGCAGGATCTTCGTCAAGTTCAGTGGGACAGGTGAATAAGGGAGTGAGCTCTTGGGCCAGTCTGGCTCCACTCCTCATTGCTGGTTTTAGTAGACCTCTGTTCCCACCTGCAGAATGGACCCAGCCAGGAGCACCTGGGGCCCAGTTGAGATGACACCTGAGCTATGCCTGTCATTCCCTGAGCACCAGTGTCACATAGAATTCAGACAGCACTCAAGGCACACACGATCTGGTGCTGCTTTGGCATATCCATGCTTGCGGATTTTGTCAGTCAAATTAATTTGGTTTTAGACATTGGGGCAAAGGTGGTGCTGTGTTGCTGAGCCCTTGGCCTGCCAAGCGCCTGCTCCCAGAGTGTGTCGGTGGCTGATGCAACTGTTGGAAATCAGAGGCCCCAGCAAATCGGATGCCTTCAGAGTGCAGTCATGGGCTGTGCTTTATTTGTGGACGCTGACTGCATTCTGACCCCGGTTATCTTGGGATGGCTTTTAAGTGGCCTGTGCGAGATGCATTTCAGACTCAAGCCCAGCTCTCATGAGGACAGGTGTCCAACGGAGAATGTTGGCTCTGGTCTTGGAAACTTTTGGGGGGAGACTGGGCCTCGGCTTTATCCAAAGGCCCCAAAGATGTTCCAACCTAGCGAAGGACCCCTGTGTGATGGTCTCAGGGCCTAGAGTCGGGAACCCGCCTTGAACTGTCTGCGGAGGGGTGTGGTGAGGGGAATACGTGCTGAAGGTTTCCTGAGCTTGTGCCTCTACGGCATTTCCTAAAAATTAGAAACAAAAGTTGGGGCTGGGGAATCCAAGCTGTGGATAGAAAGTGTGGCCTGACCTGGCCCCTGTGAGGACACGCGGGATGCTCACTCCGTCCACTCGCCAAGGGGCCTTTTGAGGAGGGCCCCTTGCGGGACAGGGTTGAGGAGCTGAAGTGGGAGCTGAGCTCAGGCCTTGCCCAGCCCCTCAGTTCAGGAACCGGTGGCAGGGGCTTCCCTTGGTCGGGGCTGACCTGGCTCTGGCCGGGCCCTCCCTGCTGGATCTCAGGATGCAGAGACTGCATGTTTTTCCCCACAGCATAAACACATCAACTTGTATTTTTCAAGGGGGTGATCACGATGAGAAGTCAAATTGGCAGAAACTGTGGTCAGTTTGTCGGCAGGGGAAGTGTGCCTCCTCTGGTTGATTTTGGATGGAGTGATTCGGTTGTTCCCAGAGGGCTTCTTCTTGTCACCCCTTGCACTTTTTAAAAGGAAGAAAGTTGGGGGGAGGGATGAGACACATCCCCGTGACTTCTTACCCACCCTGACTCCCATCCCTCATGCTGACGTGACCAGATGCACTCAATAGAAAGCCGGTTTGGGGCAAGGGCAATGAAAGGAGTGAACCCCTCCCACCGACATGGGGCTCTGAGGCACAAGGAGCTCCAGAGGCCTGTGCCTCTGCCATGGGCACTCTTCAGGTCCAGCTGGTCGGCAGCCCCGCACTCTCACTCCCTGAGGCTTCAGACCCTCCATCTGGACGGCACAGTCAGAGCCCTTTCTCTTTGCAGCGAGGTGGTTTTTGTTGGCTGAGTAGGGCTGGGCCTGAGGCACCCAATAATCGTGGCACCTCTCAGCCACTTTTGTCACCCATATATGGACTTGTAGCCACCGAAACAACTGACGAAAATAGCATTCAAGTGTGCAAGGTGCCATAAATAAACAGAAAGAGGCAGCCAGGAAGCGGCGCTAATCACCGCTTTGATGTGGCGTGAATTACTGTAGCTTCAGACAGCCTGGTGCAGCTGTCACTTCTCCAGCACAAGTTTGGGTCCAGGTTTCCACCTCTCCTCCCGGATGGTGACAGCTGTGTCCCCTGACTCACAGGAAAACCATCTCTCCACTCTCCCAGCCTCCCTGGCATGGCTCCGCCACCACCTCCCTGCCCCTTCCGGGTGGCCAAGGGCGAGGACAGAGCTCCAGGGGCCAGGCTCTCCCAGGGTTCCTGTGTCCCTGGCCAGCGGTCCTGGGACTGTGTAGCAACATCCTATTTTTGATCTCCGGTAAGCTGCGCCCTCTGGGTGGGCCATGAAGGGTAAAGGGGGCTTGGCAGGGCTGTGTAAGCAGAGCTGGTGGGAGGGAAGCCTCAGGCCTGCAGGCTGGAGGCTAAGGGTGCACCTGCTTCGCTTGCACCTAGCCCACTTACAGCAAACAGTTCAGAATGTTCGCCACTCGTGAGTCTGCAAGGGCTTGGGTCTGGTCAGAGCCTCTGCTGATCATCTGGTGTCACACAGCTCAGGGATGCCTGGGGCTGTCTCTTCGTCTTGATGAACAGAGGTGACCAGTTCCCACCACGACTCAGGGTGGCTCTCCTGCCAGGTGCACCCAGATCCCGGCTGTAGGAGCGCCCTCTTGTGGCTGGAAGAGCTGAGTTTTGACAGATTTTCTTTTCAGAGCTGTGTTATTAAACGTGTCCTGGGTTGTTGAGTTTTCCTCTACTCTCTAGAGTGAAAGCGTCAGTTCCTCATCTGAATACCAGTAGGAGATTGATCAACTCAGAGCAGTTTTCTTCTTTTTCTACTTAGCATCGTTGCTGGATGGAAGCCTCAGTTGCGCCATGCTTGACCCTCCCAAGTGGATGCTGGAAAAGTCTTCGCAGTCTTCTCCCTTTGACTCCAGGGTTCTGTGCCTCATCCTTGCACAGCTGTGCCAACGGGAAACTGCATTTTTCTTAGGCCGTCTTGCTTTTGTCCCTACTTTGTTCAGAAACTTGCCCCCGGGATGCTGCTTAAAATCTCAGAGCCCACACAGGTGCTCCCTGAATCCCAGCCCTCCTCTCCCTGGACCACCTGTGTCCCTCTCGTCTGGAGGCCCCTTAGAGAGCGTCACCTCTGAGGTCCCCTGCACTTGGGATTCACACCACTTTGCACCTTTTACCTTTGCAGAGAGTTCTCCCTCTCGGGGCAGGTTTTCCTGCTTGCCTGGTAGCAGAAGCAGCAGCTGTGATGTGGTCGTGAGTATAGATGCCAGGCTCACCTCCACTGAGCACTGGCCCAGCCCTGCGCACCAGCTTCCCTGGGCCTCACTGGGACATCTGCCTTGTGTCATCACATCAGGTCGGACGAACAGAGGCCCATCAAGGTGCTGGAGTTTGTCCTGGGTGCAGGTGGGCAGGGGATGAGGGCATAGTTGACAGGCAGGACTGCACTCCTGACAGGATGATCTGCGGCCACTCTGTGACCTCAGTGTTTTCACCAAGACTGGGTATCCAACATGACGATAAAGCGTTGAGGTCCTCTGTCTTCATACAAGAACATGGTGCCTTATTTGGAAAAATAAGACTCATTTCATTTTTAAATACTA